>NC_052356.1:13936624-14052123 GCF_009727055.1 Benincasa hispida | reverse complement strand
AGTTCCCAAAACACTCAGGATTGAGGTCGTGTCACCTATGGTCATTTAGGTGAGATGTAAGTCTCTAGTATCAACGACGTTATATACAGAGTCTAGTCATCTCATGGTCTGGTTTTATACAAACTCTTTGTATAGGACACCCCACCTTGCATGCCTCCACATGAATGGTTAGGATCTACCATCTGTAGTAGTTTACAATACTTGCAAACCTCTACAAAGCAGGTCATATCCGTAGTGTCACTAGGATCAGGTATCTCACCTTCATCCTTACTACATACCTATTTAGGTTATTACTTAAGGCATGATCCACTTTTATATCACATATGCATGCTTAACTTTACATAAGATAACCATGGAGCTTTGTTTATTGGATATGAGTAAATGCAAGAATTAAATAATAGTTATTTTATTCATAAAACAATGTGTATTACAAACAAGAAGACTCCGGGAGAATTAGGACACCAATCCCAATATAAAGGTGTAACAATTATTGGGTTGTATGTCCTAAAAACTCGCAGTTTTTAAAGTTAAACATATTCTATTATCAATAAAGATATTATTCAACATTTCTTCAATAAAGTTGTTATTGAATCTTTAAATTGCATTCGTAAAATCCAATAAACTAAGATCCATGGCTATTTCATGAATACTTGAACTTTATGTAGAGACATAAAAATGGATCAAGTTCGAATAAATAGCAAAAACGGTCTATAGTATATGAATAAGATGGGGTGCCTTATTCTGGTAACACTATTGTGTTGGAATTGGTGTTCTAATTCTCTCAGAGTCTCGTAGTTTGTAAACTGTACACATTGTTATTAATAAAATAAAAGTTATTTTATTTGGCATTTACTCATATCCAATAAACAAAGCTCCGTGGTTATTGTATGTAAACTTAAGCATGTATATGAGATAATGGATCATGCCTTAAGTGATAACCTAAATAGGTCTGTAGTATAAGGATTAAGGAGGGATGCCTGATCCTAGTGACACTACAGATACGGCCTGATTTGTAGAGGTTTACAAGTGTTGTGAACTACTACAGATAGTAGATCCTGACCATTCATGTGTAGACATGCGAGCGACGGTGTCCTATACAAATAGTTTGTATAAGACCGGACCACGAGATGACTTGTCTCTTTATATAACGTCGTTGATACTTGAGTCTTACATCTCACTTAAACGATCATAGGTGACATGACCTTAATCCTAGTGTTTTGAGAACTACTGCCTTTAAAGGCGGTCTTTTGATTAGTATGGGTGAGAGTGGCCAGATTGCCAACTCAACATGCCTATATTTTTGGGAATTTTTCTTATTTGGGAGTTGGAAACTCAGTCACATAAGATGGAATTCACTCATTCTCCGAAGCAAGGGTAAGTAGATAGATTGCTCCCTTAAGAGTTGATCCTGATTCTTGAATATAGTGGCCACAGCTTCTCGTTGGAAGACAGGACTCAGTCATAGTATGACTATGACTTTTATTCATTAGAGAGATCAATGGAACTTAAAGAGTTAAATGTAACTATAGGGGCAAAACAGTAAATTGGCCCAGTTGTACTCACGAGCGATCTGTGAAGGGTTATCGCACTGTTGATTGGTTGATATGGACACAAAATAAATTTGTAGTGAGGAGAGTGCTGCTGTCGGTCTTTAGTGGAGTGTCCGATAATTAATGGATGGTGGATCCAGTGACTAAAGAGTTTAGTCAAATATTCATATACCGTTGGAGCTTCAAGCTACAGGTTCATAAGGTCCCATTGGTAGCTCAATGGATTCAAGTTGAGAAGCAGTTCTTGGTGTTGATTTGAAATGTTCAAATTGACTAGAGGAAATTCAATTATATATAATATAATTGGTGTGAGGTATGAGATACATTAAGTAGAGGATTAATGTAAATATGATTTACATTAAGTACCATAAAATAGAAAAAGAACTATGGTTTATATGTTTCATGAGATGAAATATTAAAACTGTAGGTTATAAATATCTTTTATTCTCTCTTTGTAACTCAACATTGTATATATGGGTATGAAATGCCCTAGTTTATTGTATTTATACCTTTTATTCTCTCTTTGTAACTCAACATTGTATATATTTGTATATATTGATCCATTGGAGTTTTAGTCCAAGTGGGAGTTGTTGGGTTGTATGTCCTAAAAACTCGCAGTTTGTAAAGTTAAACATATTCTATTGGATATCTTATTCTGGTAACACTATTGGATGTGGCCTACTTTGTAGTTGTTAGAAGTTGTTGTAAAGGTGTTACAAACGATGTGATTCTGATTCGTTCATGTATTGACATGAGGAGTGGTGGAGTCTTATGCAATGAGTTTGCATAAGGTCGGACCAACAAATGAGTCACTCTTACTTTATAACACTGTTTACTATTTAAGACTGTCTATTTTACTTAGATGACCTAGGTAACTCGATCTTAATCCTGAGCTAACGATGAACTTCTGTTTATTTGGGATTATCCTTAGATTTTCATGTGTGAGGGTTGGCTCAATAATGCCAACTCAATAAGCCAACCATTTCAAGGGTAAGACTGGGTAGATAGCTGGGGACATACGATACAAGACAGAATTCACGCCTACCTGATTTAGGGATAGGAGAAAGGTTGTTCTTTTAAGTACTAAATCTAGGTCTTGAACAAGAGGACCCACCCTCTCATTGGCTCGAGAGGGATCCGGTTTAGTGATTGAATCATAAACCAATTGTTCATTAGAAGATCAATAGAAACTTAAGAAGCATGACGTAATATCGGGGGTAAAACAACATATTGACCCAAGCTTTATTACGAATAACCTGTGAAGGGACGATTTACTGGTTATGGTTAAATCATGTGAACACAAATATATCTTATTGAAATGTCTTGAATCTGTTTGTTGGCGCTTCGAACAATCAATTGCGCTATATAAACTCTCTAACCCTAGAGGCGCCTTTTTTTATGTAATTTCTGAAAACATTCTCTCAAATAATATTGTTCTCTCTTTGTCCCTAGACGTAGCTAACACACTATTAGTGAACTACGTATATCTGTGTGTCGATCTTCTCTATCTCTACATTCTTTTTTTGTCTTCTTTAATTGTCGATTTCGTAACATATCTATAGTGAGGAGAGTTCAATTATCGAGTTATAGTGGTATCACTTTATAGTTAACGAATACTGATTAATTTGGTCTAAAGAGTTTTAGCAAATTAATCTTATATCATTGGAGCTCATGATATGTAGGTCCATAAGGCCCCTCTACTAGCTCGTAAAACAATACCTTGAATTATTAAATTGAGTGAATTTGGAATGACATCAATTTGAATTGTTCAAATTGAATTTCAATTTAAAAATGTTCAAATTGAAATTAGGGTTTGGATTTGAATAAGTTCAAAATCAAGCTAGGGTTTGTATAATTATATTTGATATAATTAACGCTTAATTTGTTGAAATTAAACGGAATTGGAGAGTTTATAATATTTATATATTGATTTAAATATCAATTACATGAATAAGATTCATATTTTAAATTTAATGTGTGATTAATTTGATATTTGATATTAAATTATTTAATTAATTAAATTTGTTTAATTAATTAAAAATCAAATTAAATTTCAATTTTAAATCGAATTTGAGAAATTGAATATTGAATTTGATTGATTATAAAATTAAATCAAATTGAATTTGATTAATTTAGAATTAATTGGAAAAATTGGAATTCTTTGAAAAATAGAGCTTTTAGTGGGTTTTTCCCACTTTCACCAAGCATAAGGTGCTGCCCTTCTAGTTACACACAAATCCCACCATGAATCTGAAGTATCTATTGGCATTTGATGACTATTGAAGTGCTTGCATGTTTATGATGTTTAAAACTCTCCATTTTTTCTCAGATTGAATGGTAGAGAAACTGGAAAATTTGTTTTTTGCTTCATCTTCTCCCTCTCAAACCCAGAAAAATTCACCTCAGTAAATTCACTCAAATTCGAGTTCCACCACTCAAATTCAAGGCTGAGAATAGTAGAGAAGATCTCTTGGTAGTTTACCAATGATTTAGAGCTGAATAGATGTGAAGAATTAGATTTAGGAGAATTCTGCAAAGATATGTTGAAAATGAAACCCACTTTATTTTCTGCAGTAGCATGCTTCAGAACTCAAATTAAATGTAATTAGAATGCTTATTGATTCTGTTTGCTTCCATTGCGTGCTTGTATTTTCTATCAATAATGTTCAAACCATTTGAGTAATGTGGCTTGACAATGCGGCCGCAACCTTCTATTACTTATGAATAGAAAACTTCTCTTGTTTGGTCTTGCATCAAGCTCCTTTAGTAGCTTTAAGCAGCTAATGCCTATATTTTTATGGTTAGCTAGACCTTAGATTAATTTACATTCAGTTTCTTTATCCTATGACATCCCTTATTTCTAAAGTGATGGGACAATCCTATTTCTAGGTTCCTAGTCTCATATAGCTTTGTGACATATGTTGCTTTCAGAATGGTTGATTAAAATTATTATTTATCTTGCTATTGTTTATCTCTAAGATGCATGCTTAAGTTAAAATAATCAAAAGGTTATCTTTATTTCTAAAGCTACAACTTTTTTTGTTTAATGATCTTCACAACCACCTACTGTCTCAAGTAGTTCGCTATTTCTACTTAAACCAACTAATCATATGGATTCAAGCAATGAAATTATGCACATATTAAATAAGATGAACTTCTATTTATGCAAAACTTATGAGAATGTTGATTTATTCTTCCCAACCCCTTAATAATTTAACTACTCAATGTGGAGAAATATGAGCATATGGATGGATGAAAAATGATAGAGATCATGATTTATATTAAGAATAAAATACAAGTATGTTGTAATGTCTTAATACAAATATAAAGGAAAACATAAAAAGGGATGAGAGAAATATGATTTGAGAAATGAAAATGTCAAGTCGTTGGTCACATTCTTTTACTTCCTTTGGTTATTTTGATCAGCTACTACATTTGTGATGCATTTATAGAGGTTAGAATTGTAATATTTCAGGATAAATAGTTTTGCAAGTGTTAAACGCATGGATGGTTTTTTTTATATGATTTTCTTCTATTTTTTTTAATTATTCTAAATAAGAAGCAACAATAACTTATATTTCTACAAGTTATCAACGTCCGTTTATATCCTAACCTTCTCAACATTAGGACCTCACTAGATTGCTAAATTAGATGGTCAGTTTAATTTAAAATTTTAACTTTAAATTCAACAAATGAAATGTGTAAGACAAAGTGGTGTGAAGCGCACGCATTGATCAAGCCATAAAAACCCTAGAACATCCACATTGTTGAACCGCCAAATATTATTTAGTTTATAACTATGATAAAATAATAAACTTCATTCAATCAGAAATCATAACAATAAGATCATGATGTTTGACGAGAAAATAAGAAAGAGAAAAATTACAAAGAAATAAACTAAGTAATGCTGGTAATACAACTCAAAGGTTCCTCGTGGAAAATCCTCACTTTCCTAGTCTTTTCCTAGATTGATTCTCCTCTTTCAAGGATAAATCCTCTCTCACTGCATGATTTCACGATATGAGAATAATCTAGGGCACTCAAGCTTCAAAAGAACTTTTTTTTTCCTGAAGATACTGACTGGGAATGTAAGAAAACGCCCAAGGATGATTAAACTAATGGTAGAAATGTTTGAACTGAGGATGAATCATGGATGGAATGTTGTGCCTCAATGTGTGAGGTCTCCCTTCATTTTATAGTCATCAAATTGGTTGAGGAAGGCCAATATTCACATTATGAGGATTTACCAAGTGATTTTGGGGCTGAATAACCGATTAGAATAAGAAAATTACTACTTCCAGCAACTGGGTAAAAATTTGAAAAAATTAGGGTATCTTGATGCAGTCGCAGTGAATTTGGCGATGCGGTCACATTAAACAAAATTCTTCAAATCAATTAAAATTACTTTCCATAGTTCACAAAATCAGCTAAAATCAATAAATATCAAATTTTTTTAGTTAAATAGGACCCTTGTAAGATCATTTTATCAATTTAAGACTAATCAAGAGAGAAAGCATATGCAAAAGTCTATTTTTCTATGTATAATTATGAAAATTTAAGCCTAAATTATGCATTTGATAGCATATATTGTAAGTCCTCTAGCAATTTCAGCCTTACTGAAACACAAATTTATAGCATAAAAGATCTTGAAGAAACTTTAGCATCTAGAGTCGATAAATGGGGCATAAAGCACAAGGATTCAACACACCTTACACATCAATGAACTTATCAAGGTTGAAAGAATGTTGAATTTGAGGTTATTTAATACATAATGTAAAGGTATTACATGTAATGTTCCAACCATTGCAAGAACAATCAGTAAAGCACAAAGAAAAACTTTGAAAGACAAAATATAACAATATACCATCTATTTTTTAGAGGTCGGTGAGTCCAAGAAAGATACTTTTACTAATATAAAGTCAAATAATTACAATGTTATATTTATCTGTAATTAAATGAAAAATACAGTGACACGCCAATAGCTCAACTTGATGAATAATCACTAAGACTCCCCTTAAGTGTGAGACTTCTTGTTAATGAGACTTAGAATTCCCCCTAAGAATGAGAATATTAGAAAGTGATCACTTACCCTTTCCCTAAATATGAGACTTCCTTTCAACTACTATCTTTCCACTTTCAAATGAAGACCACTCCATTTGATGAACTTACACTCCCCCTAAGTTTGAGAATCTCATCTCAAGTAATGATTCCTTATGTTCCCTCTAAGATTGAGAAACACTTCTCAAGTAACTATTCAAGCTTCAGAACGATCTAAAGCAATGCCTCAAGATCTACAGAACTTCTTGTTCCAAAATCTCTAAGATTGACAAGTTATCATGTCATTCGGCCACCATACTACAAAAAACTTCAATCAAACACTCAAAGTGACAACCCTAGTAATAATACAACTTGCTTTTAAGTATGCATAGTGGATAATAGGAAAACAAACTCCGCCAATAATCTACAAAGCTTATATAAGGAAGAAATCCAAGAGGAATAAATATGCAGGATTTTCTAGATAAAGAAAAAACCAATCTGTCAGATCAGTATTTCAAGAGACATCTTATAGGACATTTCCAGAGACAACAAGCAAAATAACTCATAGAACAAAAAAACAAACAACCTTAAACAAATATAGCCCATTCCAATTGTCTAACAAAAGTTGTCGAGGGCTTCCCGTCGATGAACTAAATTGTAACTTTGAGAATAAATAGTAAGACGAGTCGTCGATCCAGAGGGATCCCTATTGGATTCTTCCTATTATGTAAAATTTTATAAATAATGAGGGGAGGGGAGTGTGTTTATGTTTACAATGCTGGAATCTAAAATGCTTTAAATGTAAATTGTATGTAATTTACAGATGCGAGAATAAAAACAAAGATAGATGAATATTAAAAGCCTAGCCTAGGAATTTATATCTAGCCAACTAATTAGTTGATCACGAGACACTAAAAGTAATTACTCAACCAGGTAGTTCTTAGTGAACTTGCCCGAAAACATTGAGAAAAGTGTCAAGTCATTAATTAAGACACTTAGTTAAACTAAGTGTTCTGTAGATTGGGTACGATAGTACTTTATAAACAATTCAGACTCACTCTTATGATTAAGGAAAAAGTTAAGACGATTAGCTAAAAAGAAATGACTAAACAAACTAGTTGTAATTTTGTTCTTGAATTTAATCAATCGTGCTTGGTTGTAAACTAGACACACAACCGATTGTCGAGCATTGTGAATTAATCTATAGAAAAACAATAAAGATATTCAAGTTTGATCATTCTAAACACAACTTCAGAGCATAAAAATTCAAATACATTCAAGAAACCTAACATCCAAAGTGTCATTTCGAAATTACAGGCCTTCATAACTAGTTATAATTGGGTTTCTTCCTAATCTAGAGCTATAGAACTTACCTTAGCCACTAATCAACATAATCAAGCTCCAAATGGCAAAGATTAGTCCAGAAGTAACAAAAACATAGTAAAATATAGCGAAAATAGGGAAAGAAATTGGGTGAGATGAAGGAAATTGAAGGGTCCTTAACGTGAAAATTTAAAAGATGTATTTATATTTTATTCATAGTGTCACGAAACTCTAAGGGAGCGTTGCGATGTTGGCCTACTCTTGACCTGAGCTATTCTAACTAATGTTTCAGCTTACTGATGTAGCAGTAGAAGTACTTGAATGAAAATAAAAGAAGAAGAAAAGAAAGAACAAAAAACATAGAAATTATAGTAGTTCAATCTCAAGGTGAGATTTACATCCACTGTGAAAGGCCTCTCAATCTTCTTTATTGATATTGATAACAGGAATACATAGGAATTTCTTTTGAAAGAGGAAATACAAAGTTCGTTATCACAACAATAAGAAGAAAACACTTAAATAGCCAGTGCTTCAAAGTTTGCATACTCATACTCGATCCTCGATAGCATCTTACTCGATGCTCGATTGCTCACTTACTCGCTCACTCGTGCTCACTGTTCACCTGAAAGCTTGCTGGGTTATACGCTTACTCGCATACTCGATTACTCGATGCATGCATTACTCGCTTCCTCGATGCATGCTTACTCGCTTACTCGATGCTTCCCTAAACGCTTGCTCAACCGATCATTTAAATACATCATGGGAAACTCTTCATCTGGGACACGTTACATACGATAAAATCCCTTGAAGGAGAAATGAATTCATGTGACATACCTCAACCAATCAACCAATCCTGTGTTGCCTTCTGTAACGGATTTAGTGGAGGAATATTCTTCTTCCAGCTCATTCACAAATAACTTGAAGATTGGCCTAAAAAACAACAATAACAACACTTTTTCCCTGCACACTACAAATAGTATACCAAGCCAAATTAGAAGCCAAATTAATGTGCTGAAATCAGACAAGCCCACTGAATATAATAAAGGGCCAAAATGTATTACTCTAGCAAAAACCACAATAATTCTCCATCTTTCTGCATAATACTTTAGTAAGAAAAATATGTGACCTTTCCCAATAATAGAGTTCACAAAAAACCAACCTTGAGAGCTTTCAAACAACTCTCAAGTTTATATGCAGGTAAAGTTTTTGTCATGTCATCAACAACATTTTTGGAGGATGAGATTTTCTCAATCCTTACTCTCCCTTCTGCAATTACATCTCTTATAAAATGAAATCTAACATCTATATGCTTGGTTCTTTCATGGTATGTCTAATTCTTTGTAAAAAACTGCACTCTGACTATCACAAAAAGTCACCAAATCATCCTTTAAGCAAATATGAAATTCTTCAGCTAACTCATTCAGCCAGATAGCTTCTTTAAATGCTTTAGTTAGAGCCATATATTTAACTTTTGTGGTTGATAAATCAACCACTGATTGTATGGATGATTAGCTCACTGTGTTTCTAAAAAACTTGAAAACTAAACCGAACAAAGATTTTCTCATGTCTTTATCAATTGCATTATCTGCATCCACAAAACCTGTGAGAACCTCTTGATTACTTAAGTGTTCAATATATAACAGCCCATATGAAAAGATTCCTTTAACATATCTCATAATCCACTTGACTGCTTGCCAATGATAGCTCCTTGGATCAGCCATATATCCACTAACAACATTTAAACAATGATCTAAATATGGTCTTGTACAGACCATGAGATACATGAGACTACCTACAACATTAGCATACGGTACAACTTGCATTTGATCTATTTAGTCATCAGATTTGAGGGTATGCTTAAAGGATAACTTAAAATGAGATGCTTGAGGTGTTGTAACTGATTTAGATTCATTCATTCTAAATATTTTAAGAATCTTATGGCAGTATGGTTCTTGAGAAAGTCTCATAGTACCAACATCTCTATCTCTATCAATTTATATCCCTAGTATTTTCTTGCAGGTCCAAGATCTTTCATGTCAAAGACCCCTTTTAAATCATTTTTCAACTTTTCACCTCTTGTCTATTTATGCTTGCTACTAGCATATCATCAACATACAACAACAATGTTGATGCAGATGGTTGATGCATATGGATAGTTTCAAACAAATCTCCATGTAAGAACGTTGTTTTAACATCCAGCTGGTCCAGTTCTATTTTGTACTCATTAACTAGTGATAGTAGCATTTTGATGGAGGTGTGTCTCACTATAAGTGAAAATATTTCATTTTAGTCTACCCCTTCTTTCTGATTGAACTCTTAAACAAAAAATCTTGCTTTATACCTTAGTTAATCTTTATTTTGAATGTCATGTTTGAGCTTGTATATCCACTTACATCCAAGCATCTTCTGCTTAAGTGGTTTGTCCACCAATTCCCAATTTTATTCTTGATCAAAGAATTCATTTCTTCTTGCATTACTCGCTGCCATTTGAGTTTTTCTTTAGAATTTACTGCTTCTTCGAAGGTCAGTGGTTCATTATCAGCCTCTTCCAACTTAGTATAGAATGCATAATGAACTATATTAGCATCTGCATACTTGGAAGGTGGTCTAATCTGCCTTCTTGGTCAGTCTCTAGCAAGGGTATATGTTTGAAGATCATCTTCTTGAGAAGTTTCTGTTTGAACTGTCTCCATCTGAGAGTTATCTTCTGCATTTTCCTAATTTTCAGATTCATTTGAAATGTGGCTCGGTACTTCAAACTCAATATAAGTTTCAGATTCTGCCTCTGGCTCTTGTGTTGTCTTATTCTCTTTGTTGGTCAAAATCATCTTGGTCTCATAAAAAGTTACATCCCTACTAATGATGCATTTCTCTTGTCCTTCTTCAACACACGATATTATATAGCCCTTTACACCTTTAGGATAAACCAGAAAAAGATACTTCTTAGCACGATTGTCTAACTTTCCCTCTTTGGAATGTGTATATGCAACACACCCAAAAATCCTTAAGTTAGATAAGTCTGGTGGATGTTCTGTGCATTTTTCCATGGGAGTTTTGAACTCTATAGCTAAAGAAGGACTTCTATTAACAAAAGTTGTTGAGAACGGGTCCATCAACAAGAGCTGTTGATGAAACTCGTACTACGCATCCTTCTCAAGAGTAGAGAATGCCTCGTCATAGTGGGAGGGTTGTGTAATAGCCTGACCAGTACATGGATTTAAGTGAAACTCAAGTCATCATACCAGATGATGGCTTAAATGATCCATTGACTTTCAAACAAGCAATGAATGATATTGACAAAGAGCAATGGATTAAAGTCATGACCTTGAAATGGAGTCTATGTACTTTAATTCTGTCTGAAATCTTGTAGATCAACCTGAAGGGGTAAAACCCATTGGTTGCAAATAGATTTACAAGAGAAAACGAGACCAAGCTGGTAACGCATAGACCTATAAAGCAAGACTTGTGGCAAAAGAGTTAACCCAAAGAGAGGGGATAAACTATGAAGAAACCTTCTATCCGGTTGCCAGATTAAGTCGATTAGAATACTCTTGTCCATAGCTGCATTTTATGATTATGACATATGGCAAATGGATGTCAAGACAGCCTTCTTGAATGGCTATCTTGAACAGGGTACCTATATGTCTCGACCAAAAGGGTTCATTGAATAGGATCAAGAACAAAAGGTTTGTAAGCTTAATCGATCCATTTATGGGTTGAAACAAGCATCTAGATCCTGGAATATGAGATTTGATACTGCGATTAAATCTTACGGCTTTGAACAAAATGTTGATGAGCCTTATGTTTACAAGAAAATCATTAACAAAACTGTCACTTTTTTGGTATTGTATGTTGATGATATTCCACTCATTAGAAATCTACTTCTAGCTGACATTAAGAGATGGTTGGCTACGCAATTCCAAGTGAAAGATTTGGGAGAAGCACAGTATGTTCTTGGGATGCAAATAGTTCAGAATCGCAAGAACAAAACTTTTGCATTATCTCAAGCTTCTTATATAGACAGGATATTGTTTAGATATAAAATGCAAAAGTCCAAGAAACGAATGTTGCCTTTCAGACATGGAATTCATCTGTCTAAGGAACAAAATCCTAAGACGCCTCAAGATGTTGAGGCTATGAAATGAATTCCATATGCATTAGAAGTAGGGAGTCTAATGTATGCCATGTTGTGTAATCGTCCTGACATATGCTATGCCGTTGGAATATTCAACAAGTTTCAGTCCAATCCTGGATATGATCATAAGACTGTCGTTAAGAACATTCTTAAGTATCTCTGGAGAACGAGAAATTATATGCTCGTGTATGGTGCTAAAGATCTGATCCTTACTTGATACACTAATTTTGACTTCTAGACTGATATAGATTCGAGGAAATCAACTTCGAGGTCAATATTCACTCTGTATGAAGGAGCAGTAGTGTGGAGAAGTATCAAGCAAAGTTGTATCGCTGACTCCACAATGGAAGTTGAATATGTAGCTGCAAGTGAAGTGGCGAAAGAAGCAGTATGGCTCAGAAATTTCCTAATGGATTTGGAAGTAGTTTCAAATATGCACCTGTTCATCACCCTCTATTTTGATAACAATGGAGCAGTTGAAAATTCAAAGAAACCTCGAAGCCATAAATGTAGAAAGAACATCGAGCGAAAGTATCATCTCATCAGAGAGATTGTATACAGAGGAGACGTGATCGTCATGTAGATAGCCTTACAAGACATCTTAGCTGATCCATTTACGAACGCCCTCTCAGCTAAAGTGTTTAAGGGTCACCTAGTAGGACTAGGTCTACGAGATATTTGTAACTAGGGCAAGTGGGAGAATTTATGAGCATGTGATGCCCTAGTTTATTGTATTTACTCTTTTGTATTTATTCTCTCATTGTAACTAAATATTGTATATATTAGTGTATATTAATCCATTGGAGTTTCAATCCAAGTGGGAGTAATGTTGGGTTGTGTGTCCAAAAACTCGTAGTTTCTAAAGTTAAACACATTCTATTATCAATAAAGATGTTATTCAATATTTCTTCAATAAAATTGTTATTGAATCTTTAAATTACATTTATAAAGTCTAAATTTAATAAACTTAGATCTATGGCTATTATATGAATACTTGAACTTTATGTAGAGACATAAAGATGGATCAAGCTCGAGTATATAGCCAAAATGGTATATAGTAAACGAAGAAGGTTGGATGCCTTATTCTTGTAACACTATTGGATGCGGCCTACTCTGTAGCGGTTAAAAATTATTGTAAAGGTACTACAAACGAAGTGATCCTGATTTGTTCATGTATTGAAATGAGGAGTGGGGGCGTCCTACCCAATGAGTTTGCATAAGATCAGACTAAGAAATAAGTCACTCTTACTTTATAATACTATTTACTGTTTAAGACTGATTATTTTACTTAGATGACCTAGGTAACTCGATCTTAATTATGAGCTAACTATATACTCTTGTTTATTTAGGATTATCCTTAGATTTTTATGGGTGAGGGTTGGCTCAATAGCGTTGGCTCTATAAGCCTCTCATTTCAAGGGGAAAACCGGGTAGATAGCTGAAGACATAGGGTGTAAGACGGAATTCACGCTTACCTGATTTAAGGATAGGAGAAAGGTTGTTCTTTTAAGTACTAAATCCAGGTCTTGAACAAGGGGCCCCGCCATCTCACTGGCCTGAGAGGGTTCCGGTTTAGTGATTGGATCATAAACCAATTGTTCATTAGAAGACTAGTAGAAATTTAAGGATCAAGACGTAATATCGAGGGTAAAACAACATATTTACCCGACCGTTACTACGAACAACCTGTAAAGGATCCACTTATTGGTTATGGTTAAATCATGTGGACAGAAATATATCTACAGTGAAGAGAGTGCAACTATCGAGCTATAGTGGTATGACTTGATAGTTAATGATCATTGATTAATTTGAACTAAAGAGTATTAGCCATTTAATCTTAAATCGTTGAAGCTCTAAGTGGGTTTTTCCCACATTTGAAGCAAGAAGGAGGTGTTCCTCCTCTATAATCCCACCTAATCCATTTTGAATCTTGAAGCAGCTGCTGGCAATCTGAAAGTCTGAAGTGTATGCATGTTTAGGTGGTTTAAAAATCTCCAATATTTCTGAGATTGACTAGTTCAAGAGCTGGAAAAAGGTTTTATGAACCTCATCTTCTTCCTCATGAAACCCACATTTCTAAGTTGATAAATTCACTCAGAATCGAGTTCTACCATTCAAATTCAAGGCTGAGAATAGTAGAGAAGATCTCTTGGTGGTTCACTAACGATTTAGAGCTGAATTAATGTGAAGTGCATCTTGGATTAGGGAGAATTTGTCAACGATATGTTGAACTTGAAACCCACTTGTGATTTCTGTAAAAGCATGCTTTAGAACTCAAATTAAATGTAATTAGAGTCTTATTGATTCTGTTAGCTTTTGTTGCATGCTTGTGTATCCCATCACTCAATGACTTTTAACTTCTTGTCTGTTTGATTTTCAACCAAATTCTTCCATTCAACAAATTTTCTGTAAGTTTCAACTTTGCTTTTCAGCAAATAGGTTTAAACCTTTCTTGAATACTCATCAAGAATGGAGAGAAAAAATCGTGTCCGTCCCATGGTAAAAGTCTGTTCAGGACCCCATAAATTAGTATGCACATATTCTAAGACAGATTTAGACCTATGCAGCCCTTTACTGAATGAAACTCTAGTTGACTTTCCATAGATGCAATTCTCACATATACCTAGGCTAATTTCAGAAGTTGTTCCCTGCAAGCCTTCCTTCAAAATTTGTTTTAAACCATTCTTACTGATATGCCTCAACCGCTGATGTCATATTCTTACTTCTATTTGATGTTTCTGTGAAGCAACTAATGAGGCACCAACTACTGTATTTCCCTTCAAAACATATAGTCCATGTCGAAGCTTTCCTCTAAGTTTCACCATCACTCCTTTTATGACTTTAAAGGTACCATTCTCAAGTCTACAAGTGTTCCCATCAGTGTCAAAAACTCCAAGAGAAAGAAGATTTCTCTGAAAATCAGGACCATACCTTACTGAGGTGAGTTCCTTGATCTATCCATCAAACATCTTCACCAACACTGTTCCAATTCCTTCAATATTGCATTCTTTATTATTTCCTAAGAGAACCTTTCCCCCATTGATCGTCTTGAACTGTTGAAACCAATCCCAGTTTGGACTCATATGAAAAGAACATCCGGAATCAAGAATCCATTCTAATTTAAACTTGCCATCAATGATAGTGAGGACTTCAGCTTCTTGGTAGTTCTTTGTCACATTGACATTTTGAGTATCATCCTTTTTTCTTTTTCATTGTTCCTTTTATTTTTCAGCTCAAAACAACTCCTCCTAATGTGACCTTCCTTATGAAAATAAAAGCACTTCTTCAATTTTTCTTGACACTTCTTCAATTTCATTATAAGAATCAGGTAGAGAATTCAACAATATTATGGCCTTATTCTCATCAGACATAGTTTTACCAATATTTCTAAGATCCAACAAAATCGATTATACTAATCTAGATTATATTCTAGATCTTTAGTGGGATCCATTTTAAAACCAAAGAACCTTTCCTTGATATACACTTTATTAATGAGTGATTTTGTCAAATAAATTGCATCAAGTTGTTTCCATACCTCAACTGTAGTATTTGCATCATTCATCTGTCTCAAAACATTGTCTGCAAGATACAAAATGATATTATTGTAGACTATTTCCTTCATCTTAATAATTTCCTCTGGCTTCATGGTTGTCGATAGGTTTATCTGCTCATCCAGAGCTTTTGCCACTTTTTGTTGAATAAGCAGGGCATTCCTTCTTCCACAGAGTGAAATCGCCCTTTCCATCAAATCTCTCGATCTGAAAGTTAACTGCCATGGGCTCCAGTTTCAACTTCTTTCCAGGCGTCCGAGTACCGAAAGCTCTGATGCCAAACTATTGACATGAGCTATACTAACATTTCAGCTCAGTGATGTAGCAACGGAAGTACTTGAATGAAAATAAAAGAAGAAGAGAAGAAAGAACAAACAATACAGATATTATAATAGTTCAATCTCAATGTGAGATTTACATCCACTATGAAAGTTCTCTCAATCTTTTTTACTGATATTGATAATAAGAATACAGAGGAATTTCTTTTGGAAGAGGAAATACAAAGTTTGTTATCACAGCAATAAGAAGAAAATACTTAAATAGCCAGTGCTTTAGCATTTTCATACTCATACTCTATCCTCGATAGCATCTTACTCGATGATCGATCGCTTGCTTACTCGCTTACTCGCTGCTCACTGTTCACCTGAAAGCTTGCTTGGTTATACGCTTACTTGCTTACTCGATCACTCGATGCATGCTTACTCGCTTCCTCGATGCATGCTTACTCGCTTACTCGATGCTCCCCTGAACGCTTGCTCAACCAACCATTTAATTACATCAGGGGAAACTCTTCAGCTAGGACCACTTTACGCACAATAAAATCCCTGGAAGGAAAAATGAATTTAGGTGACATACCTCAATCAATCAACCAATCCCATGTTGCCTTCTGTAACAGATTTAGTTGAGGAATATTCTTCTTCCAGCTCATTCACAAACAGCTTGAAGATGAGCTTAAGAAACAACAACAACACTCTTTCCTTACATACTACAAAGAGTATACCAAGCCCAATTAGAAGCCAAATTAATGTGCTAAAATAAGACAAACCCATTGAATATAATAAAGGGCTAAAATGTATTAGGCTAGCAAAAACCATAACATTTTCCAAGGCCCTGCAACATGGGTAAACGTTATGTTGGTCATCGTCTTAAGAGTATTATGATGTTGTAGGGAAGAATCGTGATGCTTTGCAATTCATAAGTTACTGCCTTGTCGTGGAACATGGTGCTAGAGCAGTGCAACCTTGGTCACAAGGGCATTTTGGTCATTATCTCTTCTCTTTGACTTGGTTGTTGAATTATGCGATTAGATGGTTCGTTTAAGTTCAGGTTTTGCTCTAATGCTCGATTCTACCTCTTAACGATCAACACCTACAAAGTTATCAAATAAAAACATTGAATGCAAGAACAAGCCTGGATTAAGTTAAGCAAGAAAGCAAGGTTTAGGTGCTATAAATAGAGAAGTTTTTCTGCTTTTATTTTTCTGTTCTTTTTGTCATGTTATTCAATCCACCAGATTTAAGGTGCTAAGGTACAACTCTCCTTTGACAAAGGTTGAGTTGGGTTGATTGAGAAATTGTATTATGTTTCTCTTGGGTTTAGGTTAGTCTTTTACTTGTAATTTCCAGTTTTTCTGCACTTGTTCATTTAATTTTCAGTACTATTTTAATTTATTTAAATTGTATTTCCTTTTATCTATATTTACGGTTTTTTCTTAGTGTATAGCTTTCTTCAATTCATTCTCATAATTAGTTAATACAAGTCTTCAATTATTTTCCATCAACGTCCTGTCTTTGCTTTTAATATGTTTTTCACTTTACTTACTATTTTATATTATCTCACCCTTAGTTAAATACTTCTTTCGGAGTCAAATATGTAAATATTCCAAACAAGGAAAAAACTTCATTCATGGATAAAAAGTTACGTTATTCTCTCTATTCCATGATTTACTTTTATTGAGTATATTTTTATTATTAATCTAGATTTTTTCTGATACAAATATTAATCTAGATTGATCATCTATATTAGTATCCAAAAGTCGAGTTTATATTGAAATGATTAAATAAAATTCGATTTTCTTAAATGCGATATAGGAAAAAAGAGCTTAGACATGATAAGGCTTTGTTTTTTACAAGACATGTGACAAACTTTTAGGACCTTGAATTGTATTTTTATTTATCTAGGTTTTTATTAGTCATGGACATAGATTTAATGGCATAGACTTTTTAAGATATTTTGTGAAGATCAAATAGGTGTTGAATCCTGTTCACCATGTTCAAGTTTGAGTTAAAGTTATCATATATAAAAGGTTGCATTTTCCACCGATAGATATTAGCATATTTGAATTCCACCTTTATTTTTATTATCTTTTATTTCACATCCAACTTTCTCTCCAAATTATTTTTCTGGTTAGCTTCAATTGCTTTCTTGTGGAAAATATTTGCTATGCTAAAGAGATTGTGTTATATTCATTCCATTTGGTTGATATTTGGAATATTTTCTACTTAATACTTGTTTAGTAGTGTACACTTTCACTAGAGATTGGAAGCTTCTAGTTTAAAAGGTTTTCAATTTTAGGTATATGTTTCAGTCCCACCACTAACCAAGCAACACCAACTCCCATAGTTGAATCCCCTAGGTTAAAATAATCAAGTGTCTCTTTGTACATTGAAAATAGAAATTCTGGATCATTTCAACTTGGAACTAGTGCTAGCTAGCTCACCATTACGAAGTTCTTCTATTTTTATTGAGTTATTGATATGCGCAAGTTGATGCATGGAGTAATAATATAATTAAAACGGTCAAGAGACCGAGTATCATCTTCATGGAATTGGATTGATATTCTTTTAATTATTCAAAGATTCTTCCGATTTTATTAAGGGAATGACTCGTGATATAAGTTAATTAAACTAAACTAAAAAAGCAATAAAAGTGATCGAATATAAAAATTATCAATAAAGAGACGTTCTAGGTAATAAACTTCATCAATGGCATTATTGAACACATTTGCATTTACTCTTGAACCAATTAACATAATACATAAATCTAGAAGACTTTTATCCGGAATGTCCTTTTCAAGTTCATTAATTTCTTTCACCTAATTACAAATTACAAATTTCTTGAAACTAGATAATTAAGCAAAGCATTAAGATCCTTCATCGGCAACCTCTACCGTTATCCAACTACTCTAGTATGTTTAAATGATAATCTAGCATGCATGATCTAATCTAAAGCGCACTTGTTAAAACAAGATTTAAATCATGAAATCATTTGAATATTGGTCAAATATTCAAAAGCATTAAGAAAAGTCATACTAGAAAACATTAATGCAAATTTACAATCACCATCTATATCAACACATCTGAGATCGTCAAATGTTCGGGAGTTCCTCTACTCAATCCTTTTCCTTCTTCTTGTTGCTATATCTTGTTCGTACACATCTTCTCTTTGTTTCTCGATCCTATAGTGAGTTACAGATAGAGTTCTAAAAGATCAAATCTTTTTATGTAAAGAATTTTGGAGGGTTACAAATCTCTTATACTACCATCGATCGAAGAGCATAACAACCAAAAAAAGAAGTGACCCCCCTCTGAGAACTGTATATGAGAATTTCGTCTCAACGGTTCAAATAGAAACACCCACAAGAATCACAAAATGTTCAACAATTAAAAAACCATAAAATCCATCAAACCTTAGAACAATGAAAGATCATCCTAAATACCGTAGCAGGAATGCAAAAATAATAATAATAAAAAAAGATCCAAGATACAAAAGGGAAAGAAAGAAATATCTAGTGTTCCGATCTCGTCTCCATGATGGAATAGACACTCCAATGCTTTCCAATCGACTTCGGCACTAAGGAAATTATGTATTCTACTCATAACTCTTTCTATAAACCTCAAAAGCACCAAAATTTGATGGGGAGAATAGCTGATAACCCTCCTTTAAATAGGCATTTTTTTTTGTAAATTGTGTGGAAATTTGAATAACTTCTAATAAAACAGAAACATGCAGCACTTTGGCACTACCTTGTGTTGGGCCTTCCATCTATTACGTCGTGCACAGCACCGCGTGCCACCCATGCATTTTCAAGACTGCTTTTCTAAATGGAAATTTTGAAGAGAACATCTTTATGTCTCAGCCCGAGGGGTTTATAACCCAAGGTTAGGAGCACAAAGTTTGCAATTTGAATCGAACCATTTATGGGTTGAAACAAGTATCTAGATATTGCAACATTAAATTTGATACAACGATCAAATCTTTTGGATTTAATCAAAATATTGATGAACCTTGTATCTACAAGAAAATCATCAATGATAAAGTAGCTTTCTTAGTACTTTATGTGGAAGATATCCTACTTATTGGAAATGATATGGGATACCTTACTGACATTAAGGAATGATAGGCAGCCCAATTTCAGATGAAAGATATTGGAAATGTGTAATATGTACTTGGGATTCAAATCATTGAGGTTCGTAAGAACAGAACGTTGGTTTTGTCTTAAGCAACTTATATCGACAAAATGTTGGCGTATGGATCTAAGGATTTAATCCTTATGAGATACACCGACTTTGATTTCTAAACTGACAAGGATTCTAGGAAATTTACATCAAGATCAGTGTTTACCTTAAATGAGGAAGTTGTAGTATGTAGTACCAAGCAAGGGTGTATTGCAAATTTCACTATGGAAGCGGAATATGTAGCTACTTGTGAAGCATCAAAGGAAGTAACAGCAAATGAATTAATTTAATTCAAAAATTCCTAAGCGATTTGGAAGTGGTTCCAAATATGGACTTGTCTATTACATTACACTGTGACGATAGTGGGGCAGTAGCCAACTCTAAAGAACCTCGCAGTCACAAACGAGGAAAGCATATTGAGAGGAAGTATCACCTGATACGGGAGATTGTGCAACAGGAAATGTGATCATAACAAAGATCGCCTCGGAGCACAACATTACTGATCCATTTATGAAGGCTCTCTCGACTAAAGTGTTTGAGGATCATCTAGAGAATCTAGGTTTACGAGACATGTGAATAAACAGTGAGGTCCATAAATGGAAGTAGGATCGTTTCCAATTTTTAATTTTTAACAGAATTGTAAGTTATAGTAAAAAAATTATTACAACATGCTAAAACAAAAGAGAAAGAAGGGTTAGAAATTGACTTACCATTGAAGAAACCAAATTATTCTCGAAAATCCACCCAAATAGTCATGAACATTTCATAACACCGATCTTCCAAAAATACAACAAACCAAGAAGGACACTACCATTAGGGAAATCTCTATATTCTTCTTTGAGATAGGGTGAGAATTCAAGAGTTGTGGACTCTGAAATCATTTGGAATAGGGAAAAGAATTTTTTAGAAGAGAATTTTTTCAGAAAAATTGCGTTAGTAGAATCTACTAGACCCTCTGTGATTCTTTAGGGAAGAAGACAACAAAACTAAAAAAACTTCCCACTACCACGTACTGCCAACAGAGAGAAAAAGGGGGACGGAGTTACAACTCCCTCCCAAATTAATTTCAAAAAATTAATTTTATAAATAAAAAATAATATAGTATATAATAAACTATATGTTATATCAAATATAACACATAATCTATAGTTTTAATTTCTCTCAATAATACATGGTATTTAATATAAATCCAATTCATATTAAATTTAATTATATGAATCTAATCCATATAATTAGTATTTGAATCATATTCAAATATTTAATTCCTCTCAAAATAATTTTATATTATAATGTGTCAAATACATTATATTAATTATATCACACATAATTAATTTCCTCATTTAATTTGAACAATTCAAATTAATCCAATATTAATTGTCAATAATCTTTGTTGAGCTACAAAGGGGACCTTATAGACCTGTAAATTGAAGCTCCAATGGTACTTTAATAATTAATTAAATTTCTTTAATTAAATTATTCAACATCCACTAACTGTCGGTCACTCTATTAAAGACCGACAACTGCACTCTTCGCATTACATACATATTTCTTGTTGGAAATGTCTTAAAACTCGTAGTTCTTACATTCTGGAAACATATTCTATTTATCAATAAAAGTATTATTGAAGAATTTATTCAACAAAAGTAATATTGAAATTGCATTATGTTATAAAATCCAATAAACGGATTCATGGCTATAATATGAATACTTTAACTTTATGGAGAGACATAAAAGTAGATCAAGTTTTAGTTTATAGCCTAAAAGGTCTATAAGTATTTGGATGAGATTGGGTACCTTATCCTGGGGACACTATAGATGTGACCTACTTTGTATACTGATACAAATGTTGTGATCCCAAAATCATTCATGTTGAGACATGTGAGTATGGGTATCCTATACAAAAGTCATTTACATAAGACCAGACCACAAAATAGTCACTTTTCTTTATAACGACCATTTACTGTCAAAACTAACTATTTCCATTTGATGACCTAGGGTAACTCGATGTTAATCCTGAGCTAACTATGAACTCCTGTTTATTTAGGATTATCTTTTCATCTACATAGGTGAGAGTAAATCAACAACACTGCTTAATAAGCCTCCCATTTTAGGGATAAAATCGGATAGATAGCTGGAGACATAGTTCTACAAGAAAGAATTCACTCCTACCTACTTTAGGGTCAGCAAATAGGTTGTTCTCTTAAGTACTTGTTCCTGGTCTTCAACAAAGGGGCCTTGCCATCTCATGGTAAAGAGCGATAAGGTTTATTAGTTAGACTATAAATCAATTGTTCAATAGAAGATCAGTGGTGACTTTAGGAGCAAGATGTATTTGTAGGGATAAAACGATAATTTTGACCTAGCTTTAAATACGAACAACCTGTGAAGGATCGACTTACTGATTATGGTCAAATCAAGTAGACAGAAATATATCTACAATGAGGAGAGTGCAACTATCGTGTTATAGTGGTATGTCTCGGTAGTTAATGAATATTGATTATTTTGGATTACAAAATTTAACTGATTAACCTCAAATCGTTGGAACTCATCATCTGTAGGTCCATAAGGTCCCTCTAGTAGCTCGTAAATGATTAAACTTTATATTCGAATATTGAGCGAATTTGAAGCATTCAAATTCGAAATTATGGTTTGGAATTTTAAATGTTCAAATTCAATTTTAGGGTTTGGATAATTGAATTTGAGATAATTAACGTTTAAATTTATGGAAAATTAAACGTAACTGGAGAGTTTAATATATTTAAATAATGATTTAAATATTGATTACATGAATAGAAGTCATGTTTGAATTAGGTGTTTTATTAATTTAATATTTGATATTAATTAATTAATTAATTAATTATGTTTAATTAATTATTTAAAGTTAAATCAATTTCCAAATTTTTAAATTCAATTTTACAGAAATTGAAATTTCATTTCATTTAATAAAATCTAAATACAAAATTGGAAAATTATTTTATTAGTAGATTTATCACAAAATGGGATTTTGAGTGGATTAATCCACATTTTAACACCTTGTCCACGATCTAAGTGCTAATTAAAATGTCAATTAGCTAGATCAATGAGTGCTTGCATGTATTTATGGAATAAAAACTTCAATTTCTAAAGTTGAAAGAGATAGAACTCTAAAATTTTGAAAATTTCAACACATTTTCCTCTAACTCTCAAACCTTCTTCATATCCACCCATATCCCTTCTCAAATCAGAGTTTCACCACTCAAATCCAAGGCTGAGGATAGTAGAGAAGATCCTTTTGGTGGTCTATTGAAGATTTGAAGATCTAATTCGCGCAATTTGAAACGGATTACGTGGAAATCTTCAAAGGTATTCATGTTGAAACCCTTTTCTGCTTGAAACTTATTTTATCATGCTTGTTACTCAAATTTAGTGTAATTAGAGTTCTTAATAATTTTGTTAGCTTCCATTTTATACATGTTTACTCTATTGTTTCTATATCCATATAACCAATCAACAATGCGATGCCACAAATTGCTCGAAAGTACAGCTAGGACAAAATTACCGTGTTGCCTCTATAATTACATCTAACTCCTTAAGAACCATTGATCCCTCTAATGAATAATAAATCATAGTCCAACTATGACCAAACCTTTCTCGAGCCAAAAGAGGATGTGGCGCCACATTATTAAAGCCGTAGAATCAGCCCATAAGGGAGCAATTTATCTACTTACCCCGACATTAGGGAAGGAGTGAATTTCGTCTTGCGTACCTGTGTTCCCAACACCTCTATCAGACGAATCCCTAAAATGGTAGGCTTATTGAGTCGGCGATCTGGCCACTCTCACCCATATATATCAAAAGACCACCTTCATAAGCAAGATTTCACAACTCACTCAGGATTCAGGTTATGTCACTTATGGTCATCCTAATGAAATGTAAGTCTCTATTATGACCGGTGTTATATAATGAGACCAGTCATTCCGTGGTGGTCTTATACAAACTCCTTTGTATAGAATAACCCCGCTCATATGTCTTCACATGAATGATCAGGATCAAATCATTTGTAGCACTTGACAACAATTGTAACATCTACAAAGCGGGCCATATTCATAGTGTCACAAGGATAAGGTATCCAACCTTATCCATCTACCACAGACCATTTAGGTTATCATTTAAACATGATCCACTTGTATGTCTCTACATACATGTTTAAGCTAAAGAAGATAACCTCAAATGTTAGTTTATTGGTTTTGTGGGTTAATGCTATTAAATGTCAAATAAAATGCCTCATATTTTATTAAATAAATAAATTGTTTGTACATTACAATTACAAACTACAGGACCCACAAAATTTAGGGCATCAACCCCAACAATCTTCCACTTGTCTTAAAGTTAGTGGGGTGTACATCATAAAAGTCGTAATATAAAAGTACAGGAAATAGTAAACTACGGCATAATACACGCACTGTACAAAATCTCTCACTTACCCTAGACTAAATGTGGTCTGTCCCATAGAGCCATACTCTGAAGGAGACCCTCAAACACCTCAGCCGTGAGGGCCTTTGTAAATGGATCAGAACGTTGTATGCCGAAGCTATCTGCGTGACGATCACGTTGTTGGATTGATGCCCAAAATCTCGTAGGGTCCTGTAGCTTGTAAAACGTGAATGAATAAACATATGTGATGTAATAATATGAGATATTTTCTTCACTATTGTCTATGAAATATGAGATATTTTAGTTGCACTAACCACAAACTAATAAACAAAGATCCCATGTTATCGTTGTAACTTAAGCATATATGTGGAGACATACAAGTGGATCATGTCTTAAGTCATAACCTAAATGGTCTGTAGTATATGGATAAAAGAGGGAAACCTTATACTGGTGACATTACTGATAGAACCCACTTTGTAGATGTTATAAGTGTTGTAAAGTGATACAAATGGTTTGATCCTGATCATTCATGTGGAGACATGCGAGCGGGGGTATTCTATACAAAAAAGTTTGTATAAGACCGAACTACGAAATGTTCAGTCTCGTTATATAACACCGTTGATGACATAGACTTTCATTTTACTAGGATAACCATAGGTAACATGACCTTAATCCAAAAGGAGTTGGGAACTCCTGCCTATGAGGGGGTGCTTTGATTTGCATGGTTGCGAGTGGCCAGATCGCTGACTCAAACCTACTACTTTGGGGATTCGTCTGATTGGGGAGCTGGGAACTCAACTACATAAGACGAAATTCACTCCTTCCCTGAAGTAGGGGTAAGTAGATAGATTGCTTCCTTAAGACCTGATTCTGGAGCATGAACAATGTGGTGCCACACCTTCTTATGGCCCAAGAAGTATTCACTCATAGTAGGACTATGATGTATTGTTCATTAGAGGATTAAGTGGTATTTAAGGAGTTAGATGTAACTACAGGGGTAAAACGATAAATTAGTCTAGTTGTACTTACGAGTGACCTGTGAAGAGTTATCGTACTATTGATTGGTTATATTCAATCGACACAGAAATATATCTGTATTGAGAAGAGTGCAGCTATCGGTCTTTAGTGGAATGCCTGACAGTTAACGGATGGTGGATATCGTGATTAAAGAGTTTAGTCAATTATTTATGTACCATTAAAGCTTGATGCTATAGGTTCATAAGGTCCCCTTGGTACCTCAATGGATTCAAGTTGAGAATCAGTTTTTGGGTGAGTTTGAAGTGTTGAAATTAACAAGAGGGAATCTGATTATATATGATATAATTAAATTGGTTCAATTATATGTGATATAATTGATTTGATGTATTAGATACAGTAATTGGAGGGATTAATATAAATATGATTTATATTAAATAAAGGAGAAAAGAACTATAGTTTATATATAACTTATGATGTGATATTAAAACTATAGGTTACAAATATATTATGATAAATTAGTTATTATATTTATTTATAATAAAAATCAATTATATGATAATTGTTAGTTGGTTATTTTATTTTCTCCATTAACAATGCAACTGAGAGATTATTTTAAGTTTTAATAACGGAAGGATAAAAGTAAAAAGAGTTTTCATTTTTTAATAGATTCATTGAATCATAAGAAAATCGATCGAGTGAAAAGATAAGCTATACAATAGCCCTATCGAGAGAGTAAATGACCAAGCGAGTTTACTAAATGACCGACCGAGTTTGCTAGACGATTACACCTCGTTACTAGACGATCGAGTGAGTTTTCTAGACGATCGCTCCTCGTTACTAGACGATCGAGTACACTGTCTATACGATAGACATTCAAATTCTTCCATTTACTCAATCGTATATATCCTCTTTCCCTCTACCAAATCCACACAGAGCCCACACCTCTTGGATTCTCACTCCGAGAAAACCAAGGTAACCGAGTGGTAGTGTCAAGTGTTGTTGTTTGAGGGAGGAGTGTTGTTTATTCGTGATCGAGGACATTGCTGAGGCGTGACGTTCGTGTTGGTGAACGATTATGTTGTCACATCGAGGGAATGAGAAGAATGGTTCTTCAAGGGTAAAGTTCTCTTGATCCTTAGTATTTTTCTTTTATAGCATGCTGTAATTTACTCTAAGATGCATAAATATGCTTGTATGCTTGCAATTGTTTTGATTCTTTCACAATGGGCTTGGAAAGATCTTGCTTCCGCTCACTGGTTCTCTTGAACAAGAGTTCCTTCAATTGGTATCAGAGCTAGATTCTGATATTCAAAATCCATTGATGTATTGAATTGCATTTACATTCTTGGTGGGTTTTTAAGCATGTCTACATTATGTTTAAATGTTAAATGTATTTGTGGATGCGAATTAATGGAGTTTCTTGGATGAATGCCTCTGGTTATTACTTTATATTACATTTTGAAGCTAATTTGTAAGGGTCCCTATGTTTTTTGGCATATTAACTTGTTATCAAGTATGTATTCAAACTTTTTGGGTCTATAAGATTCGCTCGTGATGAAGCTTCAAGGCATGGAGATATTGTTTACTTCGAGAAAGAAGAAGACCAAGAGTTGGTTAGATCATGTAGCCCAAGCTAAACAATCATTCGATCGTTTAGATTTGACTAAACGATCGAGTAGAAAGTTCTAACTTGATCATGTAGTATTAGCTAAACGATCGTATGGCTGATGCTAAACGATCGAGTAAAGAGTTTACTCAATCATGTAAACGATAGGGGATACACAATCATGGAGTATGGGATACTCGTTGGATGGAAAGTGTGCGCATTAAACAATCGAGTAGGCTAGCATGCTTCATAGCATAGTCGCTGGCTATTCGATCACTCGGTAACATGCTTGCTCCTCGATCATTTAGACGGTCATGCTTCATCACATAGTTGTCGTCTACTCGATCGTTTAGGCAAGTGTTATACTTAGTGTGTTGCACCATCGAGTAGCCTTCATGCTTCATCACATAGTAAAAGGTACTCGATCATTGCTACACGATCATGGCTACTTGACCAGCTTTACTTAACGATCACGAGAAAAAGCTACACAATCAGGGAGCGAGGCTTCGCTTAGGCGGTTCAAGACTCGGTTCGCCTTTTTGAATCGGTTAACTCGGTGGTTTATGTAATAGTGAGATTTTATTACCGGTTTTTTAGGCTGATCATCCCAGTCCATTAATTTTGATGAATGTGCATGAGATGTATGTTTAAATTATATGTCATATAGTATGTTATATAGTTTTAAATCCCACCATAGGTTATGCATTTATTCAAGCATCATCTTTATATTATAAGAGTTATAATATAATGGCTTGCATGATTAAATTACGTTTAAAGTATGCTCATATATCATATAATATAAGAGTTATATATATCAATGCATTAAGCATATTCATGCATCATCTTTATATTATAGGTGTTATAGTATAAGGGTGTATGGAAATATGTATACTCAGTACATTACTTTTTATATAAGAGTTATATATAGTAATGAATGGACATTGCATGAAACATGACACATAGGTTAATTTATAAGAGTGATAAATACCTAGTTTAGCTTAGCATTGTGAATGGTTTTAGTTGTTTCCTTTTATAAGAGTTATAATGGAAATCAGAACTAAAATCAATAAGAAAGACATGCATGCAAACTTAGGCTTGAATCATGTTTTAAAAGAGTTTTAAAATTTGATTGAGATAGACATAAGATCACGGTTCTAATGAGATTAATAACCTAGTTTAATCTTTTAATTAGTTTAATAGGATTAAATTGATTAATAAAAGATTAAATATGTACCAAATCTATCTATAAGGGACCTTCTGTCTAAGGGGGGTTCTGTCTAGGCTGGGGTACTTAAGCGGACAGAAACGGAACACCCCTACCTGGGAACCTACCTGGAAAGATGAATTAGATTAATTTGCTGCATGCATGCAATTTGATGATAGTCTGTTAAAGTGTTTAATGGGACTTGATTCGAACTTGTTTAATTATCAAAAGCAAGAGTTGTTTTTTAGCAAATTAAACTCACTTAGATAAATCACTAGCCGAATTGTCTAAGTTAATGAATCCTTAGGTAGCCAGTGGGAGGTACTTGGGGTATATGATATTTCATTTAAAGCTTTACACATTTCTCCCTAAATGTTCACACCATGAGATCTATCTTCGGCCTTGACGCACCCTGGTAGTGTCTCTAAAGGATGGTGTTTGGATAGGTTAATACCAAAGTGAATGGATAGAATGTTCATAGTAAGTGGAAGTGAGACGTGTGACAATATATCCCATAGTCTCTCTCATTAGGTTGGATAACGTTTTGTGCATTGCCTCGAGACACCTTGGGAGTGTCCCCCTAAATGATGGTAGTTTTACACGACTCTTTATCTGATCTACTATATAGAATAAGGTCGCTTTAGTCTCTTGTGTTAATCTACCTTTTTCTTACGATGGAGGCATTAGGGCGGAACTCTAGGGCCTAAAATGAGGGGTTACACTTACGCAAAATTGTTAAAGGTTAACATATTCTGGACCGAAAAATGGTGACTATTAGATTCAGTTACTATAGTTGTTTCTACCTAATGGTTGAGAATGTCTCATCCCAGTGAACGGGCACCTGATCACCCCACTGGTGACTTTTGTTCTGCCTCATTGAGGCATCATTGCAAAATAGATGTCATTTCACTTAGGATACATTAGAACTATTTTGCTAAAATCTAAAATTGGTGTTAAAAGTGGTAGTACAAATAGACTTATTAAGTTTGTTCATGTTTTTCAGCAACTTTAAAATTGCAACCGCCACGTTAGCTTGATTAAGTGCCAACAAATTGACTAGTGAAAACTATGCTAGTTGGAAAAACACGATTAATATCATCCTGATCATCGATGACCTGCAGTTCGTCCTTACGAAGGAGTGTCATCCTATTCCGACGCAATCAGCCGCTGGAAATGTTCAAGAACCATGTGAGATATGGACACGAGTGAACAAGGCAGCTCGAGCTTACATCTTGGTTAGTCTGAACGACGTTTTGGCCAAGAAGCATGAGCCCACGGTCTCTGCGCGTGAGATCATGGAGTCCCTGAGGGGAATGTAAGACAACCGCATGGGCAGCTTAAACACAAAGCTCTGAAATACATCTTCAACTCCAAAATGGAGGAGGATACATCTGTTTGAGAAAATGTTCTAAACATGATGGTTCACTTCAATGTGGCGAAGATGAATAGGGCCCGCATCGATAAGGGCAGTCAGGTTAGCATCATTCTGCAAACATTGGCAGAATGCTTCCTGCACTTTGTTAATAATGTTGTGTTGAACAAAGTTGATTATACCCTTACAACTCTCGTCATCGAGTTGCAGATATTCCAATCCTTGCTGAAAAAAAAGGAAAAGAAGGTTGGTGAAGAAAATTTTGCTTCATCATCTAAGAAGTTCCATAGGGATTCGACCTCATGAACTTGCACCTTCTACTTCAACACTAGTAAGTAGAAGAAAAAGAATGGTAGTAAGGGAGAAGGGAAGGCACCGGCTAACCCATAACCTTCTGCACAGTGGGATAGGTGACGAGTGCCGGTTGACAAAGGAAAATGTTTCCATTGCAACCAGGATGGGCATTGGTAGCGGAACTGTCCTCACTGGTTAAAGAAGTTAAAGAAGAAGAATAAGGCTAAGGCCAAGGCCACATAAGATAAATATGATTTACTAGTTTTGGAAACTTGTTTAGTGGAGAATGATGATTCTACCTGAATTATAGACTCTGTGGCCACTAATCTTGTTTGTTCTTCTTTTCAAGGGATTAGATCCTGGCAGCAACTTGAGGCTGGTGAGATGACGATGCGAGTAGGCACCAGGCAAGTCGTCTGAGCTGTGGCAGAAGGAGGACTTCAATTGACCTTACAGAATAAATGTATCATTTTAAATGATGTATATGTAGTTCTCGAGTTAAAGAGGAACTTAATTTCTGTAAAGTGCTTAATAGAATGTAAATATACTTTCAACTTTTCAGTGAGTAAAGTGTTTATTCTGAAAAATGGCGTTGAGATATGTTCAACAAAACTGGAAAACAATTTGTATGTGCTAAGGCCGTTAGTAACAAATTCTCTTGATAACATAGAAATGTTTAAAACTGTCGTAACTTAAAATAAACAAGTTAAGATTTCTCTTAAGGAAAATGCCCAACTTTAGCACCTTCGATTAGAGCACATCAATGTAAATAGATTGAGAGGTTGGTGAAGAATGGACTTATAAGCGAGTTAGAGAAAAATTCACTACCTATCCGCGAGTCATGCCTTGAAGGCAAGATGACTAAAAGACCTTTTACTGGAAATGGTTATCGAGCTAAAAAGCCTCTAGAGTTAGTGCATTTAGACCTTTGTGGTCCGATGAATGTGTGAGCCAGGGGAGGCTACGAGTATTTCATAACTTTTACTGATGATTACTCACAGTATGGGTATGTTTATTTGATGCAACAAAAGTAAGAATCCTTTGAAAAGATCAAAGAGTTTAAGGCTGAAGTTAAAAACGCATTGGATAAACGGATTAAAACACTTCGATCAGATCGAAGTGAAGAGTTTTTGGATTCTGATTTCTAGAACTATATGATAGAACATTGAATTGTTTCCCAACTCTCAGCGTCTGGTACACCTCTGCAAAATGGTGTATCGAAGAGGAAAACAGAACCCTGTTGGATATGGTTTGGTCGATGATGAGTTGCGCTTCTTTACCGGTCTTGTTTTGGGGTTTTTTTAGTGGATAATGCAGCTTATATCCTCAACTGTGTTACTTCCAAGAGTGTTGCCAGAACACCTTTGGAGTTTTGTAACAGGCGTAAAGCTAGTTTGTCTCACTTCCACATCTGGGGTTGCCTAGCCCATGTGCTTAAGGCTAATCCTTATAATTTGGAACCACGTTTGAGGTGGTGCCCATTTGTAGGCTACCTCAATGGGACACGATGGGGTTACTTTTATGATCCTAAGGAAAACAAAGTGTTTGTGTCGAAAAACGCTAACTTCCTTGAGGAGGATCATATAAAAGAGCACAGTCCACGTAGAAAAATCGTGTTGTGTGAACTTTCCGATGAAACTACTAAAACTTCAACAAGAGTTGTTGAAGGGTCTGCTGCATCAACAAAAGTTGTTGATGGAAGTTCATCGAGTCGATCCAATCCACCTCAAGAGTTAAGGGAACCTCGACGTAGTGTGAGGGTTGCAAACCCAACTGTTCGGTATACAGGTTTCACTGAAATCATGGCTATGGTAGCCGATAGAGAGGTTGAAGATCCGTTGTCTTACCAGAAGGCAACAAAGGATGTTAACCGAGATGAATGGGTCAAAGCCAATAATCTCGATATGGAGTCTGTGTACTTCAACTCAGTATGGGATCTTGTAGATCAACTTGATAGGGTTAAACCTATAGGTTGTAAATGGAACTATAAGAGGAAACATGGTGTTGATGGGAAGGTTCAAACATTCAAGGCTAGACTTGTGGCAAAGAATTATACCCAGGTGGAGGGAGTTGATTACAAGGAGACTTTCTCACCTATTGTCATGTTCAAGTCTATCCGCATCCTCCCATCCATTGCCTCTTATTATGACTATGAGATATGGAAAATGGATGTCAAGACTGCCTTTTTGAATGGTAATCTTGAGGAGACCATTTATATGGTGCAGTTCGAAGGATTCATAGCCCAAGGTCAAGAGCAAAAGGTTTGCAAACTAAATCGGTCCATTTATGGGTTGAAACAGACATCTCGATCTTGGAATATAAGGTTTGATACTGCGATCAAATCTTACGACTTATATTATAATGTATCAAATACATTATATTAATTACATCACATATATAATTGATTTAATTAATTATATCATATATAATTAATTCCCTCAATTAATTTGAACATAAGGTGAAGGATATGTGTCAATATATCCTGCGGTCTCTTCTCGTTAGTTTGGACTGTGAGATTCCTATGTTGCGCCTACTGGTTTGCTTTAGGCGACCCTTGCTAGTCGTTTAACGACGGCTATCCCCGCGGAAGGTTATAATATAGGATTTGGAAAAACTCAAACTCCAGAAATAGATAGGATTTCTTAGGTCCATTCTCAACCTTGACTTTCCATTTCGGTAGAATAGTTGGGGCCGACATCTAACGTCTAAAAACGGAGAGTTACACTTACAGAATTATTAAGAGTATTAGTAATGTCTGACCGAAAACGATAACTAAATGACTATAGGAATAAGAGTTATTCCAGAGATAATGTTTGGTCAAAATTGTTTGCTTTAGTGAATGAGTATCTGACTGCCCCTCAGTAGCACGTATTCTGACTCACTAAAGTATCGTTGCAAATAAATAATGTTTATGGGTATATTATTAATTTTTGCTAAAACTTAATTTTGGATTTAGTTACAATTTGCTAATTAGAATTTTTTTAAATTTTATCAGCTTGTCGAATTTTTCTAAAATACTCACTTCCGAATTAAATAATAGTAAAATAAAATCAACAAACAAATTACTAACAGTTTGTTAAACAAAAAGAGTTTTAACAGAGGATTGTCCTCTATCTCCATACTCATCTGAAATTTTGAATTATATAGATAAGAATGTAGAATTGGAACAACAAGATAAATACGATTTACTTGTTCTCGAAGCATGTTTAGTGGAAAACGATAAAATTTGGATAATTGATTCAGGTGCCACTAATCATGTTTGTACTATCTCACAGGAAACAAGCTCCTGGAGAAGTTATTTATAGGCGATAAGTACATTTATTTGAAAATTTTGTATTACATTCCTTCTATGAAAAGGAATCTAATATCTATCTCTTGTTTGCTAGAAAAAATTATAAAGTTTATTTCGAAAATGATGAAGTGTTCACCAATACAAATAGTAAAATAATTTGCTCTGCAAAATTAGAAGATAACTTGTATATGTTAAATCCAACTGAGGTTAAAGCCGTATTGAACATAGAGATGTTTAAAACTGCTGAGACTCATAAAAAAAACGGAAAATTTCTCCAAATGCCTATCTTTGGCATTTGAAACTAGGTCACATAAATCTCAAAAGGATTGTGAGATTGGTTAAGAACGGTCATCTAAATAAGTTAGAAGACAGTTCATTACCACCTTATGAGTCCTGTCTCGAGGGTAAAATGACAAAGAGATCTTTTTCAAGAAAATGTCTTAGAGCCAAAGAACCCTTAGAGCTGATACATTGAGACCTTTGTGGGCCTCTAAATGTTAGAACGAGAAGAGGGTATGAATATTTCATCAATTTTATAGATGATTATTCTAGGTATGGGCATATTTACCTAATGCACCAAAAGTCTGAAACTTTCGAAAAGTTCAAAGAGTATAAGACTAACTTTGAAAACCAATTAGGTAAAAAGATTAAAACACTTCGATCAGATTGAGGTGGTGAGTATATGGACTTAGAATTCTAGAACTATTTGATAGAACATGGAATTCACTCTCAACCCGGAGCCCCTGGCACACCTCAGCAAAAATGGTGTGGCAGAAAGGAGAAACAGAACCTTATTGGACATGGTTCGTTCCATGATGAGTTACACTCAGTTACCAAATTCTTTCTGGGGAGATGCACTTAAAACTGCAATGTATATTTTGAACATAGTTCATTCGAAAAGTGTTTCTGAAATGCCTTAAGAGCTCTAGAGAGGACGTAAAGGAAATTTACATCACTTCAGGATTTGGAGTTGTCCAGCACATGTGTTGGTGCAAAATCCTAAAAGATGGAACAACGTTCAAAAGTATGCCTATTTGTAGGCTACCCAAAAGAAACAAAAGGTTGTTTCTTTTATGATCCTCAGAAAGACAAGGTATTTGTATCGACAAATGCAACCGTCCTAGAGGAAGACCATGTGAAGAATCATCAACCTTGTAGTAAGCTACTAATAGAAGAAATGTCCAAAGAAATGACAAATGTATCAACAAAAGTTGTTGATAGAGAAGGTCCATCAACAAGAGTTGTTGATGAAATTGGGACTTCACATCCTTCTCAAGAATTAAGAATGTCTCATCATAGTGGAAAGCTTGTGCAATAGCCTGACCGATAAATAGGTTTGACTGAAGCTCAAGTCATCATGTCAGATGATGGTTTAGAGGATCCGTTGTCTTTTAACCAAGCAATGAATGATGTGGATAAAGACCAATGGATCAAAGCCATGGACCTTGAAATAGAATCTATGTATTTCAATTCTGCTTGGGATCTTGTAGATCAACCTGAAGGGATAAAACCCATCGGTTGCAAATGGATCTACAAGAGAAAACGAGACAAAGCTGGTATGGTACAGACCTACAAAGCAAGACTTTTGGCAAAAGGGTTTACCCAAAGAGAGGGGGTAAACTATAAAGAAACTTTCTCTCTGGTTCCCATGATAGAGTCAATTAGAATACTCTTATCTATAACTACATTTTATGATTATGAAATATGGCAAATGGATGTCAAGACAGCTTTTTTGAATGACTATCTTGAAGAACGTATCTATATGTCTCAACCCTAAGGGTTTATACAGAAGGATGAAGAGCAAAAGGTTTGCAAACTTAATCGATCTATTTATAGGTTGAAACAAGCTTCTAGATCCTAGAATATGAGATTTGACACTGTGATCGAATCTTATGGCTTTGAACAAAATGTTGACGAACCATGTGTATACAAGAAAATCGTTCACAAAATTGTCGCTTTTCTAGTGTTGTATGTTGATGATATTCTACTCATTGGGAATGAGGTAGAATATCTAGCTGACATTAAGACATAGCTGGCTTCACAATTCCAAATGAAATATTTGGGAGAAGCACAATATGTTCTTGGAATCCAAATAGTTTGAAATCATACGAACAAAACATTAGCATTATCTCAAGCATCTTATATAGACAAGATGTTGTCTAAGTATAAAATGAAAAATTCCAATAAAGGATTGTTACCTTTCAGACATGGAATTCACCTGTCTAAGGAACAGAGTCCTAAGACACCTCAAGAAGTTGAGGAGATGAATCAAATTCCATATGCATCAGCAGTAGGGAGTTTAATATATGCATTGTTGTGTACTCGTCCCGATATATGTTATGCCGTTAGAATAGTCAGTAGATTTCAATTCAATCCTGGATATGATCATTGGACTACTGTTAAGAACATTCTCAAGTATCTTCGGAGAACGAGAGATTATATGCTTATGTATGGTACTAAGGATCTGATCCTTACTAGATATACTGATTCTGACTTCCAGACCAATATTGATTCGAGGAAATCAACTTTGGGGTCACTATTAACTTTGAATTGATAAGCAGTTGTGTGGGCAAGCATCAAGCAGAGTTGTACTGTTGACTCCACAATGGAAGCTGAGTATGTAGCTGCAACTAAAGCAACAAAAGAAGTTAGTATGGCTCAAAAATTTTCTGACAGATTTGGAAGTACTTCCTAATATGCACCTGCCTGTTACTTTCTATCGTGACAATAATGGAGCTATTGAAAATTAGAAGGAACCACAAAGCCATAAAAGAGGAAAGCATATCGAGCGAATGTACCATCTCATCAGGGAGATTGTACACAGAGGAGACGTAATTGTCACCAGATTGTAGGACTAGGTCACCTACAAAGGACCTCTCGGCTAAAGTGTTCGAGGGTCACCTAGTTGGACTAGGTCTACGAGTTTTGTATCACTAGGGCAAGTGGGAGAATTTATGGGTATTTTTATGCCCTAGTTTATTGTATTTGTACATTTTATTCTCTCAATGTAAACTCAACATTGTATATATTTTTATATATTGATTCACTAGAGTTTTAGTCCAAGTGGAAGTATTTGGGTTTTATATCCTAAAACTCGCAGTTTGTAAAATGATAAACATTTTCTATAGTCAATAAACTTATTATTGATTTTATAAATCGTATACATGAAAGTATAAATCCAATAAACTAAGACTCATGATTATTACATGAATACTTGAACTTTATATGGAGACATAAGAGTGAATCAGGTTCGAGTAAATAGTAAAAAATGATCTATAGTACATGAATAAGATTAGGTACTTTAATTTGGTAACACTATTGGATGTGGCTTACTCTGTAGTTGTTTCAAAGAGTTGTAAAGTGCTACATAGTATGTGATCCTAATTCATACATCTTAGAACATGAGGAGTGGGGGCGTTCTATACAATGAGTTTGCATAAGATCGGACCAAGAAATAAGTCACTCTTACTTTATCACGTTGTTTACTGTATAAGACTAACTATTTCACCTAGATGACCTAGGTAACTCGATCTTAATCCTGAGCTAACTATGAACTTCTATTTATTTGGGATTATCCTTAGATTTGCATAGGTAAGGGTTGGCTCAATAAGCCTCCCATTTCAGGGGTAGGACCTAATAGATAGTTGGGGACACAGGGTGCAAGACGGAGTTCACGCCTACCCAATTTAGGGATAGGAGAAAAGTTGTTCTCTTAAAGTACTGAATCCAGGTCTTGAACAAGGGTCTCCACCCTCTCACTGGGCTGACAGAGTTTGGTTTAGTAATTGGATCACAAACTAGTTGTTCATTAGAAAATTAGTAGGAAATTGAGGAATAAGAGTCCATCTTCATTCCAAAGGCGAACATTTCCACTGAGTGACTATAACAGCCCTTGATGACTCAGAAGAGATAGAGCAGGGGTTGGTAGACACGGCCCAGACTCCTACGGGAGACAGCAGTGGGGAATTTTTCGGGAAGGTGAATATGTAGTGTGTCAAGAGTAGGTCCATCAAAATCTTCAATGGTATACTCGTCTGCCTTATTTTGCAGAGCTCCTGCTACGCCCTGAGAAAGTCACCGGCAGGGGGGGCTGTTCTCCTTTGTCAACGCTACTAAGGACTAGGGCGTAGGCAATAGCAGTACCAGCTCTACGAAGTCAGAATCGAATCATTCTGTTGGCTTTCCCAATTCAACAACCTGTAAAGGGTCTACTTACTAATTATGGTTAAATCATGTGGACATAATATATCTATAGTGAGAGGAGTGCAACTATGGGCTTTAGTGGAGTGACCCATTATTTAACGAATAGGGGTTAATTTGGTCTAATGAGTTTACTCAATTAATCTTAGATCGTTGGAACCCATGTTTTGTAGGTCCGCGAGGTCCCCCTACTAGCTCATAAATGGATTAGCTCTAGAGTAGCGTGATAAGTTAATTTTAAATGTTGAAATTAGAATTAAGAGAATTAGTAATTATATGAGATATAATTACGTCTTTAATTTTGAGAATTAAACGGAATAAGAGAATTTATATTTAAATATGATTTCAATATATAAAGATGGATATGTGTAAAAATTAATTTAATATTAGATATTAAACTAATTAGTTATATTTAAAATTTAATTTATGAAATATGATTTCAATATATAAAAAGTAATTATATTTCGATTGGGTCGGGTCGACCCGACCCTGAAATGGGATAACTCTTGACCTAACCCAAATTTAATATTTTTTAACATTTTTAACCCAACCCGACCAAACTCTTGCGGTTTGGGTTGGGTAGTCCGGGTTGGTCAGGTTATTGGGTTTTTTGAACACCCCTATATTTAAATAAAATCCACTTGTATGTCTCTGTTACATGAAATAACCTCAAATCTTAGTTTATTGGATTGAGATATGTTTATTAAATAACACTTATTTTATTAACAACAATATGTTTATAGAAAGTTTACAAACTACGAGATTACAAAGAGATTTAGGACACGAACCCCAATAAGGTCGAGTACATAACATCACATACATTAGGCTACCAACAACCGGTGCATAAGGGATTCGTCTCATTTTCTCAACATATTGATGTGTCTTAGGATATTATTCCTTAGTCAAAATTACTCCTTGCCTGAAAGGGTGTAAATCTCTCTTGGAGTTTCGCATAAAAAACTTGACATGCATCTTGTCAATATACGATGTATGAGACAAACCCAGTATTTTGTTCTTTCGATCTGTAAAGATTTGAATGCCTAGAATAAACTGCGTCTCTCCCAAATCTTTCATTTGGAATTAGAACGTTGGCTGGTGCGCGAAAGATTGGAAGTCAATTTTACTCGACAACCAAAATCTCGTGGATGCGGTATGCGATGCATGTTCCTAAGATATGTGTCGATAGTCATGCGTCGATGGTCATACCTTGGAATGAAAAATGTGTTAACGAATGTATGAGATGACCATGCATCCTGCCACAAGTTTTCTTGCGTTCACGCCAAGTATAACATTAACGCAAGTTTCTCGGGTAATCCGAGATCGAACACAGGGACTTGTTACTATATGTTTGTGGTGATGTGCATGCGCCGGTATAAATCAAAGAATGGAGGGGATGTTGTTATGTCAATCCAATTCCTACTCCTATCTAACAAACAACGCAATGAGAATATGCATGAAAGGTAGAGATGCGACAAACCTTGACATAAAAATAAATGTGTGGGAAAATAGATAAAATGCAGAGATGTTTTCATTGCAAAACTTAAGAGTGACTGCAAGGGCAACCTTAGTCAGCGCCAGACTATGCGATCATGTTACAACCATACACGGCAAGTCATTTTTCAATGAAAATGCGGTGCTCCTAATTGTAGGACGCATGTGTTGAATGCAAAGTGATCATAGAGCTTATTTCTAAGTCTCTACAATTGTCCTATACGATGATGCAAAATTCATCAAAGCAAGGTGACCGCATACAATCGTATCCTATCTCTAGGATGCATGCGATGCATTAATAAAAAATAGTGCTCATTCCTAAGTGCCTATATCTTATATTATGAGTTCTAATCTGGCTCTCCAAGCCTAGATTCTGACCTGACCTTCCCAAGTCTAGATCCTATCTTTAGATTACCCTCCCGAGTATCCCTAATGGACGAATGAAGCATACATAATACCAGACAATCGCATAAACTTCGCTGACCTAAGATTGTTACTATCCCTAGTGAACAATACATACCTTGCTTAATGCGTCCAACCACTTACCCTCTCGGGCAGTTGATTCTTGCAGACTTCACTCATAGACAAGCAATGTGTTAGCCTATAGACAAGCGTTGCAGCAGCTTCACACTAAGAAAATAAGTTTACTCGCATACTCGCTCAACGCACACCTCTCGATGGGTTGCTTCATTCTTCATATTCCTAATCCACATGACTAAGTATGCAATACCCAAGCATTCCCACTAAGTGTTGCAATGAAAGTAAAGATGCTAAGTAAGAAGATGGAGATGGAGTCGAAGGAATAGAGAAATGCATTAAAGACACATTGTATTAATTTCTTAATTCAAAATTTCATACAATACACTTTAGGAAAAGAAAGGAAAAAGAAATGACCGGCTGGAACCAAAACTTTGCTTCTGGTGGATATGCGACAAGGCTGCCGGTGGTGCCATGGATGGGAGGAGCAGCTGACTATCTCGAGATCTAGCTCCAGTCGAAGGCTCCGGTCGTCACTCGGAATGGATGAAGGAGGTGAAGAATTCATAGCCATTTTCTCATGCAGTTTGTCTGGATCGCGGGGAAAGTCCCTGGTTCACAAGCATCCTCCTTCGAATGATTTGGAATTTTTCTCATTGGCTTCTATTTATAGAGTTTGAACCGCCAACAACATTAATTGGACTACTTTAAGTCTGATGTTCGGTGCATTAGTCCTTTCTGAACCTCTACCACCAATGGCACGGTAGGTGAAATATCAGCATCAGCTTTTGGATTTCCTCGAGGTAGATGCGTTTATGCGTTCATTCCACCTACCTTGCAGAATCCCATTAGAATGCGTTTTTGTGTAGCTGCAATCATTCAATGGCCGCATTCGTTTAACACTGCAACTCTACATGATGACTGCAATCACTTGACGAGCGCAACTCCCATGTGATGGACGCATACGGGTGATTATCGCAACATCCATGTGTTGATCGATGCATTTTCCTTTGTGATGGAGTGTTTCTCCGCATGTGGTCATCTATGTGGTGGTCCGATTTCCGCGTTTGCGTTCATTTCCTACATTAGCTACAAAAATAGAACATTGAACGCATAATTAACGCAAAGTAACGGGTTAGCTAAGATTCATCATGCTGATCGACGCAAACTCTTTTTCTCGTGAATTCCTATCATGATCGACGCAATTTCTACCTAACAACCTTCATAATTCTAAGTAAAAGGCCTAAGATGACATGCGTTTCTACATGTCATAACACCCCCAAACTTAAAATCATGCTTGTCCTCAAGCATGCATTATACTCAAGAAATTCTAACTCTCCTTCATGCTTTCTTTTGTGATGACCAGCTTCTCAGAATATAATTTACACACACATTTGACCATCACTCAATGCTCTCCTCCACTTTGGCTGCTTCTTCAAAAAGATGTTGTCTAAGTTTAGATTCGTCAAGCCTTTGCTCAAAAACCTTTATTCATTCACCACAATTTTGTGTTTAGCTTTTGAGAATGCGTTCATTCAAAAATACTTCAAAACTTTGCGATGGCTTACTCAAATGTGGCGTTAAACTTTGTTATGCCCATCATTTTGGCTTACCCCCACGTGTGTCATGCGGGCATCCAACTTCGGTTGCATTCCATATTCAACTGAAATCTTGTCTTGTTTGTTTTGGTTTGCGCCGGACAGAGCAATTGCGCTAATGCGCTGATCCTGGCGACTTGCCTTCATTTTGGCTTGCCCCCACCTGTGTCATGCGGACATCCAACTTCGAGCAAGTGCCTTTTACAGCTTAACTCTTATCAACATGGGTTTCCCCATTGCGTTGACAATGGATTTATTATTCTTAAGATCTCACTTCAACTTTTTTTTTTTCAAATGATTGCAATATAATGAACGCAATTCTCCGAGACTGCTACCACCCTCAAACTTAGAGGTTGGCAGCGTTCTCACTGCAAAGCTAAAAACAAAATTACAAGAATGCGATAATAAATGTTTGAACAAAGGTTTGCGCAAAATAAAACTTAAGACTTTCAAATTTTGAAGAAGCTAATAAAAGTAAAGAATGTCTTGTGTTGATTAGTTAGAAAATGCAGTGAACTATACGTACCATCATAGAAACATCGCAAAACAACGCAATCAAGAAAAAGAGAATTTCAAAAAAATAAGGCATACAAGATAACAAGAAAAGACCTTAGGCGGAACAACGCATGTACTCATGTATTGAAATCCACGTGATTGAAGCCTTGCATTGAAGGGTGAAAGGAATTCTTTCGTTGAACTATGAACCGAGGAGACTTATTGTTGCATCTACAAGAGCAAACGTACCACAACGAAGGAAGCAACCATATGTCCAAAATAATAATGAAAATAAAATAAATAACCTATACTAAGAAAGCAATTTAAAGATAGAGTAGAAGATGTCCCTGGAAAAGTAGAAGTGTTGTCAACGCAAGGAGTCTTCCATACAGGAGATGGCTCTCAATTGCTTGGGTCAAGTTGCCTTGACCATTGGACCTTTCGACAATTGTTGGGCGCATGCGACCGTCATGTGCTTAGAATTGCCTTCGGCTCTTTTGCGAATAATTTCCCTCCTACCTTGGTGTCAACATTGGTTTTCGGTGCATCGCTTATACTTCAATATTGTTTGCAACCTGGTCGCACAAGCTGCGATACACCCAAGATAAAAAATTTGCTCACAGAGACGGAAAACTAAACAAACATTTAGTTGCGAAGTCTCTGGCAACGGCGCCAAAAACTTAGTGCACGAAAGATTGGAAGTCAATTTTACTCGACAACCAAAATCCCGTGGACGTGGTATGCGATGCATGTTCCTAAGATATGCATTGATAGTCATGTGTCGATGGTCATGCGTTGGAATGAAAAATGTGTTAATGAATGTATGCAATGACCATGTGTCCTGCCACAAGTTTTCTTGCGTTCACGCCAAGTATAACATGAACACAAGTTTCTCGAGTAATTTGAGGTCGAACACAGGGACTTATAACTATATGTTTGTGGTGATGTGCATGGGACGATATAAATAAAAGAATGAAGGGGATGTTGCTATGTTAATCCTACTCCTACTCCTATATAACAGACAACGCAATGAGAATATGCTTGAAAGGTAGAGATGCGACAAACCTTGACATGAAAATAAATGTGTGGGAAAATAGATAAAATGCAGAGATGTTTTCATTGCAAAACTTAAGAGTGACCGCAAGGGCAACCTTAGTCAGCGTCAGACTATGCGATCATGTTACAACCATATACGGCAAGTCATTTTCTAATGGAAATGTGGTGCTCCTAATTCTAGGACACATGTATTGAATGCAAAGTATCCATAGAGCTTATTCCTAAGTCTCTACTCTTATCCTATGCGATGATGTAAAATGCATGAAAGCAAGGTGACCGCATATAATTGTATCCTATCTCTAGGATGCATGCGATGCGTTCATAATAAATAGTGCTCATTCCTAAGCGCCTATCTCTTGTTTATGAGTTCTAATCTGGCTCTTCCAAGCCTAGATTCTGGCTTGACCTTCCCAAGCCTAGATTATGTCCTTAGACTACCCTCCCGAGTATCCCTAATGGATGAATGAAGCATACATATTACAAGACAATCGCATAAACTTCGCTGACCTAAGATTCTTACTATCCCTAGTGAACAATGCATACCTTGCTTAATGCGTCCAACCACTTACCCTCTCGAGTAATTGATTGTTGCTAACTTCACTCATAGACAAGCAATGCGTTAGCCTATAGACAGGCATTGCAGAAGTTTCACACTAAGAAAATAAGATTACTCACATACTTGCGCAACGCATACCTCTTGGTGGGTTGCTTCATGCTTCATATTCTTAACCCACATGAGAAAGTATGTAATACCCAAGCATTCCCAATAAGTGTTGCAATGAAAGTAAAGATGCTAAGCAAGAAGATGGAGATGGAGTCGAAGGAATAGAGAAATGCATTGAAAACACAATGTATTAATTTCTTAATTCAAAATGTCATACAATACACTTTAGGAAAAGAAAGGAAAACGAAATGACAAGCTGGAAGCAAAAATTTACATCCAGCGGATGTGCGTCAAGGTTGCCGATGGTGCCATGGATGGGTGGAGGAGCTGACTCTCTCGAGATCTAGCTCCGGTCGTCACTCGGAATGGTGAAGGAGGTGAAGAACTCTCAGCCATCTTCTCACGTAGGTTTTTTGGATCGCGGGGAAAGTTTTCGGTTCACAAGGATCCTCCCTCGGATGATTTGGAATTTTGCTCATCGGCTTCTATTTATAGAGTTTGGACCGCTGACAGCATTAATTGGACTGCTCTGAGTCTGACATTCGGCGCGTTAGTTCTTTTCTGAACCTCTGCCACTAACGGCGTGGTAGGTGAAATGTCAACATCAGCTTTGGATTTTCTCGACTTAGATGCGTTGATGCTTTCATTCCACCTACCTTGCGTGATCCATTTAGAATGCGTTGTCGCGTAGCCGCAATCATTCAATGGCCGCATTCGCTTAACACCGCAACTCAACATGATGACTGCAATCGCTGGACGAGCGCAACTACCGTGCGATGGACGCATACGGGTGATTACCGTAACATCCATGCATTGATCAATTCATTTGCCTTTGCGATGGAGTGTTTCTTCGCATGTAGTCGTCTATGTGGTGGTCCAATTTCCGCGTTTGTGTTCATTTCTTACATTAGCTACAAAAATAGAACATTGAATGCATAATTAAAGCAAAGTAATGGGTTAGCTAAGATTCATCATGCTGATCGACGCAAACTCTTTTTCTCGTGAATTCCTATCATGATCGACGCAATTTCTGTCTAACAACCTTCATAATTCTAAGTAAAAGGCGTAAGATGACATGCATTTCTGCATGTCATCACACCCCCAATCTTAAAATCATGCTTGTCCTCAAGCATGCGTTATACTCAAGAAATTCCAAGATCAAGAAGCTTACCTCAATCCACAAATGGACCGATTAAGCCTGCAAATATTTTACTTTTGACCTTGGGTTCAAAAATCCCTCAGGCTACTCCATATAAATGGTCTCCTCAAAATTTTCATTCAGAAAAGAAATCTTCATGCATTATTTTATTGAATGGAAATATGGATGATAGACGTTGATGTGCAAACCTTTTACTCTTGATGCATTATTTTATTGAATGGAAATATGGATGATATCCGTTGATGGAATTGCGTTGTGCACTCAAGTTTCCCCAGCGGAATTCAAGTGTAAATTCTCCTGACTTTTCTAGTAAGTCCAGGGTCGAACACAGGGACTTGTGAAAATAGATTGCGTTGGTAATTTTGATAAAAACTTTGCGGTAATCGAGTAAATAAATGACGTATTTGGTTTGTTTTTTGCGTTGATGAAAAAGAAATAAATAAATGTGGTAGATTTGAGAAACAAAAGTTGCGTTGATAGATGTAATGAGTATGCAATGAACGGGTTGAGAAGATCTTTAGCTAGCGTTACTTGGGAATGCGTCAGACTATGCAATAATATTACTACCATGCAAAGCAAGTCATTTCCAATGTAAATGCGATGCTTCTAAATCTAGGTCACATGTGTTGAATACAAAGTGTCTATAGAGCTTATTCCTAAGTCTCTACTCTTTTCCTATGCGATGATGCAAAGTGCATGAAAGTAAGGTGACCGCATACAATCGTATCCTATCTCTAGGATGCATGCGATGTGTTGATAACAAATAGTACTCATTCCTAAGTGCCTATCTCTTGTATTATGTGTTTTAATCTGACTCTCTCGAGCCTAGATTTTGACCTGACCTTCCCAAGTCTAGATTCTATCCTTAGACTACCCTTTCGAGTATCTCTAATGGACAAATGAAGCATACATAAACAAGATAATCGCAAAGAATGAAGATTCCTTAGTTGTGCTAGCTAAATACTTCTCAACCCATTCAACTAATTTAGCTACTTATGCGTGAAGCACAGAGAGTGAATAGATATAGAGAAAGAAATGTCATTCTTATAAATGAGTTAAGTACAAAATGCCAATGGAAGTTTAAGGTTGAGAGCCTGGTAGCAATTCCTTACTGACCGAGGCTTTTTACACTGGAATCTCTATTCTAATCTAAAGATATTCCTGCTTCTACAGGCGTCGGCCCTCTCTCTGTCTCTCCCAAGCTTACCGGCACAACTTTCTCCCTCGTGTCCGCCTTTAGATGAAAGAAAACTAAAAACGAAGACGTGCGAACTGGAACAAAAGATTGTAAAAGTTGTGAGCCCCTTGTCTAAAGAATGCACTTGGTATTTATAAAGCATCCATGGTGAAAGGCAGCTTCTCTCTCCCGGTTGTACAGATGGTACAACTTTAATTCCTGATTGACACGCTAAATGCTTGTTACCAATAAAGCTGAATGTACTTTGTGACCGTTATCGGCTGTCAACTTAATTTGGATTCAACCATCATCAGCTTTCTGTCCCATTACTCTTAATTGGCCTTTCACCCAAATGCATTCACCATGTTGTGCTGACCAAGTTGCGATGATCCTTCTCGAGCGAATGTTTGCGAGCACGATCAACGCAAAACCTTGCGGTGAAGTTGTTCTCGACCACAGAATTCCTATGATCGCAATCTTTACATTGCGTTAACGCATATTTTGCACAAAAATACAAAAATCAATAGTTCTAATGCGTTGAACGCATGCGACCGCAATATTATAGAATTTATTCTTAATGGACGCAATTTAACATATTTCATCAACACAATCCAACATTGTTTAAGAAGTTAGCACTATGATAACGTGCATTTCTGCCCGTTATCAATGACATGGATTTCTACATATCATCACAACCTCAAACTTAAAATCATGCTTGTCCTCAAGGGTGCTTTATATTCAAAAAATTCCAAGATCAAGAACCTTGCTTCAATCCACAAATGGACCGATTAAGCTTGTAAACCTTTTACTCTTGACCTTGGAATAAAAATCCCTCAGGCTGCTCCATATAAATGGTCTCCTCAAGATTGTCATTCAGAAAAGCAATCTTGACGTCCATTTGCCAAATCTCATAGTCATAATATGAGGCCATGGATAGGAGTATCCAAATAAACTTCAACATGGCAACAAGTGAGAAACTCTCCTCATAATCTATTCCCTCAACTTAGGTATAACCCTTTGCCACAAGTCTAACCTTTAAAGTTTGCACCTCCCCATTAGCACCCTGTTTTCTCTTGTATATCCATTTGCAACCTATAGGTTTAACCTATTAGGTTAGTCTACAAGATCTCAGACCTAATTAAAGTACATAGACTCCATTTCGAGATCTATAGCTTTGATCTATTCTTCTTTGTCAACATCCTCGATTGCCTTCTTGTAGTACAATGGATCCTCAACATCTACGTCAACTACGATAATTAGGGTTTCTGTTAAACTCATATAATGAATAGGCGAGATCGCAACCCTCTCACTATGTCCAGGCCTCCTCAACGTTTGAGGTGGATATGACCTACTAGATGAACCAACTGAAAAACCTCCTGATGAGGTGTTAGGCTCTTCAACAACTCTTGTTGAAGGTTTAGTAGTTTCACTGGAAAATTCATTCAACATGATCTTACTACGGGGCTTATGCTCCTTTATGTAGTTCTCTTCTAATAAGGTATCGTTTGTTGACATAAACACTTTATTATTCTTAGGATCGTAGAAGTAATCACCTCTCGTTCCTTTAGGATCACAGTTCAAAATGTAAGTTGCAGTCTGCACTGTATATCCCCAAAACGAGTCAAGTAAAAAAGCCTAACTCATCATAGACTGAACCATGTTCAACAAGGTTCGATTTCTCCTTTCTGATACACCATTCTGCTGAGGTGTACTGGGTGTTAAGAGTTGGGATACAATTCCATGCTCTATCAAATAGGCTTGGAATTTTAGATCCAAATACTCTCCGCTTTGATCAGATTGAAATGTTTAAATTTTTTTTATTTAATGCATTTTCAACCTCAGTCTTGTACTCTTTGAACTTTTCAAGGGCTTCAAATTTATGTTTCATTAAATAAATATACCCATATCTAGAATAGTCATCAGTAAAAGTGATGAAATATTCTAAACCTGCTCTTACCATAACATTCATCGGACAACAGAGGTCTAGATGTGCAAGTTCCAAGGGTTCTTTGGCTCTATGAATTTTTTCGTAAAGGATCTTTTAGTCATTTTTCCTTCAAGATATGACTCATATACAGGTAAAAAATTTTCTTCTAACTCGTTTAGAAGTCCACTCTTGACTAATCTCTTAATCCTGCTGAGATTTATATGTCCTAATCTTAGGTGCCAAAGATGGTCATTTTTCTTAAGAGAAATTTTTAGTCTTTTATTTTTAGTTACCGCAATTTTAAACAGCTCAGTATTAAGAACAACTTTAGATGCTAATAGTCTTAGCACATAAAGATTATCTTCCAACTTAGCAGAACAAAGTTTTATACCATTCTTAGAAATAAACGCTTTATTTAAAGAAAAATGTACATAATAATTTTGTTCAATTGAACACTTTCCATAAATTAAGTTCCTTTTTAAAACAGGAACTACATATACATTGTCGAAGAGAATATAACTTTTTCGTAAAGTAAGCCGAAGTCCTCCCACTGCCCTAGTTGAGACGATGTGTCCAATTCCTACACACATTGTCATGTCCCCAACCTCCAGTTGCCACTAGGAACTAATTACCTGAAATGAAGAACAAACATGGTTAGTGGCGCCTAAATTTATTATCCAGGATGAATCATCATTCTCCACTAGACAAGTCCCCAAAACAAGTAAAATATCTTTTCCTTGTTTGACCTTCTTCTTTTCTACCAAATATTTGGGACAATTCCTCTTTCAGTGTTCCTCTTGGTTGCAATGGAAAACAATTTCCTTTGTAGCCTTGGCCTTCTTGTCCATCTAGGCAGCAACTGGTGGGTTAGCATTCCCTTTTTCACCTTTCTTCTTCTTCCAATTTTTGGTGCTGGAAGAAAAAGTCACAGACTTAGTTCCAGAGGTCGAACCTCTGAAGAACATTTTAGAGGATGAGGCAACATTTGCCTCTTTCTTCTGTTCCTTGACGTTCATCAAGGATTGGAAATTCTACAGCTTGTTGAGCAAGGTGGTCAGGTTGTAGTTAATCCTATTCATAACAGCATTGCTATGAAACTACAGGAAACTTTCAGATAAAGTATATTATATACTATATGATAAGGTAGTTACCACATATATATATAAATATATAATAACCACTTCATCATATAGTATAAAATAAACTATATGTTATATCAAATATAACACATAACCTATAGTTTTAATATTATATCAAATACAATATAACCTATAGTTTTAATTTCTCTTAATAACACGTGGTATTTAATATCAATCCAATTCATATTAAATTTAATTATATGAATCCAATCAATATAATTAGTATTTGAATCATGTTCAAATATTTAATTCCTCTCAAAATAAACTTTAAATTATAATGTATCAAATATATTATATTAATTATATCACACATATAATTATTTAAATTAATTATATCACACATAATTAATACCCTTAGTTAATTTAAACAATTCAAATTAATCCAAATTAATTCTCAATAATCCCTATTAAGCTACAGAGAGGACCTTATAGACCTGTAGATTGAAGCTCCAATGGTACTTGAATAATTAATTAAACTTCTTTAATTAAGCTCCAATGGTCACTCTCCTAAAGACCGATAGTTGCACTCTTCGCACTACAAATATATTTCTGTGTGCATTAAATATAACCAGTCAACAATGTGATGACTCTTCATAAATTGCTTGTAAGTACAGTTATGCCAAAATTACCGTTTTGCCCATGTAGTTACATCTAACTCCTTAAATACCACCGATCCCACTATTGAACAATAAGTTAAAGTCCAAATATAACCAAACCCCTCTTAGGCCCAGAGAGGTCCTGACACCACATTGTTCAAGCCCCGGAATCAGCTCTTAAGGGAACAATTTATCTACTTACCCCAACGTTAGGGAAAGAGTGAATTCCGTCTTGCGTAAATTTGTTCCTAAAAGTGAATTCCGTCTTGCATAAATTTCTTCCCAGCTCCCCAATCAAAACAATCCCAAAAATGGTAGGCTTATTGAGTTGATGATCTGACCCTCTCACCCATAAAAATCAAAGGATCGCCTTAATAGGTAGGAGTTTACTACTCACTCAGGATTAAGGTCATGTTACCTATGGTCATCCTAGTGAAATGAAAGTCTCTATTATGAACGGTGCTATATAATGAAATTATTCATTTCGTAGTCAGGTCTTTTACAAATCTCTTTGTATAGAACACCCCCACTCACATGTCTCTACATGAATTATTAGAATTAGATCATTTGTAGCACTTTACAACAATTGTAATATCTATAAAGCAGGTCGTATTCGTAGTGTCACCAAGATAAGGTACCTAGCCTTATCCATCTACTACAGACCATTTACATTATCACTTAAACATGATCCACCTGTATGTCTCGACATACCTGTTTAAGCTACAGAAGATAACCTCGAGTTAGTTTATTGGTTTTATGGGTTAATGCTATTAAATGTCAAATAAAATGCTTCAAGTTTTATTAAATAAATAATTTGTACGTTACAATTACATGTACATTGTATAATCTTGAGCAAGTGGGAGATGTGTAATGTGTATATGAATGCCCTAGTTTATTGTATTTATTTATCATATTCCCATCATTTTGGATTATGATATTATGTACAACCCACTGACTAGAGTTTTAGTTCAATTGGGAATTTGTTGGGTTTTATGCCCTAAAACTCGTAGATAGTAACCATTATCAATTGACCATCATCAATAAGGAGTTATCGCTGTTAATTCAATAAATGTTATTGATTGTATTATATTCTATTTTTTCTTAATAACCCAAAGTCCAATAAACTAACATCCACGGTTGCCTTATGTGTCTTAAACTATATATGGAGACACATAGGTATTAATGTCCAAGAAACAACCGAAAGGATTTATAGTATAGGGATACAGATGGGTACCTTATCCTGGTGACACTATGGATACGGCCCACTTTGTATTTGATAAAAACGCAATGATCCAACGAGTTCTTGTAGGTGACACGCGAGTTGGGGTATCCTATATAATGAGTTTACATAAGATCGGACCAGGAAATAGTAACTACTAGATGTAACGCTATTAACTGGTTTGGTTCCTATTTCAATTGGATAACCAAGGCAACTTAGTCTTAATCCTAAGTGTATTATGAACTCCTGTTCACGAAGGATTGTTCTTTGTTTTGCATGGATGAGAGTGGCCAGTTCGTCGACTCAATAAGCTTATCATTTTAGGGACAAGACCGAGTGAGGAGCTAGAAACATAATAATACAAGATGAAATTCACTCCTTCCCGACTTTAAGGTAAGTAGATGAGTATTCCCTTAAGTGGTATCTCCGAGACTTGAACAAAGGGCTCTACGAGAAGGGTTTTTGTTTATTGGTTAGACCATAAACAAGTTGTTAATTATAAAAGCATTGATACTTAAAGATACAAAATTAACACAAGGGTAAAATGGTAATTTGACCCACTTGGTGTTATGAACACTAGAAGGACTAATTTGTTGTTATTGTTTATATCCATGAACATAGAAATATATCTACAGTGCGAATAGTGCAGTTATCGGTCTTTAGTGGAGTGCTCGGTAGTTAATTAATATTGATTAAATTAATTAAGTTTAATTAATTAAACTCATATCATTGGAACTTCTAATCTGTATGTTCGTAAGGTCCCCTTATTAGCTCACTAATGGAAAAAAGGAATGATTTAAATTGTTCAAATCAATTGATGGTATAACATATTAATGAGATTAATATGATATGTTTAATTATAAATCTATTCTATAATTAAGAGAGAAATATTTCAATAGAATTCAAGTATTAAATTCTTATGAATTTGATTCATAAAGAATTAATTAATTAATTTTGAGAGGTTGAGGCAAAGATGTTTATTAATTAATTAAATATATATATTAAATTGGATCTAATATGGTTATTTGATTAATGAGCTAATTAATTAAATAATGGTTATTTAATTAAATTAGCCCCAAGAGTAATTTTAGAAAGCTATGGAGAAGGTTTCTATATAAATTTGTTATTTTACCCAAATTAGGGTAAGAGAATTCATTTGGTGAAATGAAACTCTAGCCTCCAAATTATTCTCCTCAAAATTTCTCTTCTTCATATTCTCTATTCTTCATCCAAGGTGTAGAGACCATCTTCTACCCTTCCAAAGAAAATAACAAAGTCTCACTTGCAGTGCTGTCTATTGTTCGTTGGAGAATCGCTCCAAAGAAGACAATGAGGAAATTGCGAAGAGTTAAGGCATTGACAAAGGTATTAGATATTCTTCTTCCCGTTTTACTCTTCAATTAACTTATCGGTTTATTACATGTTTATCCCCTGTTTGGTGCTGTTCTATGTGCTGATTTTGTTTTATTTAAATCAAAAAATCTAAAATGCAAAGCATTTACACGCTTCCATTCAGGATTCCATCCCAACAATGACAACAAAAATATAAGCCCAATAATACAACTCTGAGCATGCAAGACCTATTTTCGTTAGACAAAGGATTTGGTCTTACATGAGAGATAAGAAATTTTTTTAAAACGGGCTAAAAATCATGATCATGCTCTTCAAGCATAATTTCATGCAAACCTAATCACAAAGAAGGTGCATCATTAACTACTCATCATAACAAACCAAGTAAGAGAGCAAGCAAGTAATTCAAGCACAAAAATATTGTCTAAGCACAGTGCTCAAGGACCCCAAGCTATCACAACATACCCCACCCCCAACTTAAAATGATACATTGTCCCCAATGTAACTCTAATCTGAACCCAATAAAAATAAAAGAATCAGGAGAACAAAAAACTTCCCCTGATGACGTTTACGTGCACGGCATGATGGTATAAGGGCTCGTGCATGAACTAATCTTCTTCTTCTTTTAGGGAAGAGGAAGGGAAATTATAAGAGAAAAAGAAAAATCTAAGCTACGAAAGCAGTAAATTTTTTCACCTGGCTCCCTCCAGTAAGAGAAAATTTTTAATGTCGGTTGCTCGATGTGACCTATCCCATGTCAAGGCACAAAGAAATTATCTTATTTCTCTGATCCCTTCTTAAATGAGTCAATATAGCCTGGTAAAGTTATAGGGCTCTACATCTTTTGAAAGGAACCAAACAAACCGAATTTCGTGTTTTTAGTATATGGTAAAAAAGGGAAAAGAAAGAATCAAAAGACTCAAGCGACCCAAAAGAATCAAAATAAAGAAAATACTCAAAAAACTCGTGAAGACTAAAGGAAGAGAATTAAAAAAAAATAAACGAAATACTAAGAGTTAAAACAGGGCAAAGTATTTCAACCACTAACTCTATCACTTGGATGTCGTTGGGTTTAGGCTCGAAATCCTCCTTAGCCTCAACAACTAGAGAGCATGGCATGATGTCTACATCATCACTGAAGGGGTAGTAGTCGGCTGAAAACTCTACCTCCGAGGTACAGACGATGATCAACTCTGGTTGGCTCTCTAATCTTTACACGACCTCCATCAATTGAGCAACATAGTCAATCATGCTTTGCAACTGAGCTTGGGTGTCCTCCTGAAATTGAATGGAGCTATTAGCAAGTTCATAAATTAGGAACTCCGACGTTATACCTAGGGACGAATCTTCAGGAAGTGATTCTTCCTCCTCTACCGCATCAACGTTGACTACCTCACACCTCTAAGCCTTTGAGAAGTCAAGGGAATAGTCTAGAAATAGCTCTCCTGGCCTCCCAAATGATGTTGCAAGCTGAGCAACAAGGTCACTCAAACTTTCCAAATCAGGTCCAGCCTCTACCTTGGGGCAAATACTCTTCTACTGAAAGCACTCAAACATCTACTGCCTACAGAAGGTCCTACAGCAAATACTCTCCTACTGAAAGCACTTGAAATAGCTCGCCTGGCCTCCCAAAAGTCCGCCAATCAAATAATATATATAAATCACTGAACAAACTACTTATACTAACTAGTAGTACAAGCGGCAAGTTCGGGATCGAACCACAACAAAAAGTGAAAGATTAGTTCATTGAAGCTCATTTTTAATTAAAGAGGTAAAATGGGGCAAGGAAGGTAGTGGGTTTGGTATGGAATGGATAAGTCAACGTGCATGAAAAATAAAATGTGAGAAAATAAAAGATAAAAATGCAATTAATCAAGACTTCATAGTTTAAAGGAATGGAGTTGTCCAATGTAATTTAGGTCATCGAAATTTCATAATATGACTTAACCTTTCTTGTCTATGTCTAGCCAAATTAATTAGAATCCTAATTAACCTTCCTTAATATCTAATTAGCTAACATGAGAAGACAAATCTGCTTTAAACACATTAACTAATCGCATTGAGCTTTAGGGAGATGCTAGGATGAACTAATTAACTTCCATCGTCTAGTTAACTCGTTTAATATGATTTTCACATCGAGATTGATTAAAGCATTACCTAATGCGGTTGACTTCACAATTAAGAAAGTTAATCTAATCTCTTGCTTCTTATCGTTCATTGCCTTAATCAAGGTTAAACCTAAGCATGGAAATACATAAACAAGTATTCGTTGGCAATCAAATACGTGAAACTGAAATTCGCAATCAGTAAATTCAGAGTGAGAATCCATAAACAAGATATATACATTGTAATATAAGAATTCTCCCAAAAATGACATTGAGTTCCTTGAAATCCCTAAACTAGAGAAAATCCTAGAACTTATCTTCCCATGGGATAAAGAAGATAAATCCCGGCTCCATCTCAACTAATTACATGAGAAGAATAAAGAAATTAGAGAAAAATACAAGTGAAATAGGTGAGAAGGTGGAGAAATCTGTTTGAGATCGATTGAAGATGTTCAAATGACCTAAAATTGAAGAAGAAGACATTTGAACCAGCGCTGCAGAGTTCTAACTCTAATTAGTTGTTAAGAATGTTATACATTTTTCATAACTTATATAAAACTTTTGGAGTCATAGGAACACGAAAACGGGGATTTTCTAGGTAATTGTCTAAACTTCTACTATAATTTGTGCTAGTCCTTTAGAAATTGAATTGGAGTACATCTCTAATGCAAACTTATATAAGAAATCAAGACTAGCAACACTAACTAATTTTTTGACATAAAAAACACAAGGTATAAATGAAACTTTATCACAAATTGAGAAGTCAAAGGTTAGAAGAATGGCAAAGAAGCTTAAAGCTTACAAAAACTACAATGGTTTTCCCAAAATATAGTCAAGCTTTCCTAAGAGAGTGAAGAAATAAACCCCAATCTTTGAAAATTCGAGTTTGGGAAGGAGTTAAACAATGAAAAGATCAAAGTATGACCAATATTCAAATTTCCATACCAAAATTTCATATAGTTGCCAAAAATGGGAAAGCATCATCCTAACAAGATGAGTAGGAAAAGATGCACACTGCAAACAAAAACGACAAAAAGCCTCAAAATCTAAAGTGTTTCAACACTACAAGTTTTTCTAGAATTAACGGCAAAAGAACATTAAATTATTCGTTTGAGCTTTCGAGCACTAATAGTTAGTCTGAAATAAGCCAGCCAAGTGTCTCCCTAGAGGAAACTCTAAACTAAAGACTCATCGTTCAGGCTCAAAAGTGGGTCATTGTGTTTTGAGTAAGCTTTCTAGGATTGGATCGAGAATCTAAAGAGATAAGAGGCCCAAGGATAGGGAGAGTCTTGAGATGGTTGACCCAAGGTTAATATGACCCATGTTTAACCAATCAACTCCTATGGCCTTAGGAGATCGACCTGAGTGGATTGGTTGAGAGCCATTGATTAAGATAATCTTCCAAAAGGAAATTCTTAACTAGTGACTCATTATGCAGGCTCAAAAGTGGGGCACAAAACAAGGATGCATCACGGACTCCACTATGGAAGCCGAATACGTAGTTGCTTGTGAAGCAATGAAGGAAGCTGTTTGGCTGAGAAAATTCCTTTCAGATTTGGAAGTTGTTCCAAATATGGATTTGTCTATCACTCTTTATTGTGATAACAATAGGGTTGTGGCAAATTTCAAGGAGCCACGAAGTCATCATCGGGGTAAGCATATAGAGCGGAAATACCACTTGATTAGGGAAATTGTGCATCGCGATGATGTGATAGTCATAAAAATTGCGTCGAAGAACAACGTTGCTGATCCCTTTACAAAGGCTCTCATGACTAAAGTGTTCGAGGGTCACCTTAGAGATTCTAGGTCTATGGAACATGCGACACCTTGTCTAAGGTAAGTGGGAGATGATACTGGGGTATGCCCTAGTTTATTGTATATTGTACATGTTTTTTCTTGTATTGTACATTAGTCTCTCGAGGAATTAGGACAAGTGGGAGATTGTTGAAATTGGTGTCCTAATTCTCCTAGAGTCTTGTTATTTATAATTATACACATTATTTTATGAATAAAATAATTGTTAATTCATTCTGGCATTTACTCATATCTAATAAACAAAGCTCCATGTTATCTTATGTAAACTTAAGTATGTATATGTGATATACAAGTGGATCATGCCTTAAGTGATAACCTAAATAGGTCTGTAGTATAAAGATTACAGTGGGATACCTGATCCTGGTGACACTATGGATACGGTTGGCTTTGTAGAGGTTTGCAAGTGTTGTAAACTATTCCAGATGGTAAATCCTGACCATTCATGTAGAGACATGCGAGTGGGGTATCCTATACAAAGAGTTTGTATAAGATCGGACCACGAGATGATTAGATTCTGTATATAACACCGTTGATACTGGAGACTTACATCACACCTAAATAACCATAGGTGACAGGACCTCAATCCTGAGTTTTTTAGGAGCTCTTGCCTTTGAGAGCGGTTCTTTGATTAGTATGGATAAGAGTGGCTAGATTGCCAACTCAACATGCCTACCTTTTTGGAGACTTGTCTGATTTGGGAGCCGGGAACTCAATTACACAAGATGGAATTCACTCCTTCCCCAAAGCAGAAGTAGATAGATTGCTCCCTTAAGGGCTGATTCCGGGGCTTGAACATAGTGGCCACAACTTCTCTTTGGAAGAGAGGACTCGACCATAGTAAGACTATGATTTATGTTCATTAGAAGATTTAATGGTACTTAAGGAGTTAGATGTAACTATAGCGATATAACGGTTATTGGACGAGTCGTACTTACGAGCGATTTGTGAAGGGTTGTCGCACTGTTGATTGGTTAAGATGGACACATAATATATCTGTAATAAGAAGATTTCACCTGTCGGTCTTTAGTGGAGTACCTGGCAGTTCACGGATGGTGGATCCCGTGACTAAAGAGTTTAGTCAGTTATTCACGTACCGTTGGAGTTTCAAGCTACAGGTCTATAAGGTCCCCTTGGTAGCTCAATGGATTCAAGTTGAGGATTAGTTCTTGGTGTTGATTTGAAATGTTTAAATTGACATGAGGTAATTCGATTATATATGATATGATCGGTATGGTGTATGAGATACATCAAGTGGAGGATTAATGTAAATGAGATTTGCATTAAGTGTCATGGAATAGAAAAAGAGCTATGGTTTGTATGTTTCATGAGATGAAATATTAAAACTATAGGTTATAAATATAGTATAATAAGTTGGTTATCATTTATAATTATAATAATATTAACTATTAGATAATTATCTCTTTTTCTCTAAAAACCAATTGAATGGGAGGTTATTGATGGTTTCATGGTAATCATGAGATAAAATGAAAAATGTTTTCTTAATTTTAGTAAGAAAAGAAATAAGGATTTGCAAAATTTTGATTTTGAGATTTCCAATCTCGGAAAATACTCGCGGAGAATTGTCAAGTAAATCAAATTTACTAAGCGACAACTTGGAGTTAGCTAAACGATCGTGGAGTGTACTTACACGATAGACACTCAGCTAGACGATGGGCTAAGCGATCGCATAGCTTTTGCTAGACGATCTCATAGCTTTTCCTAAACGATTGGGTATTGACCTATATGATAGATTGTTCCATCTCCCACTTGCTCAATTGTTTACACGATTGTGGTTCCTCTGGTTTTCTGCCTCTAACCAAGTCCACACAGAGCCCCTCTAGATTCTCACACCGAGAATACCGAGGTAACCTTCTTCGTGGTGTCATACTCAACTCAACACTGTCAAGGTTCTATGGAGGCCGTTTGCGGTGTTCGGGGGTGTTCGTGACCTTGGCGATCGCTTAGTTCGAGTGTGCGGTGACCATACAGTGTAGCGATCGTGTTGGACAAACGTTCGTATGTTGCTGTGTTGCTATGATCGAGCGTTCGTGATCAAGGAACTTGAAGATGAGTCTACAAAGGTGTGTTGATTCTTGTTCTTGATCTATTGTATAGCATGTTGTAATTACTGTATTTCGCATAGCCGTATGTTTCCGTTTGTGATTGTAATTGTAATGTTCATATACGATTGAAATTTGGAAAGATCCTTCGGCAGCTCATGGAAATCCTCGTGTCCAATTTCCTTCAATGCGGGAGCTCAAAAGACCCATGTGGAAGCTCAAATGATCCATCAGAGAGCTTTAAGAAACCATTAGGGAGTTAAGAAGACTCGTAGAGGAAGCTTAAAAAACTCATGAAGAAGCTAAGATGACACAATGGGAAAGCTCAAATGACTCAAGAAGAAGCTTAGAGAACTCGTGAAGAACCTCGGTAGAACCATGAAGGAGTTTAGAGGACTCATGAGGGAGCTAAGATAATCCATAGAAGATCTTAGTAGGACCTACGGAGGACTTAATTGCCCCATCAAGTTTTTTGGAGGACTTATGGGTGACCTTTACAAGACTTATGGAGGACCTAAAGAACCTATGGAAAACCTCAAAGGATTAGTGGAGGATCGCAGAAGGATCCATGGAGGACCTTAGACTAATTAAGTCTGGAACATTCTAGATTCTCAATGTATGATCCATAAAGACACCATTAATGGAGTTGAGTGGGTGATGCAGTTAAACATCGATTACAACTACAGGTGTAGTCTCAAGCCATACACACTCTGATACTCAAGTCAATCTTAGGTTTATGAGTAACTTGATAGTAGAAAATAGTAGAGTATTTTTAGCATAAGTCCGACGAGTTACAACCTTAAGTAGAGGTAGTGTAACTACCCAACGAGTAAGAGCTCAACAATTCTAGAAATTAAAGAGGGTTAGTTATGAACTCAAGCGTCAATTAGACAATAGTAGCCTATATAAACGACCAAAGTCATTAGTCAAAGATATGCTAAAAACTATCTACCATTTTAATTTCTACTGTCAACTTACTAACAAATCTAACATTGGGTTGAGTGTTGGAGTGTGTATTGCTTGGCACCACAGTTGATGTTCAATTTCCTTTGTCTTGTAAAACACTTTTGATTAATCCATTTTTTGGCTTCTAACACTATTGTTGTTTTTTGTATATGGCTAAAACCAAATCATAAAAAAAGTTATTATGGACAAAAGTTCAGTGTGAGAGAGAATAGTTTAATGGTGGTATACTCATGTGCATCTTGACTTATACATGTCTATCAACATTATTATTATTTGTTACTATCATCATCATTATTATTATTATTTTGGAGTAGGTGAGCAAAAGAGGCCAAAAAAAGTCCCCACACACATTTTATTGTGCGTTTTATCTCCAAACCTCTTCTGCATTCGTAAGCATTGTCACTATAATTTGCTATTTACCCCCACTTGCCTTCTATGCATAACTCTTATCTCCATTTTAAATATCTCTTTCTCCTTTCCTTTTGTCTTCTTCACAATCTTCACTAATTAATTCCTAACTTTCCTCTACAATAATCTTTCCTCTATATATACATATGCATAATAATCTAACTCCCTCCCAAAAAGCTGTCCTTTTTGTTTTGATTACCCCTAGGGATTGGATCAAATTGCACCTATGTTGGTTCATGTCACTTATATTCATATGTTAAAATTTGGAGGGGAAAAAAAGGGGGTATTCTTGAATTTTATATTTTTAACTTTGAAATATAATGTTTTGTTTGAGTTATAATTGAAATATAATGTTTTATGTTAATGTATGACAACTTGGACATTAGTACTTGAATCTCAATTAAATGAATTTGTAAGTTTCTCAAATTGATATTATTAATTAATAAAAAAAAAGTAGAAAAAAGAAATCAACAAAGGCCACTTATGAATGAGGAGATAAATGTATAGAACCACTTTGTAAGGCTAATTATTCTAGATGCAATGATGTTTTAGATGTTGAGTATTTCAAATCGAAGAGATGTCGAGACTTCACAATCTTTATAAAATCTATTTACTTCTCTTATAATCAATTGGTTTCGAAATTGAACTTCATGTTTACTTAATATCATATAAAAGCACATAAAGTTCAAAGAGGTATTTGATTCCAACAAAAAGTTGGAATCGGACCCAAGAATAATAAACCCAAAGAGAAATTATGTTGATGAGGGTATATTGAGTATACAACATTTAAAAAATGGGAAGACCTAATAATCTATAGAAAAAACTATAAAATATCTCTTTCATTGTCAATTGGTCTTTCAATAATGGTGAACCTAAAGATGTACCATTTTAAAAAGTATATTGACGATTCCATATCAGAAAGATGAAGAGATCTCACATAGATATCATAACGTATAAAGTTTAAACTAGTATTTTGTTCATAAAATTAGACTACAACTTAGAATGGAAAATCGAAAGAGACACAAAATATGGCTCTTAACTTGCCTTCAACTTTTGGTTTAATGGAGACCAAGAAAAGTGGGAAATGATCAAAGCCAATCATTCCAAATTTGTGGGCTAAAACCCCTTTGCATTTGACTGAACAACAGTATAGAAGTGTGTAAGTAAAGAAAAAAAGAAAAAAAAAACAAATTAAAGATGGTTCCCTAGGGCTTTGTTTGGCTGATAATTCAGAAGGCCACAAAGAAAATCAAAGAATCTCATTCTCTATTTCTAACTATCTATTCACAGTCTTTTTTTTTTTTTTTTCGGTTAATAGTATCTAAAAGAAGAATAAAAGGTGCCTTCATTATCCCTAAAATGAGAGCCAAGATTTACCAATCTTGCAATCAATTAAACTTTTTTCATCTTCAATAGATATGAATGATTTGGGTCCATTTTTAAGTAGTCCATTTGAGAGATGAGGCAATATGAAATTTTCCCACTCTATCTCTAGCTATCAAACTAGTTTTTTTAAAAACTAATAATAATAAATAAAAGAATTTAGGTGCAGTCAAGGTTACATCTAATTTTATGTCATCTATATTGTACACTAATAAAAATCTATCATGTGATACGTGATAGATCTTTTTAAAAAAAGTATCATTTTTATTTTTTTTATTTTGAAAGGAAAAGTGCATAGGATTAAATGAATTCTATATGTATAATAGGCTGACACAAAAATAATAATATTTCCAAAATTTTAACGAGTGATTTCAAGTCAAATAAGTTATTACTGATTTTCACAGGTTATTACGATTTTATAATTTATAATTAGCAAAGTTTCGATCTATAATTTTGAAAAATTAATCAAATATAAAGGATTTAAGGTTTTTAATATCGTTGAAATCTCATATATATGAAAAATGTTGATGAATGTTTCTTAAAACATTTCAAAAACATGAAATTCATTGTTAAAAAACCCTAAAAAAGTATTTCATCCTTTCTAAAAAGTTCTAAAATTTTTAATTATTATTAATATTTTCACGGATGATATTTTGATTATATTTAGTATAATGATAAAAATGAAAATATCAATTCATCTTTTATATCAATATCAAGCTCATAAACATATAAAATGTCGATGAAAATAGCGATTTGTCAACACGTTTTAAAGATGTTTCAATATATTTAATAAAATTTATTTGAGGGTATTTTGTACCATCATATTTTTGTCAATAGATTTTTTAGATGAAAAAACTTAACACGCAACTGAAAACATTAAAGATTTAAAATAAAACTGAACACGCCTCTATTAGTCATAACTAATATGACTTATCTCAAACAATATTTAGTTTGATTAACTATCTCATTACCATTATTAAGTCATTAATGAAACTTTTTCTATTATTGAGTCACTATAACTAGTATAAAGATGCATATTAAAAATTTTAGAAAAGGATGTCACCAGCTCATGAGATCTTTGTATAGTTTTCATATAATAAATCTAAAAGCAAAGTGCTTAGTTACAAAATCTTGATAAGATAAATAAATATTATCCTCTTAATTAATTATTTATTGTGTTTGTGGTAATGCACAAGAATTCACATGTGAGTGTCCATTTTGGTAATGTTTAGGACCACAAGAATTTTTTTTTGGCAAACTTTTGATGGGCCATGCAATGTTATGAACAAATTTATAGAGATATACAAATTTAATTTATTTTTTTCCCCATACTAATAATTGCTTCAAATGAAAGTCTAAAGTAGGCAAAGGGTTTTAGCCTTTCAAGCTTCCAAGATTACAAACCACTTGAGAGAAATAAATACATGTGAAGACACAAAGAAAGAAATGACATCATAATCATTCTAATCAAGAGGTCCATTCAAAATATATTCTTCTAGAAAATTATTGTTTTAACTTTACATTTTATTTTTCTAAGATGTTTAATTAGGATTTGGTTGGTTGGAAATTCATATTTTGTTTTATGTTTTTCAGATTCATTGAATTTGGAAAATTTGTGTTTGACATAATTTAAATTCTGTTTATGAAAGCTATAAGCAAATGGGCGATCTTCAAAATAGAAAAGTAATGGAAACTATTTACACAAAATAACAAAATTTAATCCTCTTTGATAGAGACTGATAGAAGTCTATTACTGTCTATTAGTGATAGAAACTGATAAAAGTTTATCATTGATACTATCAGTGACATAAATCGATACAAGTTTATCACTGATAGATAGTGATAGAAGTCTATCAGTGTCTATCAATGATATAGAAATTTATCATTGATAGAAGTTGATAGAAGTTTATTATTGTCTATAAGTGATAGAAATTGATAGAAGTTTATTATTGATACTATAGTGATAGAAATTGATATAAGTCTATCATTAATAGATGCTGATAGAAATCTACTACCGACTATTTTTTTTTTTTGCTATTTTTCTGTAAATAGTTTGAAATTTTTTGTAAACAAAATTTGAATTTTTTTTCTAATATTTTTAGTGTATCAAGATTTTTTATTTAAAATTTTAAAATAAAAAATTGTGTTAAATAAATATAAAAGCCATTAAAAATAAGTATTTCAGACTATAAACTCAGTTTATTTTTGTAAATTATATAATATTACAAAATAATAATTATAGGTCCATAATTCGAAGAATAATACTTTCACACTATATCAAATAGGCTTTTTAACTTTTTAAAAAATATAATACGTTTTAACTTTCGTAATTTAATATCTAATAAATCTCTAAATTTAAAAGTAAGAAGATTTTTTTTTGTTAGGAAATATTCAATCTTTTTATAAAATTAAAAGATCTATTCTTATATATAAATAAAGTTTAAAACATGTTAAATGAGTCCAAACCTATTAGATATAGAATTTAAACTTTTAAAATTAGGCATTAACATTTTTTAAATTCCAATTAGGCATTAACATTGGTTTTGACACCAATTTTCAATTTTAATCCTTAAGAAATAAACTAACAGTCTTTTTTTTTTTCTTTTAAAAGAACAATAAAGTAAATCCTACTTTGTGATAGTGTTTGAAAAATTAGATTAAAATTTTCTTTTTCTTTTGTCTTCAAAAGTTGTTGCAAGAATCATGATCCAGTTAATTGGTAAGTTGAAATATTGTAAGCTTAAATTTATGATATTTATGCACTAAATTTAATTTCAAATTACTATTAAAAAAACACATCACCACTAAAACTAAATTAAAGGAAGAAATTCTTAAAAGAATAATCTCCAAACCTACTTTTATGACAGTTTTATTTAAAAACCGGGAAATTTATTATAGTAATTATAAGCAGCTTCTAAACCTTCACGAAAGTCACAAATTTTCTTTTTTAATACAAATGTGAGATCGAGTCAGAAGGATTGAACCTCCAACCTTTTTCTGTGAATATTGTTGGTAAATAATTTAGAAATTTCATATTTTTAAATTTGTAATCATTTATTTTTTAAACTTTAATAAGTAATAATTTGGACTCCGTTTGATAACCATTTTTTTTTTAAACTTATATCATCCACATTTCTTACCGTGATTTGCATATAAGTACAATAGTTCAATTCTTAGCCAAATTCCAAAAACAAAAATAACTTTTTGAAAGCCACTTTTTTTTTAGTTCTCAAAATTTGGTTTTGTTTTTTAAACCATTGATGAAAAGTAGATAACAAAAAAATGAATTTGGAAGTGAAATTAGTGTACATTGGCTTAATTTTAAAAAACAAAAACAAAAAATAGAATGGTTACCAAACAAATTATCGTATTTTATACCTTGAAACAATTTATTGCCTAGTGTGAACAATATTATGGGATTTAATAAAATTTCTTATACATGTATATTATTGTTAATTGATCGGGGATCAAATTTTTTTATAAGCTAGAGATATGAAGTCAAGTAACGGTTGACACTTTATCTTGATGAGATATTTTATGATAGAGATTAAATTATTACAAATTTTAAAATATAAGGACTAAATTCTAAACAAATTAGTCATTTTAGAAAAAAAAAATTGAATATTTGACAACTACTCAAAATAGTTTTCAAAGAGTATTGTCAACAATATTTATCAAAAATATTTTAATAAAAATGAATTTTTTGAAAACCACTTTTTTTTTTCTTCCAAGTCTAAGGGGGCTAGCACTAAAGTTAAAAGGATAAAGGTGTTTTTTTAACCAGAAAAATTAATAAAAATGGAAGTAAGGGTAGAATTAAAATATGTTTAACATGGATTTAAAGATCAAAATAAATCATTGGTTAAATATTTACAAGTTAATCATGAAAATCTCTTTTATGTTTATTTTCTTCTTTAACTTTAAAAAACATTCAATAGGCTTTGATTTTTTTAAAATTTCGTGTCTAACATACACATGAGCTTTAAAAATGTTGAATAAATCCATCCACTTTTAATTTTTTGTTGAATTGGTTTCTAACATTTTGGAGGAGGAAAAAAGAAATTATATTGTGTTAACTCGAAATCTTACATTTTCAATTTTACGTTTGATATGTGAAATTTTAAAAAATATTAAATAAATCAATGAGAGACATAAAATAAAAAATTCAAAAACTATTGAACATAAAATTAAAACTTTAATCTCAATAAATAATTAGGCACTTTTTAAATTTGATGGACTATAATTGTTCAAAAATTTATTAAATGTCTTATAAAGTTTAAGGACCAAATAGAAATAAATCTAAGACTAAACTGCTAAAATAAATTTAGTTCAACGGTAGTTAACATAAATTTTCTCTTTACATATTGAAACTTCAATCTCATATTTTTGCTATTGTCATATAATATTTAGAGACTAAACTTGTAAGCTAAAATAAATTTGTTTTTTTCTCTTTTTTTTTTTTCAAGGGTATTAACAGACAAGTTTAATCCTATTTGTGGAAAGGCAAATGGGTGAGATTAACAAATTTAACCACATAAAGCCATGTGATGCCAAATTCCACTGTCCTTATTATAATATATGACCCATTCCAGTTGTCAGTCAAATACACAGTTATTGAGAACAAAGGCTCTTCTTTTAATTTCAATTTACTTGATAATACATTTCTTTTCATAATATTGAAAATTAAGTTTACAGATATTATTTCTGTTTCTAAATTTTCTTCGTTTGTTATCTATTTTTTATTAATAATTTAAAAAATCAAACCAAATTTTAAAAATAAAAAAAGCATAGCTTTTAAAAATTTCTTAAATTAAAATTGTCTAAGCATTCAATTTTAATAGAGAGTCTAAATTGATTCGGACTTTTAATAAAATTATAAATCTGATAAGATATTTTTTCGAGAAAAAATTAAACTTCAAGGGTAAAGTTTAGATACATCATCAGAAAGGGAAATAGCCCATTTTGGGAAATTATAAATCCAAAACCCATAAATAAAATAAATAAATAAAAACTCCTAGCTCTTGTTGCAACTTTATGAGCAACATTAATATGAACAAAGGAGCACATAGCAAAAATTGAAGCAAGTGACCCAGTTTCCTCTGCTAAACATTGGACTTCACAAATGGAATTACAAACACCATTAATGAATTTGATTGACATTAAGGGACTCTTTGGGATGTTGAAATGATATAGGATATGGGGAGTTCTGATCTCTGGAGAGTTCTGATGTCTGAAGAGTTCTGATCGAGTATGAACAATCGAGTATGTTCAAGCATTGAGATGATATACGATATACGGAAGGAAATGACGGTAAGATACAAAATACGTTCCGAAAATCGGCCCACAAACAATTAAAATCGATGAGATAGGATAATGGGCTTCCAAACATTGAGATGATATAGAATATGGGGATATACCATCTCGTGTTGGGCCATGATTCCAAAATTATTTTGGAGAAGCCACATTGCATAGAAATTTGAAGTCCTTGTTTATTCAAATACAATTAGTTTAGAGTTTAAATATATACAACCAAAAAATTCTAGGGGTGTATATTGATATTTCTCATAAACTTTTTGTTAAAAAAAATTAATTTAATTAAAGGAGCTCAAAAAGAAGTTAATGAATGTAATAAAATGGGTTTTTGCTTTTGCTTTACCAAGAATTTATAGGACCATACAAAGTCACAGAGACACCATTACATACCTTACCAAATCTTAATATTCTATTAATGTATATTAAATTGATGAATAATCTCATTGACTAATTTTAATAACCAAACTAGAAAAAAAAATTGAAAGGTCGCACTCATGTTTTATTAAATCAATATATTTGTTGGTAATGACCTAAATTAGGATGTTGCTTCGAGTTAATAAATTAGTAATATAAACAAACCCAATTAACTTGGTGTTGATGTTAAATTTTAGACAAGGGAAACACACTTACCTTCACGTGATACAATGTAGTGAATTTATTTGAAAGGAGAAAGAATATAACATGAAAAAAGAACTCATACATCGAAGCAGTATTTTCCATACACACTCTGATTGTTTAAGTTAAGAGAGTGAAAGAAAAAAGTATACGAAAGTTAGGGAGTTTGAGAGTAGGATTGAAATTATTTCTCTATAGGAGTTATAACAGTATATTTATAGTAATGTTTGACGAGGGTCTCTTCCTCTTTCATTATAGGATTAGGTTCTCAGGTAAACCGAATTAGATATTTCATAGGATTTTTGATCAAATACTAGGGCATGCTGAACATGATTCTTGCATAGATTGGGCTCCTCTACCTTGAAAGTCGAGGGATATATAGGTTGGCCTGAAAACTCAACTCTCTTCCCTTAGCTCAATTTGTCTCATCTTGGTCTCGATCCGGTTTTCTTTTTTCTATATTTTTTAGATGTATCATTTTGGTCCAAAATTACCTATAACAGATCTGGTAAGTTATTGCATTTGTCGATTAAGTCAACATTAACATAGCTTAACTAACACAAAGCTTGTGTGATGGACTCAAGGTCAAATATTCGATTTCTTCATCTCTCATATTGTGAAAAAAATGTTGTTAAAATTGGAATGTAAATATCTTATTTCCAAGCATTATTTATTTTGAAGCATTTATAAAACCTTAAAATAAATGTCAATTGATAGTTCCTACGAAGAAAAATAAAAATTAAATTTTATATAAACGCAAATAAGCCACTTGGTGCATCAATTGTATGCACTAAAAAGCATACAATATATTTGGTTGCATTTTTTGTCTGTTCTTTTCGATTTAGAAGATGTTGGGAGTGATATTTGAAGTACTAATTTTAAAACAGAAATCTAAATGTAATTGATTTTGTAAATTTGATTTTCATACAAGCATATGAACGTTTTGTTTCAAGTTTTTTAAAAGTAATTTTCTATTATTATTTTTGTTTCAAAATTAACTTTAAAATTATCAAATTATTAAAAATGGGCATTTCCTATTTGAGAAATTATTTATAAAGGCAACAAAATATTCTTCAATACAAGGACAAATTTGGTGTTTCAAAAAATTAATAAAACAAAGGCAACTCTTTTGAGTGACTCCCGGTCAATTACCTCATCAAGAATCGTTTTTCAACTAAAATTATTGAAAATTCAATTTAAAATAATTTTCAATTTTTCTAAAATCAATTTCAACTTTTCCTAACGTCAATATTTGAAAGGAACATTATTTTTACAATTACAATGACAAAGTGATTTTGGTCATGCCAAAATCACTCACAAATTTACTCTTTTGTTTCTCACATTGCACAAAACTTGCAATTTCACATGTATAGAAATTTATTGATTACACAAATTAATAATTTTTAAAACAATTTTAACAAGTGATGGTCGAACCATCAACATTTATTATATTAATGTCTTTAACTATTAAGCTATGATCGAATCGGATTATATTTGTATAATAATCCTCCATGGTCTTTTTGTTTAATTTCTTCCTATTTTCATTGTTGAAAAAAATAAAGTGAATCGAACACAGAATACAAATGTAATACACAATATTGTAACATGAATACTAACAAATAGAATAATTTAATATCAAACAATAACAGTAGAGATAGTGGGACTCATAAATTAATAACCTGATTTGGTGCAATATCGCCTACATCTAAGGAGTTGTGTGCCAAGTAAAAAGACACTTCACAATATAAAGAGTTTAGCAATTATAACAAAATATTTATATGATACACTCTCTCTTCAGTGACTCACATATAACTTACTCTTCCATTTCAACTAACGCTCCAAGTTTGAGAATCCTTCACTGTCACAATAACACTTTTCTAAGCTTTGTATAAGATCTCCTCAATACAACATACTTAGGCTCCCTCTAGGTGTTAGATTCTCTCAACTCCATAAGCAAGGTTTTTTTAAGCTTTGGTTGAGTTGGCCTTTAATACAACATCAAAAACTCATCTCGAGTTCTCTATGCTATTTTCTACACTCACAATTATTCGACCAAGTCTCACTAACGGCTAAAACAAACAAACCCACAATTGGAAAACATAAAGCTTTTTAATAACAATACATGAAGGTTAAGGCTTAGACAATCTTCAAGCTCAAAGATCACAATACACACTCTTTTCTCATAAGGAGAATAACCCTAAATATATATATATGTATATATATAAGCTTTGAGAAGATCTTCAAAGAAGGAATAAATCATCTTTGTAGGAAAAAAGACAGAAGACCACAAATTTTGTAGAAATATTCTTGATAGATAAAGAAAAAATATTCTGCAAAAGTTGTTGCTCGTCATGTAATATCTTCTAGGACATCATATAGAATATGTTGTAAAACATGTCACTAAGGATAGGAAAGCACTGAACAAAAATGCAATATACATATCAACATATAAGGAAATAAAATGTTTAGACAGAATCTGCACAACACAAAACATGTTACAGAAATATGTCGTTAACACAATATAAGACATGTTTCATAAAACATGTTTGAATTTTTGCTATAATAATTCAACTAATCATATTGCAATAACAAATTCGAAAAAAACTCTATTTCATAGTAAAATAAAAAGGGAAAAAGAGATGTTTGTTCATTGATGTGAGACGAATTTTTTCCCACTAAATTGTAATTTACTTTCTTCTTTCAAATGGTTAAATTGTATATTGTTAAAGAAAAAACAAGAAAATAATGAGAGAGAGAGGGGGGAAGGAATTAAGTCTTGAATCCAATTATGAAATTATTCCCTTTTATCCAAATGTGGCTGAGCTAATCCCTTTGTCCTTTTCTCACAATTTTTCTTTATCCCTTATGCTTTTAGATATATACTTTTATTGAATGAATTCCACAAAACACAGCACAACCTGTATAAGATAAACACAAGGGGCTCTTGTATTGGACAAAATATCTACTTTCACATTGGGACATATCATGTTATAATTTCAAGCTATTATATATATATAACTTTTGAACTCCAAGTTAATATTATATCATGCATGTCAGTTGAATTAGGTTCATTTTGACAGTTATGAAGATTAAATGAAATCACATTTAATTTTTATTAAATTGTAATCAAAATCTCTAAAGTTTATGAAATTGATGATATTGGTGATGGATAAGGCAAGTGGATATGTATAAGGGTGACGTCCCAATTCACAAGAAGAACTTTAATTAAAATTAGATCACTATATTGATCTCTTGGTAATATTAGGGGGAAAATTCAATTATTAACTGGTGATTTCGAAAAAGAAAAAAAGTAATAACATGAGAATTTGATAGTTCAACTAATTATTAATTAAAATGATTTTTAAAAAAGAAGAATAATAGCATGACAACTTGATCATAATTTACTAGTTTATTAAGACGTATATTATTAGAAATATGTTAATGAGAAAATTTCATTAATTAATAATGAAAATCAACTAAAAAGTTTTCAAAAGAATACCTTTTTGTTCCCTAAAAAATGGTCAATAAAAATATTTTGATTAACCATTACAAAAAAATATAACAGCTATTTATTTTCTTGAAATAAAAGAAGAAAAGATATATTATCTCTCTATCATATTTTTACGGTTGTCAAAAACTTAACAATAGTTGGTAGAAATTAAATGTGGAATCTATGAGCCTTTTCTTAAAAATAATTAAATTTTATAACTTTTTGTCCAAGCAAAATTACATAATGTACACGTGCTAACTCTCAATTCTTATTACTTTCTACTCGTTCTCATTATTCGTTGGATTTTCTTTTTGATAATATTTATTTTGAATCTTTTAAACATAATGAGTAATGAGTAGTAAGTAGTAAGAATACAAGAAAAAAAAAAAGAAGAGAGAAATGAGGAGATAATTGCAAAATAATGAATTTTTTTAAAAAAATTGAGTATCAAAGACGGAGCGAGAGCTAAGTATCAACATGTATATACCACAAAGTCTTTTCCATAAACTCATTTCATAAAGACATAAACAAAAGTTATAAAACTTAAGTTTCTTAGAGAGTAGATTATATTTCATTACCCCTTATCAAATAGGTCATCTATTCAACGAAGACGAGAAAGATTCCTACCCAACTTGTTGTCGATAAGGATACTATTTCTCCATACAAGAAAAGTTAATTTTCCTTCATTAAAAAATTAAACAATATGTAACCCAACCCACACTAAATATTATTTATCTTCAAAACTTTTTCATATTATTTTAATCATAAGATAAAGAAAGATATGAAACCCACGTACAATTATTTTATTGACAAAAGGAGAGAGAGAAAAAAAAGAGATTTCTTTGTTAAAGGCTCAATAGAGGTCCATAAATTGAGACTTATATAAATGTCACTAGTACATACCCAAAGTCCGCCATAGAAAAACAAAAAAAGAATCATCAACATAGAGAAAAGAAAGGCAAGGGGAGAAAAAGATGGTTGTGCAGGAAGAAAATATCAGAAAAGGGCCATGGACAGAACAAGAAGATTTCCAACTTGGGTGCTTTGTAGGCTTATTTGGTGATCGGCGATGGGATTTCATCGCCAAAGTATCAGGTTTGAAGGTGGCGGGAGAGTACAAGTACTGCTAGTCCTAGCTAGGTAGGGCTTTATTAGGAAACCGTATTCGTAATTTGTATTATAACAAAACCCTAAACCCTAAACCCTAAATCAAATTTGTTTCTTTTTCTCTCTTTTATCTCGTTCTTCTTATCTTGTTGTAGGTTTGAAAAGAACCGGCAAAAGTTGCCGTCTCCGTTGGGTTAATTATCTCCACCCTGGTCTTAAGCGTGGTAAAATGACTCCTCACGAGGAGCGTCTCGTTCTCGAGCTCCACTCTAAGTGGGGAAACAGGTCGTTGCAATTGTCTCTCTCCTTCCTTTTTCGTTACAGATTTGTCGAACTTCCTCGATGATTTCTAATAAGTCTTTGATATTTTGCAGATGGTCAAGAATTGCTAGGAAGCTTCCTGGTCGAACGGATAACGAAATAAAGAATTTTTGGCGAACCCACATGAGAAAAGTGGCGCAGGAGAAGAAGAAGAAAGACATGGTCATCGTGTCTCCATCGTCTTCATCGACTATTGACTCAGTCCCGACAACAATTGAGATCGGAGAAGAAAGCTTCTACGACACTGGGGGGAATCCATTGGGGAAACACAAGGAGGAAGAGGATGATCAAAAGGGTTATTGTTATACCATGGATGATATTTGGAGAGACATTGATAATCAAAGTACTAATGTTATGAAGCCAATTTGTGATGAACAGTTCTACGGCAACTTCAGCTCCGGTGTGGTGGTATCGCCGCTGTGGGAGTACGGTCAGTACTCGCCGTGGAAGGTGGCTGAGGAAGACAACAAGCTATATGGAGGGATGAATGTTTATGACCATGGAGAGGCTGTTGTTTTAATAACTTAAAACTAAAGGATTTGATTCATTTAAATTTGTTGATAGAGAGAGAAAAGGGCTATAAAAATATGCTGTGTTTTGGTATTGGAGGATAAGGGAAAGCTCTGACCTGTATAGCATTGGAGTTTCCTTTAGACTTTAATTGTTGCATCTCATGCATCTCTTTACAATACCCCCACTTTTCTAAACTACTGTTTCTAAGTTTCCGTGTGCTATCTTTCCAATTTTTAGATGAAACACAAAATTGCCTTTAGCTATTACTCTTCTCTCTCCTCTTTCCCTTTCAATACTAGTCTTGTTTAGCATATTTAACTTTATGCGAAATTACAAAGGTACCCATGAAATTTAGGAAAATTACCAAATGCATAATACAAATTTTAAGAGATAATTATTGTATTGGTACCAAAATTGGTTGATATATTTGCAAGTATGTCACAAAAATAGATCATTTGTATATTTAAAATTGGTTGAAATTCACTTTTAGTCCTTAAACTTTTATAGGAGTAAACAATTTAGTCCCGTTGAAATTTGATTTGAAAAGATTTAGTTCCCTCGACTTTCAATTTTGCTACCAATTTTGTGGTAGTAATATTTGTTGTTATATTTGCATGTATGTCATACAAATAAATAATTTACAAATATAAAAAAAATTTAGATTTTGGTTTAAAATCACTTTTATACTCTAACAATTTAGTCCTTGAAATTTGGTTTGTAAAGAGTTAGTTCCTCTGTGAACAATTTAGTTCATATTCTTTACTATGTAATAATTTAGCCTTTGTCCTTTAAATTTTATATGATTTAATCCCTATCATAGAAATTAGTATTAAGATTTAATGGGATTATTTTTTCATAAATAAACCAATAAACTAATTAGAGACTCAATATTTTTATAAAATATAAAGTAACATCTTTCCATAAATCTTTTTACGTTAGAGACTAAAATGTTATAAAATTGAAAGTACAAAAACTAAATTGTTACACACTAAAGTTCATGGACAAAAGGTTACATACTAAAGTTCATGGACAAAAGGTTACAAACCAAAGTTTATGGACTAAATTGTTACTTTCACGAAAGTTTTGAGGACCAGAGTGTTTTTTAATTATATGCACAAGCGCATGCGTCGAGTAATAATATAGTTTAAAATAGCATTGGCGGAGTACCGTCCTCAAGGAATCAGATTAATAATCTTTTAACTATTCAGAGATCAATCCAATTTTATTCAGGGGACTGTTTGTGATGCAAATTAAAATAAACTAAGATAAGAAAGCAATAAAAGTGATCAAGTATGAAACTATTAGCAAAGAGATGTTCTAGGGAATAGATTTCATCGATGGCACTACTAGACACAATTAATTTAACTCTTGAATCCATCAACACACAACATTTAAATTTAAAAATCTTTTATCTAGATCGTCCCTCTCAAGATCAATCTTTTCTTTCACTTCATTACTAATTACTAATCTCTTAAAACTAGATAATTAAGAAAGCATTAAGATTCTTAATTGACAATCTCTACCATTATTATCAGACTATGCTAGTGTTTTCAAACGATAATCCAACATGCATGATCTATTCTATAGCTTACTCTCTCAAATAAGATTCAAATCATTAAATCATTTAAACTTTGATCAAACAATCAAAAGCTTTAAGAATGGTCATGCTAGAAAGCATAAATGCAAATTAACATTCAAGAAAGAAAATATTTAACAATTAAGTCAAAGAATTGATATACTCCTAAAACTATGAGAATTTAGCCTAACATGACTTCCATAGATAGAACCCTAATTAGAATGCAAAATAAAAAAGCATTTAAGATACAAAAGAGAAGGGAAAACGTATTTTAGTGTTTCGGTCTCTTCTTTGTGGTGGAATCGACCCTCCAACGTTCTCCAATCAACTCTGGCATCAAAGACCTTGGTACTCTACTCCAAGTACTCTCTCTGGGCCTCAAAAACTCCAAAACATGATATAGAGGCGAGCTGCAAACCCAGGCAAAGTTTTCCAAAAGTGCGGGATTTTTACTTAATTTTTACAGCACAGCGCGACGCTCCTTGATAGCGTCACGATGCTTCATAGCCTTTCGCATCGCTTTCATTCTATTCCTTGGCACCATGTCACAGCACTGATGCGTGCTATAGTGTGTTGCCTTGTTTTGGGCAGTTTTACTTCTTTTCCTTTTTTTTCTTCCCTCTTTGATGCACTTGGTCTCACTTTGTCTCATTTATGAATAATTGGACCATGTTGACTCGTTTTAGTTCCAAATCTTGTTCTTTTTTTCAAATCTTGAAAATCACTTATAAATAACATCAGACCTAATAAAATCAGGTGAAATCCTATCTAAATAAAAGAAAAATAAAAGTAGTTTTTAGGTGCTTTCATTTACCCTTAAAATTTTTATGTATATCACTGATATACCAATTAATAGTTTATACGTGATAGACACTTCTAAAACTAATAGATCATTGTAATAATTTATCACTAATAGACTTTTATCACTGACAAATCATTTTTATGTTTATCACTAATAAACCATTTTTTTTCTATCACTAATAGAATATTTGTATATTCTATCACTTATAGATGTCTACCACTTATCAAACATTTTCATGTTTATTGCTAATGAAAAGTTTTTATGGCCAAAGCGTTCATAGATCAAGTGGCATACGGATGTGTTAGTGACCAAGAGATCTGTGGTCCAAATCTCCCTACCACTTGTTGTATTCACAAAAAAAAAAAAAAAAAAAAAAAAAAAAAAGTTTTATGTCTACAATCAACCATCTCTACATGTTTGGTAGACTACCCTTATATCTATCCTAAGTTATTTATATATTTGTCATCTTCATATTATTTATATTTATGATCTTAGGGTTTAGAGAAGTGCATTATATAAACTTTCAAATCCTATAGGCTTCTCAATTAGTAAACCACTAAATCTGTGCATCGATCTCTTTTGCTTTATATTTGTTATTTATATTTGATTGTCAATTCTTAACAGGTATTTATCTTTCTCCAATTTTAAAGTTTTCCACGTAATTTCTTTATCTTTTCTACTTTTTCTTTTAATTTTTTCATTACTTTTTCTCTTATTCCTATAGTTGATGACATTTTTTTCAACGTAGAAACATTAATTTTCTTTAACTGATCAAGGAAAAATTTAGGGAAATTATTTCAAATGGAAAAACTGTTGAAAATATTTACAAGATATAGAAAAATTTTAGAACTATCAATAATACATTGATAGACACTCTATCAGTGTCTATCAATGTCACTGATAGATACTAATAGAAGTTTATCGGTATCTATCAGCATCTATCATATTGATAGTTCTAAAATTTTGCTATATTTTGTAAATATTTTGGTTCGTTTTTCTATATTTAAAAAAACCAAAAATTAATAACAAATACAAATAGTTTTTTAACCCAAAATTAAAATGTTAACCCAACACAAAAGTCAAGTATTGCCAAACTACCTCCCACCATCACCGAACTAATAGCTATCCATGTTGAATTGGTTGAATAGAGTTAAACACCATCATTAAATCCTTCCCTACCTCAAATAATTTGCCCTCAAGTTAAGTATAGTCGTTGAAGAGAATCCATTCAAGCCAATGGAAGTAAAGCAAATTTGTGACATTCGTAGGGGTTGATGTGTAGAGATTCTAGAAGATCTATTTTGTATGTATTATGTCCATTCTTCTATAGAATCTTGGTAGTGGCCCCATCTCATTTTGTTGTAAGATCCAATTGGTAGACAAGACTTTAGAAATTGGACCATTCCTAACATTAAATGTTTAATTTTCTCCTACCTTTCGTTGTAAGTACATTCTTTGTATTCTTCACTTAGATTTCTCTAAATGCTCTTCAAATATTTTATGCAACTTTACAATTTGTCCATCACTTCTTTGTAATTGAAACTAAAATCAATATGAGAAGGTAGGTGGGTATGTAAAGACAACAATAACTCGATAGAATCTTAAATGGCAACTTTTCTAATGGTCTATTATGCATATAAAAAATCTTCAATATCAAGGATAGTATGTGCCTAGCTTAAATATGTGCTCCTTTAGAAAGTGTCTTTTTCCAAAGGAAAAGAAAACCAAGATCTCTCCTTCTACTTGTGACCATAAAAATATTGAAACAACCAAGTTGTCTCAGTTATGCTTTAATTTGTCACTTCTATTGAACGTTTGTTTTGGGACAAGTTGTTGTACAATATTTGATATGTATATAAATAAAATAAAATAAAATAAAACAACTTTCTTCTCAAGTGATTTCAAATAAAAGAAACTCGTATAAATATGATATCTACAAAAAAAAAAAAAAAATAAATCTTCTCAAGTGAATGTTTGTCGTTTTTCTCAAAAGATATATAGAGACCGTGAGAGAGTTGTATAAACGGTAAGAGTATTTTAGATGATTGTTTATTTTTAGGAAACAATCTTGTTTCATGGTTTATCAAAAAGTAGAATTGTGTCTCCTTGTCAATTGTTGAACCTGCAATAGGAAGAAGTTGTATTCAGTTGTTGTGGATGAAGCAAAATATTGAAAGAATATGATGTCCCTCAAAATATTATTGTTGGGATCGTCCTAGAAATCGTAGTTCGTAAATTTTGTGTCAAACATTCTATTTATCAATAAAATATTATTGAGTATCTTATTCAATAAAGTTGTTGATTTTTACATTCTATTATGAAAATCCAATAAATTTATCCATGGCTATAGTATGATTACTTTAACTTTATGTGGTAACATAAACAAGATCAAATTAATAGTATATAGCCTAAATGATCTATAAGTATATGGATGAAATTGGGTATCTCATCCTGGTAACACTATTGGATGAGACCCATTTTGTATAGGTAATACAAATGACGTGATCTACAGATCAATCATGTGGAGACATGTGAGTGGGGGAATCCTATGCAATGAGTTTGCATATAGACTGGACCACGAAATAGTCACTTTTCTTTATAATGACCGTTTACTATTAAAACTGACTATTTCATACTTAAGTAACCTAGGATAACTCGATCTTAATCCTAAGCTAGCTATGAACTCCTGTTTATTCGAGATTATCCTTTGATCTGCATGGGTGAGAGTAGTCCAACAGTACTGCTACATATGCCTTCCATTTTGGGGATAAGACCGGATGGATAGCTGGGGACATAGCCTTGCAAGATAGAATTCACTCCTACCCGTTTTAGGGTTAGCAAATAGGTTGTTCTCTTAAGTGTTGATTCCAGGTCTTGAACAATCAGTGCCCTGCCTTCTCATGATAAAGAGGGACATAATTCATAAGTAGTATTATGAATCAAATTATTCATTAGAGGGTCAGTGGGAACTTAAAGAACAAGATGTATTTACAGGGGTAAAATGGTAATTTTAATCTAGTTGTAATTACGAATGGCCTGTAAATGATTGACTTACTGATTATGGTTTACATGGACAAAAATATATCTACAGTGAGAAGAGTGCAACTATCGAGTTATAGTGGTGTGTCTTGATAGTTAACGAATAGTAATTATTCGATTAAAGAGTTTTAACGAATTAATTACAGATCGTTGGAGCTCATGATCTGCAGGTCTATTAGGTCCCTCTACTAGCTTCTTAAATTGGAATAACAAATTGAGTATTAATGTATGAAATTAGGGTTATAAAATTGAAATGTTCAAATTCAATTTTAGGGTTTTCGATGATATATATTGATACAATTAAAAATGTTTAATTTAATCGAAATTAAACGAAATTAAAAAATCAATTAATATTTAAATTATGCTTTAAATATAAAATTGATTTATTGGTGAAATTAATATTTTATTGTTTCATATTAAAATATTAAATTAATATTATTTTAATTAAAAAATTAAATAAAATTAGTATTATTTAATTAATTATTTTGAATTAATTTTATAAAACTAATTTAAATAACAAAATAAAATGATTTTTGAAATCATTTTAAGTTAATGGGTTTTTCCATTTTTTAGGAAACCCCCACTAACAAATTTGATGGATTGTCACCAAAATCCATTTTCATTTTTGTGATGATCTTCAAGGAGAAGTTGCCCTCCATGCAATCCTATATATTTGCATGAATTCTATCTATATATATAGAAGATCCATGCATTAAGATCATGAAGCAATCTGTGTTTTACTTGCTGAAGTGAAACCTAAAAACCCTACGTATCCCTCACTTGTTCATCATCAATTCAACTTGATTTAAGTGTTTCCACCACACGTTCCAGATTGAGCATAGTGGAGAAAATCTCGGTGATAGTCTTCTTGAAGATTCAAGCTCAATCTTGGTGGATTTCAGCTGAATTCGTGGAAGAAATCTTCAAAGGTAATATGTGTTTCAAACCCTCATATGAATAGCATGCTTAAAACTCAAATTAAATGTAGTTTAAGTGCTTATTAATTCTGAAGTCTTCCGTTACATGTTTTATCACTCTTCAATTATAACATTGTACTGTGACAATTTAAGTACAATAATATCTCAAAAATTTTTGTCCAGCATAACACAAAATATATTGGCATCAGACATCACTTCATTAGAGAATTAGTGGAAAGTAAACAGATCTCTCTTGGACATGTTTGAACTAAAAAATAGGTTGTTGATATCTTCATGTAGGCCCTTGGTGCAGTTCAACTTGAGGCCCTTAAAGCAACCTTGAGTCGATGTAAAATTGTCTTGTAGCAACTAATAAGGTTAAAAAGGAATGCAACTTTTGGGCCACAAGTTGTTCGAGGTCCATGACCAGAGTTACAAATCTGCATCCTTGAATTGCGATCATTGGCTTTTCTTTCTTGAGTAAGTGGGTCCTAAATTCAAATTTAAAATTGATTAACATTCCTTGGTAGTTATTTCGTGATAGGTTTGTGAAGAACATCGTGGTTCCTAGAATATTTGTGCAAAATCTGTTCATCTTCCTTTTCTCAAAACCCAGACGTATTTTGTTCTCTCTTTAAATGGTAAGCACTCACCAAGGTACCCACACCTTTGATACTAAAAGGGGATGATACAAGCATAAAGCAAATTGGAGAAAAATTGTTAAGAAGGATGTTGCGACTTCTTCGACTAATGCATATGGTGTTAAAATATACATGGTCTTCCTTCCCCATTGGAAAGTGTTGGTGTCCCTCTTGCAACTTTGAATCGAAAACTCTCTGGACCTGTCTCATCAAATGATGAAAAGAAAAAAATCTAGTGCGAGCACCACAGCTCTCACTATGACAGTCTCGATTGGCCCAAGCACTGAAATTCAAATCAACCATGGAAAGACTTCATCGAGTTGGTCATCTAAATCCTTTCGTGGTTAAAAGGTAACATAATTGGCATTGAATCCTCTGTGATTGTAGAAAGTCATGAATTGATTTATATCTAGCATGTTGTTGTTGATAACTCCATTGCTAATCAAGAGGAAACTATATTTTTTTTACCAATGTTGCTCATGTTGTTGTTGCATGTATTGCTAGTAAGTTTTAATGTGTTCTTCTTTTGTGGCTTCTGGGGAAATTGATAATGTTCTAAAAGATGTTATTGAAAATGTGATTACTTTTGTCTTAGTGTCTGCCAATATTGATCTTGTCAATAAGTCTGCTAAGTTGAATTTGTCTGGAAATTCTATTATTGATAGTGACCTAGTTAGAGGTCATGCTCATAAGTCTAGTGTTTGTATCAAGAATCCTGTTATGTATAATATTATTTATGGTTTAAATGTTGAGTCAAATGTTTATATTGGTTTTGCAGTTCATTAGTCTGATCAGCCTAGTGGAAGTGTTGAGGATGTGCCTCTAGTTGTTGAGGATATGTTGAAAGACATTATATATGATAGATTGGAAGGTGAAAGAAATCAGAGGAGAAAACCTCATATGATGATGTGTCTTTACAAATGGTGAGTGATAAGAAGAGAAAAAAGATTGAGAAGAATCCCTTTTGTCCTGCTGAGAAAAACATATTCGTCTTTTTCTAGTGATAAGACAATTCCTAATGCTGATCTTGATGAAGAATCTAGTTCTGAAGAGGTACTCCCTATACCACTGTTGATGAGCAGTCCCCCATAATTACTATGAATAAAAATTCCTCCATTGTTGTACCTGTTGTGCCCTTAGATGGGATCTCTTTCGACTCTAAGGATAGTGCTACAATGTTGAATTTGTGGTTAAGAGGCGTATTGTTGTGGAAAAGAGGATTCTGAACAAGCTAAGGACTATATAGAGATCATGGAACTACTTGATAAAGCTGATTTAATTAGAAAATTTTGGAACGTTTGCTCCTATTACCCAGAGCTGGTTCGAGAGTTCATCGTTAATTTATCAAAGCAATTTGATAATACTGTTAGCTCAGATTTTCATCAAGTCCATGTCAGAGGACATTGTTTTGTTTTCTCTACTACCATCATTATTAAGTATCTTGACCGCCATGTTAATGATAGTGTGACTAAGCATCAGCCTACTATGAATGATTTGGTTTTTGAATTGACAAGAGGAGTTAAGAATGCCTAGCCAAAAAATGGGCAATTATTAGCTGCTAATTTAAGTGTGAAATATGCAATCTTTCATGAGATTGGGGTTGTTAACTGGTGTTCATCATCTCACACCTCTGGGATCTCCACTAGTCTGACTAGCTTACACTATCAAATTGGCATCTTCTCCAAGTTCAATTATGGAGCCTATGTGTTAAATCAAATCATGAGACATATTGGGTCTCATGTTATCCAATTGCCCATATATTATCTGCATGTGATATGTGGCATTTTAATGGCTCAAAAATAAGATATTCTTACTTCAAATGACTTTCCTGATCATGGTTCTACTCCTCCCTTGCTTACATTCAGTTATAAATTTTTTTAAGATCATGTTTCTAATCTTTTTCACATAGATTCTCAAGACACTAGAGATGGTTCTAGTTAATCTTTAGTTCACACTCCATTTGCAAATAATATTATGCATTTTTTGGTTGCTAAGTTCAGAGAGTTGGCTCTACAGATTCAGCATTACACTGAGCGTAAGGCTAGCGTGGATGTTGTGCTTCAAGTGACGCACTTATCTGCTAACCATGTTGATCTTGCTTCTGCTTCCAGTGGGTATGATGATAATGTTGTTGATGATTATTGATTTGTGGTTTGACGGTTATGTTTATTCTAACCATGTTTTTTTAAGATAGACAAAGGGGGAGACTAATTCCCATTGTTTTTCTAGTTTGGCATGCAGTTGCTCTGTCTTGACTATTGCTTTTTTTGTTATTTGGAGGGATGTTCTAGTATTTTGGCTTCACTTAGTTTTCAATCTGAATCAGATAATGCTCTTGTTGAAGCAAATCACAAACAGAGATCTCCATGAGCAGCGGAAGTGGATCGTTCCAAATTCCAATCAGATTGAACACAACGATTGCAGTCTTAAAACGGAAACGAATAGATTATGCATAATCAGAAATTACAGCATGTTATAAGATGATACAAAGTGAAAAATGATGCATACCTTTGAAGAATTATTCTTCAAGAATCCCTCGACCAGTCTCCAATGTGTCCAATGCAGCGCTCCTACACAACGAACAACACAGCCACCTCCACAAACGTTTGAATTCTCCTCGAACCCAATCAAATCCAACTTAATTCACAAACTGAGTTAGAACACTACCACAAGTGTTTCCCTGGCGTTCTCGGTGTGAGAATCCAAGAGTTGTGAGCTCTGTATGATCTTGGCTTGAGGAAGACAGGAGGTATGCAATCGAGTAGACAATCGAGTAAGTGGGAGATAAGAATACTATCAATCGCATAGACGATGTACTCGATTGTTTAGTAAATGAAGTCTATCGTATAGACTTTGCTACTCGATCGTGTAGCAATGATCGTATAGTCAACTCTAAACGATCGTGTAGTCTCTCAATGGCTATCGCTTAGTAAAACTCTTTTACTTGATAGCCTCTTTCCATGAGAATTTTTCGAATCAATCAACACTCTAATTTTGGAAAATAATTTTTCTTTTATCTCACGGTTACCATAAAACTTTCAATAACCTCTCAATCACATGATTATTAGAGAAAAAGAATTAATTATCATAAAATTAATTTGTTATAAATAAATATGATAACCAACTTATCATATTATATTTATAAACTATAGTTTATTATTTCATCATATGAAACATACAAACCATAGTTTTTTTTCTATTTTATGGTACTTAATATAAATCATATTTATATTAATTCCTCCAATTAATGTATCTCATACATCACACCAATTATATCACATATAATTGAATTTCCTCTTGTTAATTTGAACACTTCAAACTAACCCAGAATTTGATTCTCAACTTAAACCCATTAAGCTACCAAGGGGACCTTATGGATATGTAGCTTTAAGCTCCAACGGTACGTGAATAATTGAATAAACTCTTTAGTCACGAGATCCAACATCCGTTAATTTCCGAGCACTCCACTAAATACCGATATCTACACTCTTCTCACTACAGATATATTTTTATGTCCATATAACCAAACAACAGTGCGATAACCCTTCACAAATCGCTCGTAAGTACAACTGAGCCAATTTACCGTTTTGCCCCTGTAATTACATCTAACTCCTTAAGTACCACTGATTCCTCTAATGAACAATAAGTCATAGTCCTACTATGACTGAGTCCTCTCTTTCAAAGAAAGAGTATGGCCACTATGTTCAAGACCCGGAATCAGCCCTTAAGGGACTTACCCCTGCTTCGGGAAATGAGTGAATTTCATTTTATGTAACTGGGTTCCCAGCTCCCCAATCAGAAGAATCCTCGAAAAGGTAGGTTTGTTGAATTGGCAATTTGGTCACTCTTACCCACACTAATCAAAGGACCGTCCTCATAGGCAGGAGTTCCCAAAACACTCAGGATTAAGGTCATGTCACCTATGGTCATTTTAGTGAGATGTAAGTCTCAATTATCAACAGCGTTATATAAAGAGACGAATCATCTTGTGGTCTAGTCTTATATAAACTCTTTGTATAGGACACCCCCGTTCGCATGTCTCCACATGAATGATCAAGATCAAACCATTTGTAGCACTTTACAACACTTGTAAATATCTACAAAGCGGGTCGTATCTATAGTGTCACAAGGATAAGATATCCCTCCTTTATCCATATACTATAGACCAATTAGGTTATTACTTAAGGCATGATCTACTTGTATATATGCTTAAGTTTACATGAAATAACCACGGATCTTAGTGTATTGGATATGAGTAAATACAAATAAAATAACATTTATTTTATTAATAACAATGTGTACAAAATGTTTACAAACTACGAAACTCCGGAAGAATTAGGATACCAATCCCAACACTTGTACTACATCTTATATAACATTTTAGGTATTTTGGTTTGTTCTTTGTTTGCCTCTATGCTTCTGTCATCTTATTGGTGTTTCTCTACTTGTTTTCTTACCTTCAAAAATAATAGCCAACATGAGAGTTTGTTAGAGATTTGGTGTTGGCAATATTTTTTAAGGTTGTTTGGGTAGATGTCCTTTGGAATGTTATTCGATCTATCCTTTCAATTTTTCCTTACGATATCTCTCGAATTGCTTATCCTGTAAAATATATTTTTCTTATTTAGAAATTTCTAGTTTGTTATTGTTTAAGGATTCTTTCCTTCTTTATTTGGACCTGACCAAATTAGGGATGGTTATCCTTTTATATCGTGCATATTTATGGTTATTTTGATGTAGTTTTTAGGTCGACACCTTTGAAGAAGATCGTGCCGCCTTGTGAGGTTGTTAGGAGAGAAGTCTTTCTGAATATGTCAATTTTTGTGATTGTGAAGTGATTGTTATTATCAATCTTGAGTTGGACTCTTGATCTTTTTGAATTATTCTACTGCATCTTGAAAAGAGATTCTCATGTTTAGGGTGAGGCTAAGACTTCCAAGTGAGTTCTGGGTTAGAGGGAATCTCACAGTCAGGGGGAGCCTAAGTTTCATTGAGAAGGAGTCTCACACTTTGGGGGCCTAAGTGATAATTCAAGAAGTTAAACTATTTGTACGTCACTGTAGTTGTCGTTTATTTACAAATAAGTACAATGTTGTAATTGTTGGATATTGTATTAGTGAAATTATCTTTACTTGGCATGCTACTCCTTAAACGTATGTGCTATTGCACTATATTGAGTTACCAAACTCTATGATTTTGTTCGTGTTTATCTTTAGCGTTCTTGAAATGGTTATACCATCTTGTATAACAAATTTTATTATGTGTTAGAATCTTAGATAACCTTTATTTCATTAAAGATTCTCTGTTGATAGCTTATTATATTTTATATATGTATAGATAAATGTGCATTGGCCAATTAAGCCATAAGGTAAAATCTAATAATATCAAAGTGAAATTGATTTTCAAGATTTAACCAATATATTTTGAACAAGCATGCATTAGTTCAATCACAAAAGTCAATTACTTGAAAACTAAAAATTGTTCAACATTGTTTTAAATAACAAAAAGTTAAGAATAAAATAAGGTATAATTGAGTATAAAACCTTCTTTTAAGTAAGATATATATGGGAAAGTGAGCACTACAAAAATGATATTCCAAAGTAATCAAATGGAAAATGAACATGTCAATAAGACGTGGTCCTCATTCCTTTATATCAACTTTTAAGAAGAAATAAATTTTAAGATAAATTCAAGCATAGTGGTTAGCTTTTTATCCATTATATATCTTTTTAAATAATATTAATTAATTTACATATATGGCATAAAACTTTTTGTCACTCCCAAAGGGGGAAAACACCAAATTTTTAAAATATTGAACCACTTTCTTATCATATGTGGACACAAATTATGGAGGGTCCACCTACAATTTGATATAATCGAATCATAGTGAAAGTTGCCCAATTTCCACGGACAAGAAGAAAGGGAATTCCATTTGATATAATAAACATCTATCATATATATATTAGGTTAATTTACTGGTTTAGTCCTTGAACTCTTTAATTTTTATCTAATAAATTCTTTAACTTTTGATTATATGTGTAATAGATCCTTAAACTCTAAAGACCGTCAAATTGATCTCTAAAGTCTTGATTTTTTTTATAATAGATCATTGTTAAACAATTAAATTGTAAGAATGTCCGATAAGTTCATTCGATTTTGTGTCTAATAAGTCTATTTTAAAATAAATAAATATATTAGACGTAAAATTACAATTTGTATGTAAATAGTACCCTAAACTTTTGATTTCGTTTACAACGTATTTGTGAATTTTAAAAATTAATAATATTGAATAGGTCAATAATCTGTCAGACAAAAATTAAAATTGAAAGTTCAAAGACGAGTTAGGATACAAGATAGAAAGTATAGAGACATATTAGACACTTAAGTACCTATTAGATGGCAGTGAAATCGTGAAGTCCGAGAAGTTGTGTGAAGATGTGGGGCTTACAATGTAAGGAGAATTAAACATAAAATTAATGTGGTATTAGTCGTGGATTCATGAGCTCCTTGGATCAAACAAATGAGTCGAGTTCAGAACTTCCCTTCTTTCAACTCCAACCTTTTGGATCAAACACCTCCTAAAAAAATTGGAGACCTAATAGACATGTACCAAAAGAAATGATAACTGAACTAGTAATTTAACTCTTATATATTAATTAGCATAAAGAAAAGTAGTTGATGGACATAGATTTTCTTTTATATTTCTATGTAGCCAAAAGAAAGTGAGAGTTTAATTTAATTACAATGAGTGTTGCAGAATATTTAGTATTATTTGCCCCCTCTACTTATAAGATATCTAAGAATAGGAAATTGGGATTATAATTACAAAACGACTCCCCCAAGAAGATCAACTCCCATTTGTTCTTGAGCTTCACTTCCAGAATTGGAGAAACAAAATAGGTCCTTTATTTTCTTCTTGAATTTCCAACTTTTTCATGTGATGGATCTAAGCTTGATGATTACTTTTGATCTTTTATTTTTGCAGATTCATGGTTGAGAATCATATAGAAATCTTTAGATGAGAATTATCTTTTGGGAACCAAATAAGAAAACTTGGCCTATGTGAAGAAGATGGTGAAATTTAAAAAGTTGCACTTTTTACTCTATGGATGATATTTGAAGAAGCATTGGTCTAAATTATAGTGTTAATCATGGAATATGTTTGTGATATGTATATGAATAATTCTTACCTTTCCCAAATCTATATATATAACTAGGTTTGATTTTTGTTTTTTATTATTCCAATTTTAACTCTGTTGATGTTTTAACATGTATACCAATAATATATATTAACACTTTTTACGATCTCAAGATTACATTTACACCCTTAAAATTTAGGGAGAAAATTTTGTATTATTCTTGCATGTCACAACTATACAAAACTATTACCCATTTAAACTTGCACAAGTGAAATAAAAGGAAAGTTTATATACACTAGCTTTACAAGAAAATCATGTATAAAAAGAAAATAATTGGCAATGGTGAAAAAAGAATGCATATTTGAGTGGGATATGTTGGGAATGGGATCAAAATCTCACATTGTTGATTAGATAAAGGGAGAATCATGAGTATATAAGTGAGGATGACTATCTCCATTAGTATGAGGCCCTTTGGGGTGAAACCAAAAACAAAGTCATGAGGGTTTATGCCCAAAGTAGACAATATCATACTATTGTGGAGATAGTCATGACCAATGGCCAATGATACTACTACAAAATTGACGAATAATGGAAAACGTTATCCTTTGAAAATGACCAAATAGCAACCAATACAAACAACATTTTAATCATGTTTTTTTTTTCCGACAATATAGGTTTACTTTTATCAAACTTGAACATCCTTGATTAGGGTTGGAACAAATTATCCATAAGTATAAATATACTCTGTCGAAATGTAAATTATAAAATTAACAGTTCAAGTATCAAATGCCAAGAGAACCAAGAACAACAATTCAATTCAAAAACAAAAAAAAAAAAAAAAAAAAAAAACATTCTCTAAGTTCGCAACCAATGGGTAACCAAGAAAATGATCGGAGTGGTTGTGTGTTTTTCAAATACAAAGAATAAGAGAACTGTTGGGGAAAAAAAAAGAGAAAAATAGTTGAGAGATATGAGGTTAAATTTGAAATAATGAGAGAGAAGTGAGATTTAAAACCATTTCAACCTTCTAGAGGAATTGCTTTTACATGGTACCTTCGATTACTTTGTTCAACTAGACCAAGACACGGTCGGACATGCAACTCCAAATGTGCCCACTAGGGGTGTACACAAATTAGGTTGGGGTGTTTTGGAGCAACCCTGAATTTTTTGTTTGTTGGGTTGGCTATCCAAATAGGGTCTCCAATCCAACCTTTAAAATTCGGATTGGGTTGTGGGATTCTTATTATATTTTTTCTTATTAATTTTAAATACTTAAATTTATCTCCAACACATAACTAATGACTAACATCTCATAAAACTCAAATTTTAAATATCAAATATTCGTGATATCTATTACAAACTTTAAACATAGACAAACATTGTAAGAATCATAAGAAAAAACATTAAAATTCAACCTAAAGCTAAACCCCAACTTAATATTGAAAGAAGGATAATCTGTCACACGATGTAACTTGTTACAACAATTTCACTGACATATACTAAAGCACAGATAAAAACAATAAAAGATAGGACAAAAGGTTTGGTATTCCAATTCAATGCAATACCACCTACGTCTGTTAGGCAGTGTGCCTAAAAATGATAAATCCACTAATTTGTAGTCAAGCAATTACAGCGTTATACTTATTTATAAATAAATAGAAATTACAATGTCAAAGAAATAGCATCACTTAGTGATGATCACTTAGGCTCCACTCGAGTGTGAGACTCCCTCTCAATACGACTTAGGCTCCTTGTAAGTGTGAGGCTCTCTCTCAATAAAAACTTCTATCTTTCCACTCTAGAAATGAAGACTACTTCACTTGGAATACTTATGCTCCCCCTAAGTCTGAGAATCATTTCTCAAGATACAGTAGAATAATTCAATTATAAGACCGACGGGAAACCTCTATTAATAGATGTAATACCTTTCATTCTAAGGGGTTGGAAGAACTGAAAGGCAGAAGCTTCAAAGATCTGAAATTCTCGAACTCTAAAGTCCAAAGAATGAAGCTCTCAAGCTTACAAGCTCCCAAGGTTTGAGGACTGAAACTCTGAATCTCCAAAGCTCTGAAGTTCTGAAGTCTAAAGATTGAAGCTCTGAAGCTATACAATTCTCAAGCTCTAAAGGCTGAAGACTGAAGCTCTCAAGCTTACAAACTCCAATGACTAAAACCCTCAATCTCAAAAGCTCTGAAGATACACAGTTGAAACTTTGAATATATAAAGAACATAAATCTCTTGAAGCTTGAAGATCAAAAGATTAAAACTCTAAAGAGTGTAACTCTCCTAATAATCTGAAGACTTGAGTTTCAAATATCAACTTCTTCTCTCTTGAAAAGGTCTAAAGATCAAAGCTCGGAAGACTTCCATAAGATCTGAAGACTCTCTAAAGCTCTTGAAGTCAGAAACTCGAAAGGCTGATCCAAACCAATTAATAAACCACTAACTGATACAAAGGTCGATCCAAGTCGGTCAATAAGCCATAGACCGTTCAAAGTCGACCAAAAAGCAAGAGGTCAATCCAAACCAACCAACAAGTCCAAAGGTCGGTCCTTCAAGAAGATTATCAAGCCCAAAGGTCAATCCTTCAAGAAGATCATCAAGCCCAAAAGTCAATCATCCAAGAAGATCATGAAGTCCAAAGGTCGACTATCCAAGAAGATCAATAAGCTTGTTAATGCCAAATCTTTTTACAGGAAGAGAGAACCTATAAAACAAAGAAAAAGGGCTCTAGTGCCAAAGTCAAAGATGAAGAACTGTGGAATAAAGAAGAAGTCGGAAGTTTAAGTTACCTCATAAGGAGTCATAATAGTCTATCTATATGGAATATGGGTTTAACTTGATCCTTCTATGATTAGGATATGGATTTTTTTCTAATCCCAAACTTGCTAGATCAAATATTATCTTATCTTATATTATTTTATATTATTTTTAGTTTTTGCTCTATCTTGTCAAGCCAAAATTCATCCTTCGACAAAGTGTAAGTTTGCTTTTCGAGACAAAGTATCAAAGGATTATATATTGGAGGGTGTACTTATTATAATATACTAAAAACAATACAAATACAAAGTTCAAATTCAACGAATCAAATTTATCTAAAAATCTCAAACAGGTACTATAGACTTTTTATTTAGAGATTATGGGGTTGAATTTTTGTTGTTTTATCTCTAGAATAATGTAATGGCTCCAATTTTTTATATATTTAATTAACTTAGATTTAGATAATTACTCATAAAGAATAATTTGTTTTAAAAAAACAATATACCTCATACTTCTATTAACAATATGTATTATCAATGTAAATAAAACTTCAAACAAAAATTTTAGCACCAAAAATTATTAAATAAAAGTATGCCTTAATAATTAAGTAAACATAAAACTAAATATGTTGTTATAAATTTACATTAACTAATATAGTTAGCAATTAGAACAATTTTTATGATTTATAACTATATTATCAACCACATTTTGAATATTGTATTTGGAATCTAAATTTAAATTTACTATCAAATACATGTTCGAAAACATACGAAACAAATACTTAAAGATACCTATTTGATATAAACTAAAAAGTTTAAGGATTGAAGTTGTAATTTAAAAAAAATAAAAAATAAAAGTTTGGAAATTGAATTAGCCATTAAAATGAAAGGGTGTTAAATTTTCATTGATAATTTTCCATCACCATGAGTTCTACCTCCATTAAATTGCATATATATATATATAGAAAAATAACAAATTGTAACGAATAAGAATATAATTATATAAATAATAAGTGTTCTACCTTTTAAAAAATATAAAATATTTGTGTTTTTTTAAGATTTGTTTAGAAATATTTGTTGAATGAGAAATTTCAACTAATTACGAATTGTCACGGGACCAACCACATATTAACACGTGGTCCTAAATTAAAATTGAAAAAAGAAAAGGAAATCTCAAATAATGTTGCATGTCTTCATTATGTCCCTTTAATTAATAGGAATTGTGCCAAATGGGAGAGATTTTGTGTCAAAATTTTAAAGAAGGAAGTATTACGTTCCTGGTATTTTAAAAATATGGTTCATTTAGTCCGAAGTTTCAATTTGACAATTTAGACTCTTAGTTAAAAAAAAAAAAAGTTTTGAAGGACTAAATAGGTAAATTGACAAATATAGGCCTTTCCGTTTTTATTTCTGAAAATGGATCCATCTTTTAAGAACTTATTTTTGGGTCCCTTTGCTTATAAAGATGATGTCAACATATGGGTAAAATTTCCTTTATACCCCTATTTTCTATTCGTTTTTTAGCCCTGAATCCCTACTTAATTAATTAATATATTGATGATAACAAATCTACTTTTATTCACCAATAATTTAAGTATTTTTAAGTCTATTATGTAGTGCTCGAATTTACGGATCTAACACAATTTGAATCACTGAAATAAGAATTCAAACAAAGAAAATATGACCGAAACAATTTTAACCAAAAAATTCTGAACAAATGACTTGGCAAAATTTTTTTCATCAAAATGAACAGCTAAAAGTTGTCACTTAGAGCAATAGAGAAGTGACACATAGTGGACTTTTGATCTTATTTTTTATTAGTTTTAAAAAGGAAATGGATTTAAAAGAAAATAAATTTAATATTATTTTATGTTTAGGTTTAGGTTTTAAATGAAATGTTTTTAAAATATATATATTATTATATTATTTTTTTTGCTTGTGTCTAAAGACTAGTTGAGTTTAAATTTTCATCATTCAATTTTCTTTCACCAACATCTAATATCCCAAATTAAATGTGTTTTCAACAATTTTTCCTCTCTATTTAAACTCATCTTCTTCTCCAAATCATGATAACAAGTTTTATTATTTTCAATCCTCTATAACTCATTAAGCCACCGTTGTTGCTCTCTCTCCAAGCTTTAATTTTTTTTTTTTTTCTTCTTCTTAAGAGAGATATTTTATGGTGTGATGATTGATTCATTAAATACTAAATTTGTACGATTCCACCCAAAATCTACTCGAGAGGAGCTTGGGAAGTGGATATAGGCTGATTGTGTCGAACCACTATAAAATTCTCGGTGTCAATTTCTCTATCTCTCTTCTATTTAATTTTGTAATTAATTTATTATTATATTTTATTGCTTGAAATTAATTGCAATTTTTGTTCTGAAAATTAATTGCTCATATTTGATTATTTTGATTGGTGGTTCTTGAATTTCTATATCTATTATCAATCTTGTTATTAGAATCAAATTGGATGTTTTAAAGTATATTATTAACTTCTTGATTATTTTGGGTTGAGCTTATTTGTATAAATTCATGTTTAAATTACTTATTAGCAAAATGTCTGTTGATCTTTATTGGGTCCACATTAGTATAAAGTTTTAAGTTAAATAAATCTTGTTCACCTCTCTTAGTATTGTCATACCGATCCTACATTGTTCACCTGTCTTAGTATTGTTCACCTCTCTCCCATTTTCAATAACATTAATCAATATTTTCACCAACCTTTTTAATAAAAAATTAAATTGTTTCACCAAACTTTTTGTTTTTACTACGGAAAAACTTTTAAACAATTTTTTCCATGTTTTTGGTTGATCCAATCTAAAAAAAAATGGATAACTTTTTTTAAAAAAATATATATTATTTCAACGAGAACTATTTGGTTTAATAAAAAAAATACACAATTATTAAAAAATAAGTAAATGTCAGAAATTTTGATTTCTAATATTAATTCATATAATTTAAGTAGTTGATAATTGTTATTGTATGGTGATTAGTGTCGTATTAAAGAGAAAATTATCAGGTGTGAATCTCTTCATCCCATACTGTGAAATTTATAAGTTTGAGTGGTGTTATGTGTGAAGGGAATCGAATTCCCGCGGAAGCATGCTTTAAAAGAAGAAGCAAAGGGATAAAACAACAAACTTTTGTCGAACCCCGAACTCTTCACATTTTCCTCTCCATCTTTTCATGAACGTTTCTTCAACGAACAAGGGACGCCACCGCAAGTGCAACCTTGTTATTATCTAGGAATTCAATGGTTGTAATAGAGAATTGAGGGGGGAAATTGAGAGAAAATCTAGATTGGAGGCTAGGATTTTTTACAATGAAATTGCATCCCCTAAATTGATCATAAAGGGATATTTATATGGAGAAGTGTTTACTCCTTCTCCAAGTCTTTCCCAATTTACCCTTAAGTCTAATTAATTAAATAACATTTATTCAATAATTAACATGTCAATTAAATAACCATATATATTAAATCCAATTTAATATATATGTGTATATAGTTAATTAATTAAATAGCACACGTGTATTTGTCTTCATCTTTCAAAATTAATTAATAAATTCTTCATGAATCTAATTCATATGAATTTAATATTTGAATTTTATTCAAATATTTCTCTCTTAATTTTATATCACATCTATAATTAATCATATCATATTAATCTCATTAATATGTTATTCCATCAATTGACATGAACAATTCAAATCATTCCTCTTATCTATCCTTTAGTGAGCTAACAAATTTACCTTATAGACCTACAAATTAGAAGTTCCAATGATATAAGATTAATTAATTAAACTTTTTAATTAAATTAATCAATATTCATTAACTACCAATCACTCCACTAAAGATCGATAGTTGTACTCTTTGCACTATAAATACATTTCTGTGTCCACAGATATAACCAATCAACAGTGAGTCGACCCTTCACAAATTGCTCATAACTACAATTGGATCAAATTACCGTCTTTACCCCTATAGTTACCTCTAACTCCTTAATTACCACTTATTTCTTTAATGAACAAACAGTTTATAGTCCGACTATAAACTAACACCTCTTGGGCTAGTAAGAGGCTGAGGTCTCAATGTTGAAGACTTAGAATCATCTATTAAGTGACTAATTTATCTACTTTCCGTAAGGACAGGAATGAGTGAATTGTATCTTGTGTAATTGTGTTCCCAGCTCCCCACTCAGACAGATCCCCAAAATGGTAGGCTTGTTAAGCCGGCTAACAAAGTCACTCTCATTCATGCAAATCAAAGCATTGCCCTTATAAACAAGAGTTCAGAATTCACTCAGGATTAAGGTCCAGTCACCTATGGTCATCCTAGTGAAATGTATGTCTCTTCTAGTAACAATGTTATATAGAGAGACTATTCATTTCGTGGTCTGATCTTAAACAAACACTTTGTATAGAATACCCACGCTCGCATGTCTCCACATGAATAATCAGGATCTGATCATTGTAGCACTTTACAATAATTGTAACATCTACAAAGTGGATCGTATTCGTAGTATCACCAGGATAAGGTACCCAGTCTTATCTATCTACTACAGACCATTTAGGTTATCACTTAAACATGATCCACATGTATATCTCAACATACATGTTTAAGTTTCATAAACATAACCTTGGATCTTAGTTTATTGGATTGAATTAATGTAGTCTAAATGTCAATAAAATACCTCTTATTTTATTAGATATTTGATTTATATTTACAAAATACAAGACATATGAGATTTAAGACATCAACTCCAACAATGTGAAGTTGGAAAAATACAAGGATTAATCATGGGTAGTTATCCATGTAGTGGGGAGTTGGTAATTACCTGGATTGTGGGTAGTTACCTAAGTTATCATAGGTAGTTATCCATTTAGTGCGCGAGTTGGTAGTTACCGGGGATGTGGGTAGTTATCTAATTTAGTGGTAAGTTAATAGTTACCCGAAATGTGAGTAGTTATCTAAGTGTGGCAGTTGCCTATATATATATGATAAATAGTTCTTCTCTAGAGACTCTCACAATCTCTGTATGGTTTGTTTATTTCCAAAATAATAACACTCTCTGTCAGTCAAAGATCAAGTCTTTATATCATCAAAGGGCGAATTGAAGAATATATGGTATTGGAATTGGAGAACATTAATTTAAAGAATTTTGGATATTCATCATGGAATCATCGAATAAGTGTTCATTCCTTTACTATATGTATCTTGGTTGATTTAATTATCCTATTAGAATTCATTGGTGTTAATCACTTCTACATTTTAGTTTAAATTGTCAAATTCAAACATTTGATATCATAACCAAGTTTTTAGAGGAATTAAATCACCAATATAGGTTTATGAGAATTTGAGTATTTTATCAATTAAAGTTAATTATTTATAATTGATTTCATATAGAATAATTATTCTACAACAATTGTTCCAATGTTTGTGAAATTTTGTAGAGGTTCTTTTAATGATGAACCAGAAAAGTGTTTGGCTGTAACCATGATTTAAATCTTTAATATTTTAGTGAGTGTATTAGTCACCAAAGTGGCCTACTTAGAATTCATTAGATGATTTAAAATATTTTATAAATTTTTATTTAATATAACATCATAAACAACATTTAAGAATGATAAACATTTATAGTTATTAACATGATGTTATACGGTTGCCTAAAGGTAGATCTTACTCAGTTAATAACAATTGTAGTAGGTTATGAACTTTGTTTAATTAATATATAATGTACATCCAAATATGACTTGCATATTGAAATAAACTTAGTGATGACCTTATATATGTTATATGAATGATGCATGACTGATGATTGTTAGTTGTGTTTAGGTTTAGTCCACAAGTGAATAATACAAATTTTTTGTGTATGTTATAGTCTAAACTGTGGTTTAAATTCAAAGCAATTAACACGTAAGATGTAAATGTTTGAAGTAGTTTGTAATATGTCAAATGTGATTGTTAATAGTATCAAGTTTAGTGGGTAGAATTATGATGACTGGATCGAACATGTCAAGCTAAATGCTACCTTTTTGGGGCTCGATTCAGCTCTAATTATGGATGAGCCCACTAAATCGACTGATACTAGTTCGGAGGAAAACACAAACAGTGGAAGAACTGGAAAAGGTCGAATAGACTTTTGATGAGCTTTCTTAAGTTTATCATAGTGCCTAATGTTATGTTTTCCCAGCCCAAGACTGGAAAAGTGAGGGAATTTTTTTACTGAAATTAAGAAGTGTATTATGACAAACATTGTGGATAAGTTTGTTGTTGCTTCTCTTATTAATGGTTTATCTAATAGAGAGTACACTATAGCTCATTCAATGGAAAAACACATTACACACATGGTGAACACTTAGAATCAACTTAAAAGTTTTGGATGTGGATCTTAGTAAGAGAGTGTTGGTTGAGTTCCTCCTGAAATCATGTAAGGGTGATGATTTCAAGCAATTTTGGAGAACTTACAAACAATTTAAGGAAAATGGTATATTTCAAATATTAAGGTCATGTTCATGCAAGAGGAGGCAAGGAAAAGGGAAGACTTTAAGGTCAAACTTTCCCAAGCCAACTTTTCCTATCATGGTAGTTCAAATGCTAGTTCTAGTGCTAGCAAAGCTCCAAATAATAAATGGAAAAATAAGGAAAGAAGCCATTTAAGGTGCAGCCTGGTAAAGGGCAAAGAGAAGTTGCTAAGATTCTGAAGTGCAACAAACCTAGGCAAAAGAAAGTTGATTGCGAAAACTGGAAGGAACGGTTTGGAAAGAAAGGTATACATTTTGTTTCTGTATGCTTAATCAAATCTAATTGAGGTACCTTCCAATACTTGGTGGCTTGATACTAGTGCAACCACTCATGTTTTTAATGTTATACATGGTTCCCTAAATCTCCACCAAATATCAGAAAGTGAAAGCGTTCTATTTATGGAAACAAGATGAAGGTTATAATTGAAGATGTGGGGACATATAGAATTGTTTTAGATACGAGCTATAACCTTAATCTTGCTCTAGAAATCTTGTTTCTTTTTTAGGTTGGTTTTTTTAGGATTTGATTTTAAGATTGGACATAGTTATTTTTCATTGTATCTTGGAACAAACCTATCTGATACTGGTTTATTGTTGGATACTTTGTATTATTTCAATATGAATTCTACTTTTATTAATTACCTGTTTAAAGTTGAATATGATGTTGGTATGAAAAGGAATGAACTAAATGAGTCTCCTGCTGACTTATGGCATAAAAGACTCGGTCATAAATCCAAAAAGAGGATTTTGAGACTAATAAAAGTTGAAGTTTTGTTTCAATTGAATTTTACCGATTAGAATGATACTTGTGTGGATTGAATTAATGTAAGCAAACCAAACTTGTATCAAAGCAGGATGCCACAAGTAATAGTGGATCACTCGATTTAATACATACAAATATTTGTGGTTCTTTTGATGTACCGTCTTGGAGCAGTAAGAGGTATTTCATCACCTTCATTGATGATTACTCTAGATATTGTTACCTTTATTTGTTGCATGAAAAAACTCAATCGGTTGATGTCCTTGAGACGTTCATTATGGAGGTTGAGAGACAATTAAATAGAAAGGTTAAACTAATACATTCTGATAGAGGTAGTGAGTATTATGGAAAGACATCGGAAGTTGGACAAATTCCAGGTTCATTTAAGAAACTCCTAGAGTCTAAGGGCATTTGTGTGCAGTATACAATGCCCAAATTGCCACATCAACATGGTATAGTGGAAAGGCGTAATCATACATTGATGGACATGGTGAGGAGTATGATGAATGACAGTACTATACCTATTTCGTTGTGAATGTACGTATTGAAGACAACCACATACATGTATAGGGTGCCTAGTAAAGCAATTCCTAAGTCACATTATGAACTGTGGACATCTAGGAAGCCTAGTTTAAGACATCTTCACGTGTGGGACTGCCAAGCTAAAGTGAGGATATATAATCCACATGAAAAGAAGTTGGATTTCAAGACCATTAGTGGCTGTTTCATTGGATATCCGGAGAGGTCAAAAGGATAAAGATTCTATTGTCCTAATCATAGTATAAGAATGGTAGGGTCTGGGAATGCTCGCTTCATTGAAAATGGCAGAGACAATGGGAGTGTGGGAGCACGTGATGTAGAAATAGGAGAATCATTAATGGACCAAAATCCATTAAATGATCCATCTCAAGTTATTGTTCCTATTATTGTAGCACAACCGCAAGGCATGAATATGGAACAACAAATGGATGCTCCAAACCATTTGATATAATTCCATTATTCAAGAAGAGAGGAAAATGCTCAAGTTAATGAGCAAGTGCAACCTCAAAAAGAAATAGCATTAAGAAGGTCTACTAAAGAGAAAATACCAGCTATTTCAAATGAGTATATTGTTTATGCATTTGAGCATGAAAGTGACTTAAGCATTGATAACGACCTGGTCTCTTTTGATCAAGCCATGAATGGTGAAAATTCTGATAAGTGGTTAATGACCATCAAGGAAGAGTTGAAATCTATGGATGACAACAATATATGGGAAATGACGGAATTGTCGAAGGGTTCTAAAATAGTTGGCTACAACTGGGTTTTTAAGACAAAGTGAGACACTAAGGGGTCATTTGGATTATGATTTTCTCAATGCCCAGGAATTAAGGATGCCTGAAAATTATATATCTAGGAATAAAATTATTGGGAATCAAGGATGACTATGTTTGGTTGTGCATGGGAACACAATGCCTGGGAATAGTATGTGTGGGAATTAAAGATAACTATGTTTGGTTGTGTAAGAAATGTGTTTGGTGTTGCATGGGAATTAAGGGTGTTCAAAAAATCTAAAGACACGAAAAAACCGAGCAACCCAACCCAACCTAGCTGGTTTGGGTTGGTTCAAAAAACAATTGGTTTGGTTTGGGTTTTTTTCTTAATGAACCCGAATAGGTCGGTTCAGTTCTCGGGTTTGTAGGAAAATCGTTCGGTTCGAACCGAACCGACCCAGAAACTAGACAATCCCTTAACAAGTTCAAATGATCATTTACAAAATACTATACGATCGCTTAAATTATCTACACGATCATTGAGCTCCACTACATGATCGCTGAGTAACAAAATGCTATATGATCGCCTACCTAATGCTACACGAACGCCTACCAAATGCTACATGATCGCTGAGCTCGGCTAAACAATCGCTTAGCTCTGCTACACGAATACTGAGTAACAAAATGCTATACGATCTCCTACCTAATGCTATACGATCGCCTACCAAATGCTAAAAATCGCCTACTAAATGCTACACGATCGTTGAGCTCGGCTACACGATCGCTTAGCTCTGCTACACAAACGCTAAGTAACAAAATGCTATACGATCGCCTACCCAATGTTATACGATCGCCTACCAAATACTACACGATCGCTGAGCTCGGCTACATGAACGTTGAGTAACAAAATGTTATATGATCGCTTACTCAATGTTATACGATTGATTACTCAATGCTATACGATCGCCTACCAAATGCTACACGATCGTTGAGCTCGTAACCTACATTTAAATCATTTTCAATTGTATTCCCTCATAACCTATGGTTTTAATGTGCATCTAATACGCATTAAATTTTAACCTATAGATTAACATGAATCCAGTTCATATTATATTAATATTTGAACTCCTTCAAATATTTAATTCTCTCATAAATTAATTTTGAATCAAATCAAAAATTAAATCTATATTATAAAATTTAATTAAAAAATAAATTTTATATTATACTGCATCACCATACCTTATACTATTTCTATAAGTAAATTTGAATATTTCAAATTTCATTCAAGACATAATTACCTCAATACTCTTTACGAGCTAAGAAGAGGACCTAATGGACCCACAGATTAGAAGCTCAACGATATAAGATTAATTGGCTAAACTCATTAACCACATTAATCAATATTCATTAACTATGGGTACACTTCACTAAAGACCCACAGCTGCACTCTTCTCATTGTAGATATATTTCTATGTCCATAGATATAGACCGATGATAGCAAGTTAGTCTTTCATGAGTGTTCGTAACACCAACTGAGCAAAATTACCATTTTACCCCTATGTTACTTCTATATTCTTAAGTACTAGTGCTTCTCTAATGAACAACCTGTTTATTGTCCAACCATTAAATAGAAACCCCTTTCGGGCCAAGGTAAGGCCCTTTGTTCAAGTCTCGAAGACAACACTTAAGGGAACACTCATTTACTTACCTTAAAGTCGGGAAGGAGTGAAATCCATCTTGTGTTATTATGTTTCCAGCTCCTTACTCGATCTGGTCCCCAAAATGATAGACTAATTAGTCGACGAACTGGCCACTCTCACCCATAAAAATCAAATGATAATCTCTCGTAAACAAATTTCATAATATACCCAAGATTAAGACTAAATTGCCTAAGTCATTCTATTGAAATAGAAACCTACCTAGTAAACGAAGTTACATCTAGTGGTTACTATATCGTGGTCCAGTCTTATACAAACTCATTATATAGGATACCTTCACTCGCATGTCACCTATACGAACCACGTTGGATCATTCCGTTTGTATCAAATATAAAGTGGGTTGTATCCATAGTGTCATCAAGATAAGGTACCCAGCCTTATCCTTGTACTATAGACCCTTTAGGTTATATCTTATGTTAGGGTTGATGCCCTAAAGTCTCGTGTCCTGTAGTTTGTAAATAGTTTGTACGAACGCTTGTACTTGTATAATACATGACATTTACTATACATCTCTATTTTGCTCAGTTGCATGTTTTATTTGCTTTACCACAAACTAATAAACATAAAATCCCTGATTATCTGTACGTAACTTAAGCATGTATGTGGTGACATACAAGTGGATCATGTCTTTAGTGATAACCAAAATGATCTGTATTATATGGATATAGGAAGGAAACTCTATCTTGCTCATGCAATGGATGCGGCCCGCTTTGTAGAATAGTCACAAATGTTGTGACTTATCATAGATGGTCTGATTCTGATCATTCATGTAAGAGACATGCGAGCGAGGGCGTCTTATACAAAAAGTTTGTATAAGACCTGACCACGAGGTGTTAACGTCTTCTTATATAATACCGTTCATCACAGAGACTTCACTTCACTAGAATGACCATAGGTAACATGACCTCAATCCTGAGTGAGTTGGGAACTCCTGCCATTGAGGGTGGTCTTTTGATTTTTCTGGGCGCGAATGGTCAAGTCGCCGATTCAAGCCTACCATTTTGGAGATTTGTCTGATTTGGAAGCTGGGAACTCAGCTATACAAGATGGAATTCACTCCTTCCCTGAAGTAGGGATAAGAGGATAGATTGCTCCCTTAAGGGTTGATCCCAAAGCTTAAACGATGTGGCGCCACACACCTTCTGTTGGCCCGAGAGATTTTCACACATAGTTGGACTATGTTGTATTGTTCATTAAAGGAATCAGTGGTACTTAAGGAGTGAGATGTAACTACAGGGGCAAAATAGTAAATTGACCCAGCTATACTTACGAGCATCTGTGAAGGGTCATCGTACTTATGATTGGTTATATCCAATGGACACAGAAATATATTTGTGCTAAGAAGAGCTCAGTTGTTAGTCTTTTGTGGAAAGCCTGGTAGTTAACGGATGGTGGATCTCGTGGCTAAAGAGTTTAGTCAGCTATTCAAAGACCGTTGGAGCTTCGAGCCACATGTCCATTAGGTTCCCTAGGTAGCTTGGATAAAGTTGAGAATAAGTATTTGGGTCAGTTTGAAATGTTAAAATTGACAAGAGGGAGTTTGATTATATATGATATAATTGGACTAGTTAATTATATATGATATAATTGACTAAATGTATGAGATACATTAACTTTGGAGAAAATTAGATATAAATATGATTTATGCCAAGTGGAGGAGAAATTACTATAGTAGATATATGATATCAAACTATAGGGTAAGAATATAATATGATTATATTTATTTATTATTAAATTGGTTAATTATGAGATAATTGGTCATTTTATTCTTCTCAATCGTGCGTTAGTAGGAGCAGCCGCATTTGGTTATGGTATCCGATGAATAAAATGAAAATTAGTTTCATTTTTGAAAAAGTTCAAAAATTCGCAATCGGTGAAAACGTAAACGATTGCCCAGCTTGAGAGACTATACGATAGTAGCTCCTTGCCTAAACGATCGCACACCAGCGCCTAAACGATCGAACATCTGTCCCTGAATGATCGCTTAGCTTTCCTAAACAAGCGCATAGCGTGCCGCATTTTCTAAACGATCGTCTACCTCTTATTAAACGATCGCTTAGTAAAACCTACACGATCACGTAGCTTCATCTAAACGATAAGCATCCCTGCTATACGATAGCTCTTTCTCTCCTACTTGCTTATCTTTTACACGATCTGTCTTTCCATCTACCTCTACCAAATTCACAAAAGACCACACTTTGGATTCTCACTCCGAGAATACCAAAGGCTCCAACCGGTGGTGTCATCCCTATTGTTTACTTGTTCGTGACTGTTCGTGTTGTTGTCCTTCGTGTAGACGATCGTGCTGCCGCAACCGACTGATTTGCTGGGCGATAGTTCGTATAGAGGTTCTTCCGCTGCTTTGAGTTTGACGTTTGAAGAGAGTCTTCAATGGGTTACAGAACTCTTTCCCTTGTGTTTTATTATTCAAAGCATGTCGTTAATTAGTGTTAATTTGCATAACTATTTGTTAGAATGTATGTGTTGTATTTCGGTCACAATGAAATCGAAAAGATCTGAATGCGCTCATGGATGCTCTTCGATAAAAGTTCCTTCAATTGGTATCAGGGTTAGGTTAGTGGAAGATGAAGAAGGGTGATAAGGGAAAAGCGAAGGCGCTTGCTAACCCACTGCATGTCGCCCCAAGGAGGCGTCCACAGTTGAAAAAGTAAAGTGTTTCCACTGCATTCAGGATGGACACTGAAAGAGGAACTGTCTTCGCTATATAAAATAGAGGAAAGCCACCAAGGCTAAGGCCAAGGAAAATAAAGGTAAATATGATTTACTTGCACTTGAAACTTGTTTAGTGGAGAATGATGATTCTGCCTGGATAATTGATTCGGGCACCACTAACCACATTTGTTCTTCTTTTCAGGGGATTAGATCCTGGTGACAATTGGAGGCTGGTGAGATGACGATGTGAGTCGGCATCGGGCACGTCGTCTCAGTTGTGATAGTGGGAGGGCTCCAGTTAGTTTTACAGAATAGGTTTCTAGTTTTGAATGATGTATATTTTGTTTCTGAACTTAAGAGGAACCTCATTTCTTTAAAGTGTTTATTTCAATGTAAATACACTATTTCTTTCAATGTAGATAAAGCACTTATTCATAAAGATGGTGTTATTATTTGTACAGAAAATCTGGAATCTAATTTGTATGTGCTAAGGCCGTTAGCCATTAATTCCCTCCATAACATAGAGTTGTTTAAAACTGTCGTAACTCAAACAAAACGTCGATGTATTTCTCTAAAAGAAAATGCCCATCTTTAGTATCTTCGTTTAGGGCACATCAATCTCAATAGGATTGAGAGATTGGTGAAGAATGGACTTCTAAGTGAATTAGAAGAAAATTCTTTACCAGTGTGCGAGTCTTGCCTTGAAAGTAAGATGACTAAACCTTTTACTGGAAAAGGTTATAGAGCCAAAAAGCTTATTGAGTTAATACATCCTGACTTTTGTGGTCTTATGAATGTGCGAGCCCGAGGTGGCTTTGAATATTTTATTAGTTTTACTGATGATTAATCTAGGTACGGGGATGCAACGAAAGTCTGAATCTTTGGAAAAGTAAAAAGAGTTCAAGGCTGAAGTTGAAAACGCATTAGATAGATGGATTAAAACATTTTGATTAGACCGAGGTGGAGAGTTTTTGGACTCGAAATTCCAGGAATATTTGATAGAACATGGAATCATTTCCCAACTCTCATCATCGGGTACACCTCAACAAAATGGTTTAGCGGAGAGGAGAAATAGGACCTTGTTAGACATGGTTCACTCGTTGATGAGTTACGCTTCCTTATCGGACTCATTTTGGGATTTCGCAGTGGAGACTACGGTAAACATACCCAACTGTATTCCCTCCAAGAGTGTTGCGAGAACACCTCTGAAGTTATGGAACGGTTATAAAGCTAGTTTACGTCACTTTCACATTTGGGGTTGCCCTGCACATGTGCTTAAGGCTAATCCCAAGAAGTTGGAATCACGGTCGAGGTTATGTCTCTTTGTAGGCTACCCCAAAGGTACACGAGGGGGTTACTTTTATGATCCAACAAACAATAGAGTGTTTGTTTCAACAAATGCTACTTTCCTTCAGGAGGATCATATAAGGGAGCACAGTCCACGAAGTGAAGTCGTGTGGCGTGAGCTTTCCAATGAAACTACTAAAACTTCAACAAGAGTTGTTGAAGAGCCTGCTATATCAGCAAGAGTTGTTGGTGGGAGTTCATCTAGTAGGTCGATTCCACCTCAAGAGTTGAGGGAACCTCGACATAGTGGGAAGGTTGTGAACCCGCCCGTTCGCTATCTGGGTTTCACGAAAATCTTTGCTATGGTAGCAGATGGTGACATTAAGGATCCGTTGTGTTATCATAAGGCAATGCAAGATGTTGACCGGGATGAATGGGTCAAAGCCATGGATCTCGAGATGAAGTCGATATACTTCAACTCAGTATGAGATCTTCTAGATCAGCCTGATGAGGTAAGTCTTATAGGATTTAAATGGATCTACAAGTGCAAACGGGGTGCTGATGGGAAGGTACAGATCTTCAAGGCTCGACTTGTGGCAAAGGGTTATACCCAAGTAGAGGGTGTCGACTATGAGGAGACTTTCTTGCCTGTTGCCATGTTAAAGTCGATCTGCTTCCTTCTGTCCTATACTGTTTATTATAATTATGAGATATGGCAAATGGACTTCAAGACAACCTTTCTGAATGGCAATCTTGAGGAGACCATTTATATGGTGCAACCCGAGGGATTCATAGCCCAAGGTCAAAAGAAAAAGGTTTGCAAGCTGAATCGGTGTATTTACAGGCTGAAACAGATGTCTTGATCTTGGAACATATGATTTGATACTGCGATCAAGTCATATGGCTTTGACCAAAATGTTGATGAACCTTGTGTCTATAAGAAGATCATCAACGCTTCAGCAGTGTTCTTAGTATTGTACATAGACGATATACTACTAATTGGGAATGATGTAGGTATACTGGCTATAGTTAAGAACTGGCGAGCAGCACAATTCCAAATGAAAGATTTGAGAGAGACTTAGTTTGTTCTAGGTATACAGATCTTTCGAGATCGTCAGAACAAAATGCTAACACTGTCTCAGGCATCATACATTGACAAGATGTTGTTCAACTACTCGATGCAGGACTTAAAGAGGGGCCTACTACCGTTCAAGCATGGAGTCATTTTGTATAAGGACATCTATTCTACGACACCTCAAGAGGTAAAGAAGATGAAACGGGTCCCATATGTGTTTTTCGTTGGCAATTTGATGTACGCGATACTCTGTACTCGTCCAAACATCTACTACGCTGTGGGCATAGTCAGTAGGTATTAGTCTAACCCAGGCCAGGGTCACTAGACCGCAGTGAAGAACATTCTCAAGTATCTTCGGAGAATGAGGGTCTACATGCTCGTGTATGGATCTAGGGATTTGATTCTTACTAGATACATGGATTCTGACTTTTAGACTGATAAGGACTCTCGTAAGTCCACATCAAAGTCAGTCTTTACTCTTAACGAAGGAGTTGTAGTGTGGCGAAGCACTTAGCAAGGGTGCATCGCTGACTCCACATGAAGGCGGAGTATGTAACGGCTTGCAAAGTTGCTAAGGAAGTCGTCTGACTCAAGAAATTCTTGACAGAACTAGAAGTTGTTCCAGATTTGTCTAGACCCATTACCCTATATTTTATAACAGTGGGGCAATGGCGAACTCCAAGGAGCCGAGGAGTCATAGGCGCGACAAACACATATAGCGGAAATACCATCTGATCCGCGAGATAGTGCATCGAGGGGACGTGATCGTCACGAAGATCGCTTCAAAGCACAATGTTGCTGACTCGTTTACAAAGGCTCTCATAGCTACTGTGTTTGAGAGTCTCCTACGGAGCATGGGTCTACAAGATCGCCCACGGTTAGACTAGGGCAAGTGGGAGATTTTCTTGTATTGGGCTATTATGCCCTAATTTATTGTTTTGTACTAGTTTTAATGTACACCTCACTTCGCTTTAGGACAAGTGGGAGATATTTGGGGTTGATGTCCTAAAGTCTCGTGTCCTATAGTTTGTAAACAGTTTGTACGAACACTTGTGTTGTATAATATATGATATTTACTTCTTATACACATCTAGATGTGTATAAGAGACAGCGCTATGAATGCGGCCCACTTTGTGGAATGGTCACAAGTGTTATGACTTATCACAAATGGTTTGATCCTGATCATTCGTGTAGGGGACATGCGAGCGGGGGCGTCCTATACCTGTCTCTTATACACATCTAGATGTGTATAAGAGACAGTTCGTGTAGGGGACATGCGAGCGGGGGCGTCCTATACAAAAAGTTTGTATGAGAACATATTACCCTTATTCGGGGACAAGGGGCGGAACGACATGGTCATCCTAGTGAAGTGTTAACGTCTCGATTATATAACACCATTCATGATAGAGACTTCACTTCACTAGGATGACCATGTTGTATTTTATGTCCTAAAACTCATAGTTTGTAATATCATATTCTTGTTCAATAAAGCTATTATTGAAAGCCTTAGTAAATTTAAATTCTATATTCATGAATCCAATAAACTAAGGTTCCAAGGCTATTAAGTTTAAGTTTGAACTTTATGTAGTGACATAAATATGGATCAATATCAAATATATATAGCCAAAATAGTCTATAGTATATGAATAAGGTTGGGCGCCTTATTCTGAGGACACTATGGATGTGGCCTATTTTGTGTAGTTAGTACAAACGATGTGATCCTAAATCGTTCATGCAGAGACATGAAAATGGGGGACATAAGATTGAACCATGAAATAGTCACTTTTTACGTTCTAAATGTCGTTTAATGTATAAAACTTGCTATTTCGTTAATTGATGACCTAGGTAACTTAATCTTAATCCTGAGCGAACTATGAACTCCTGTTCACTCGGAATTATCCTTAGATCTGCATAGATGAGGACAGCTCATTATCGCTGGTCCAATAAGCCTCCCATTTTAGGGGTAAGATCAGGTGGATAGTTGGGAACACAAGGTGCAAGACGGAATTCACTCCTACTCGTTATGGGAATAGTAGATAGGTTGTTCCCTTTAGTACTGAATCCAGGCCTTGAAAAGGGGCCCCACCCTCTCATTGGCCCGAGAGGGGTTTCGTTTATAGATTGGACCTTAAACCAATTGTTTATTAGAGGATTAGTAGAACTTAAGGAATAAGATGTAGTCTCGGAGGTAAAACAATTTTTATGACCCAGCCGAGATTACGAACAACCTGTGAAGGATTAACTTACTAATCATAGTTATATCATATGGACACAAATATATCTATAGTGAGGGGAGTGCAACTACGAGACTATAGTGGAATGACCCGTGAGTTAACGAATGTTGATTAGCTCCATCAAAAGAGTTTAGCCAGCTAATCCCAGATTGTTGGAGCCCATGATCTATAGGTCCATTAGGTTCCCCTACTAGCTCATATGGAATAAACTTAGAATAATATGATAGAATAATTCAAATTGTTCGAATTAGGTGAAGAGAGAGAAACCGACAAGTATATGTGATATAGTGGTCGATTTTTTAGTTTAGAGATACAGCTTTAATGTTTAAATGTGATTTAAATATCAAGAATATGAATACGTTCATATTCGGGAAGCTCGAAAATGATGGAAATGGTCAAAGATGTAAAAAGTTAAAGAGTTGACCTTTGACTTTGAAAAGTCAAACTTTGACCGACCATATATTCAAATGTGATTTGAATTTTGAGAAAATGAATGCGGATTCATGCTCGAGAGGTCAAAATTAGTTAACACGAAAAAAAAAATCATAAAAAGTCAATTGACTTTTCGATCAAAGTTTAACTTTGACCAAATGACTATTTTGCCCTTTGACTAAAGTTAGTGGGAAAATCCAAACTTTTGTTGGATAATTTCACTAACAAAATAGTGGGCTAGGTGTTGGCTTATAGTGGAGATATTAACCCCACTTAGATAGTGGATTCTAGGTGTTGGGTTTTTATAAAGTTACTTCATGCAATTTTGCATGGCCCTTTTCTATAAATATGGGCTTGTCATTTTAGATTAAAAACTTTTGGACATTTTGCAAAATTGAGTTTTTAAAAATAGGGCTGAAAAAATCAAAACCCAACCCAAATTTAACTATACTATTTCCATCTCTTTCTCTCTCTCAGGTTCTTCATCCATCGAGTCCCACAACCCTGTTCTGAGTCCACAGGATAGTAAGTCAGCTCTAGTGGTTGTCCGATTCGTGTTCGAGCAGAGATAGACGAGTTTCGGGAGCTTCAAAGGTAATGTTTCTAACAAACCCTAATTAACTAATTTAAGGTTGTATGTTTAATTTATGAAATTAGAGTAAAATTGATCCTCAATCCTGCCGCGCATGCCTACTTTTCCATCTGACCATAGGTAACATGACCTCAATCCTAAGTGAGTTAGGAACTCCTGCCATTGAGGGCAGTCCTTTATGGGTGCGAATGGCTAGGTCACCGATTCAAACCTACCATTTTGGAGATTCATCTAATTTGGGAGCTGGGAACTCAGCTACACAAGATGGAATTCACTCCTTCCCCGAGGTAGGGTTAAATAGATAGATAGCTCCCTTAAGGGTTGATTCCAAGGCTTAAACGATGTAGCGCCACACACCTTCTCATGGCTCGAGAGGTGTTCACACATATTAGGACTATGTTGTATTATTCATTAGAGGGATCAGTGGTACTTAAGGAAGAAGATGTAATTACGGGAGCAAAACAGTAAATTGGCCTGCTGTAATTACGAGCATCTGTGAAGGGTCATCGTACTGATAATTGGTTATATCTGATAGACATAGAAATATATCTATGGAAAGAAGAGATCAACTATCGGTCTTTATTGGAATGACTGCCAGTTAACGAATGGTGGATATCGTGACTAAAGAGTTTAGTCAACTATACACGTACCGTTGGAGCTTCAAGCCATAAGTCCATAAGGTTCCCTTGGTAGCTTTTATACAAGTTAAGAGTCAGTTTTTGGGTCAATTTGAAATGTTCAAATTGACAAGAGTGAGTTCGATTATATATGATTTAATTAAACAAGTTAAGTAAATATGATATAATTATCTTTATGTATGAGATACATTAATTTGGAGGAAATTGGATATAAATATGATTTATATCTAATAGTGGAAAAAAATATTATAATTATTATTTGATATTAATTTATAAGTTATGAATGTGATGAGATCACATTCATTGGACGGTTATAAAGGAAATTGGAAGGCGCCTCTTCGTTCTAATTAACGGATGAGTGCATTATAAATAACAGACGGTGTGTTGATCTCGGTGTGCGTGGATATTGATACAAAGATAGTGTCATCGTTTAGAAAATCAGTGCCTATATGATAGTGACTGCACGATCGCTTACATATACGATATTGCTAAGCGATCGCATATCGTTTACATCATCGCGCGCTATTATCTAAATGATCGTTTACCCTTTTCCTAAGCGATCGTTTAACTCCCAATATTTACTAAACGATCGTATAGACGATCGCTTAGTTTTTCCTACGCGATCGTTTGGATGATCGCTCACCCTTTTTTCCTACACAATCATTTAGACGATCGTTTACCTTTTCCTACACGATCGTATAAACGATCGTTTACCTTTTCCTACACGATCGTATAAACGATCGTTTACTTTTACTATACGATCGTTTACTTCATTTAAACGATCAAGCATATTGTCTATGCGATAGGCGATCACATCTGCCATTTGCTTGATCGTTGTGTACGGTCTCTTTTCCTCCTTCCCTCTACCAAATCCAAACAAAGCCCACACTTTAGATTCTCACTCCAAGAATACTGAGGGCTCTAAGTGATGTCTTCTCCATTTCCTTCTGTCCGAGTGGTGACTATTCGAGGTATTTGGGTTAGTTTGAAATGTTCAAATTGACAAGAGGGAGTTCGATTATATATGATATAATTGGACTGGTTAATTATATATGATATAATTGATTAAATGTATAAGATACATTAATTTTGGAGGAAATTAGACATAAATATGATTTATATCAAGTCGAGAAGAAATTACTATAGTAGATATATGATATTAAACTATAGGATAAGAATATAATATGATTATATTCATTTATTATTAAATTGCTTAATTATGAGATAATTAGCCGTTTTATTCTTCTCAATCATGCGTTAGTGAGAGTAGCCGCATTCGGTTATGGTAACCGATGAATAAAATGAAAATTGGTTTCATTTTTTAAAAAGTTCGAAAATTCGTAATCGGTGTGAAAACGTAAACGATTGCCTAGCTTGAGAGCCTATACGATAGTAGCTCATTGTCTAAACGATCGTACACCAGCGCCTAAACTATCGCACGCCTATCCCTAAACGATCACTTAGCTTTCCTAAACGATTGCATAGTGTGCCGCATTTTCTAAACGATCGTCTACCTTTTATTAAACGATTTCTTAGTAAAACCTACACGATCGTGTAGCTTCATCTAAACAATAAGCATCCTTGTTGTACGATAGTCTTTCTCTCCCACTTGCTTATCGTCTACACGATCTGTATTTCATCCTACCTCTACCAAATTCACTAAAGACCACACTTTAGATTCTCACTCCGAGAATACCAAGGGCTTCAATTGGTGGTGTCGTCCCCACTGTTTACTTGTTTGTGACTGTTTGTGTTGCTGCCATTTGTGTAAACAATCGTGCTGCCACAGCCGACTGATTTATTGGGCGATAGTTCGTGTAGAGGTTCTTCTGCTGCTTTGAGTTCGACGTTTGAAGAGAGTCTTCAACTAGTATGAGAACTCTTTCCTTTGTGTTTTATTGTTCAAAGCATGTCGTTAATTAGTGTTAATTTGCATAACTATCTGTTAGAATGTATGTGTTGTATTTCGGTCACAATGAAATCGGAAAAATCTGAATGCGCTTATGGATGCTCTTCGATAAGAGTTCTTTCATCTTGAACCTTGATCCCCGTATGTCTTTACATACTGTTCAAGACTCCTAAAATAGGCTAGGATGTTAAGGTTATTAACATTGGGATTGATGTCCTAAATCTCTTGTATTCTTAGTTTGTAAACACTGTATAAACAAATTGTTATTAATAAAATAATTTTTATGTATGAGCATACATTCAATCCAATAAACTAAGATTCTAGGTTATTTTATGTAATTTAAACATGTATGTAGAGACATAAATGTGGATCATATTTAACTGATAACCTAAATGACCTGTAGTAAATGGATAAGGTGGGGTACCTTATCCTGATGACACTACAGCTACGACCCATTTTGTAAATGTAACAAGTGTTGTAAAGTGCTACAAATGATCTGATCCTGATCATTCATGTGGAGACATATGAGCTGGGGTATCATATACAAAGAGTTTGTATAAGACTAGACCACGAAATTATTAGTCTTATTATATAACACCGTTAATAGTGTAGACTTACATTTGACCAGGATGACCATGGGTGACATGACCTGAATCCTAAGTGAGTTGTGAACTCCTACCTATAAAGGCAATCCTTTGATTTGTATGGGTGAGAGTGACCAAATTGTCAACTCAATATGCCTACCATTTTGGCGATTCGTCTTATTGGGGAGTTGAGAACACAAGTACACAAGACGGAATTCACTTCTTCCCTGATGTCGAGGTAAGTAGATAAATGGCTCCCTTAAGGGCTGATTCTAAGACTTGAACAATGTGGTCACATCTTCTCCTGGCCCGAGAGGGACTTGGTCATAGTTGGACTATGACTTATCATTCATTAGAGGGATCAGTGGTACTTAAGGAGTTAGATGTAACTACAGGGGAAAACGGTAATTTTGGCCCAGTTGTTACTTACGAGCAATTTGTGAAGAGTCATCGCATTATTGACTGGTTATATCCAATGGACACATAAATATTATTTTAATGCGAAGAGTGCAGCTATCGGTCTTTAGTAGAGTGACCAACAGTTAATGGATGTTGAGTAATTTCATTAAAGAGTTTAATTAATTATCAAAGAACCATTGGAGTTCAATCTACTAATCCATAAGGTCCCCTCTGTAGCTCAACAGGGATTATAGATAATTATTTTTTGATTAATTTGAATTGTTCAAATTAATTGAGGAATTACTTATAGATGATACAATCAATAAAATGTATTAGATACATTATAATATAAAGTTTATTTTGAGAGGAATTAAATACTTGAATATGATTCAAATATTAGTATATACGGATGAGATTCATATAATTGAATTTAGTATAAATATGATTCATATTAAATGAAATGTAATGATGAGAGAAAATAAAACTATAGGTTATATTGTAATTGATACAATATAAAATTATAGTTATGTGTTATATTTGATATAATATATAGTATATATATATAATAAGGTAGTTAATATATATATATATATATTATGTTATTGATTATTAAATTAATTAAATTAAATTAATTTAATTTTAATATTATATGTAAGGGACTGATTTCATCCGTGAGAGCGAACATGAGATCCTCGATGATCAGGATCGTCGTGATCATATGTTTCCATGTTGCAAAATTATCGCCAGTAAGTTTTTCGGCGTTTAGCAATGCTAACATAATTGTTGCCATTTTGAAAATGTTGCTGAATATATGTAACGGCATAAACTATACAATAATGCAAGCAAGGTTCAAGTCCATGTTCCCGTTACCAGTTCCCCGACAACGACACCATAAACATGTAACGGCATAAACTATATAATGATGCAAGCAAGGTTCAAGTCCATGTCTCCGTTACCAGTTCCCCGGCAATGACACCATAAACTTGACACGCAGATTTTGAATCTATAAACTACAAATCCATGCCATAAACTTGTTGTGATCGATTTTATGCAATGATATGTGATACTACTTTTAGATATGCGTTATTAATGAATGTTCTTGTAGTATGTTGTGCGTTGTAACAAGTTTCCTTGCATTGAAACCAAGTATAATTTCATCGCAAGTTTCTCTTTGTGATCCAAGGTCAAATACAGGGATTGTTTTAGGTTAATTGCTATATGCGACCAGGGGTTTTTCAAATTAATAAAGAGGTTGTTTGTACAAGTATTTAAAAATGCGATAAAGTAAAGGTAAGCGATAAAAATGCGATAATAAAGTAAATTGCAGTAAAAGTAAATTGCGATGAAATAAACCTAAGCTATGATGACACAAGATACAGGTTTCATGATACAAGATACTGAGGGTGAGACTGACTGTGAAGATTATACAAAGATCGTGTTATGCGGTAGCAAGTCTTATGTGTGAAACAGAAAGAGAAAAGATAATTAGTACAAACATCGCAAGTTCCTTAATTGTGTTAAAGGCATAAATATGGTTCCGCTTTTCCCTTGGCGTACACCTCTCGGTGATCGGCCGCGTTTCCACATCTCTGTGGTGAAACAGGGACAAACGTAATGAACGCAAGGTTTCTTCCATCTTTGGAAGTACTTCTTGCTTTAGTTAACGCATTCTTCTAACCTTCTCTCGACAGATCAGAATGGCATCTTCACTTCTGCTCTCACAGGTGAAGATATCGTCTAGCATGCTTTAGCTAAACACCTTTATTTCTTTAGCTCAAATTAAGTTACTTGTTTAATTTATATTAATCACCAAGGGATTAAGAAAACATCATGGAGAAAATTATTTATGGAGGAACGAAAATAGACAGAGAAGTGGAAATGGAAATGATCGAGACATTCAATAATACTATTTAGCATCTGATACATGGTTGTGAATGATGAGATTAAAAAGATGAAATACAATTGATGAATGAGAGTTAGAAACAAATACAAATAAGTATCAATGTCTTGGCACAGATCTGGAATGGAGAATCGCTTGCCAGCGTTGATGGAGTGAATGGAAGGATGAGCTTCCCTCTCAGGCTTGCTCAACCCTTAGAAGGGATCTGAGTACAGAGCTTCTCGGCGGGGATTTGGCAGAATTGCACTGAGACTCACCTCTCGAACTTGTCTCTTCTCTTCCCGGATTTCCTCCGATCAGCACTCAGATCAACTCTCTCTCAATAGCCTCGTATCAATTATCCCCCGTATTAAGTATATTTTTTAGTGAATTCTTTAAGGGTATTTATAGGCTGAAGGCTTTGACTCTCTGACTTGTGGACCCCACTTTATTGTCTGGATAGTCTGAAAATGGTGGATAAAATATTCCTTCTATTATGCAATCAGTCCGTCCAATATGCACAATGATTAGTTGTACACGTGTCACAATCCTCCGTGATTGTGCTGCTCATTTTCATCTTCGATCATATGCCCGCATGCGATGTTATGTTTTTTACCGCATGCAGTTGAAGTTCAGCTCTGGATCGACTGTCGCATTGCGCCTTCATTGCGTTGATCGTCTCTTCATTCCTGAATGATGGGCGTAATGTGACGTAGATGTGTTAATCCTTCTCTATTAAGCCATGAGCGCATACGGTAACTTGATTTCCTGCAAAACAGACTTGAAATATCCTTTTCTACCATCTTAATGGTCTTAGTGGGTGTATTTATAATTATTGCATTCCTTAGCTAATTTTCATACAATTGACGCAACTTTCCTCTCTTTTGGCCGCAATATCTAAATAAAGCAGTATAAATAATTTGTATTTCTACAAGTTATTAATATACGAACAAAACTTTATTAGAATTTGCTAAACCACTTTTAAACCAATCAGTTTTGCAAAACAGTTTTAAGTACCCTAAGTTATAAACTTCTATTTTGCAATGATGCCCCAGTGAGGTAGGACAAACTCCACCGTTGGGGTGATCAGTTGTCCCTTCGCTGGGATGAGACATTCTCAACCATTAGGCAGAACCAACTCTTGGAACTGAACCTAACAGCCACCATTTTTCAGTTCAGAATCGTTAACCTTTAACTATTTCGAACAAGTTTAACTCTGGCTTTGGGTGCCAGAGTCCCACCCTAATGAGCCTACCATAGGCAAGAAGCAGATTAGGACAAGAGACTAAGTTACCTTATCCTCTTATAGGAGATCAAATAAAGAAACGGGCAAAATTTCCATCCTTTAGGGGGACACTCCCAGGGTGCCTCGAGGTGATGTGCAGTAACTTTATTCAACCTAACGAGGGAGACCGAGGGATATATTGTCGCACTTCCCGCTCTCACTTACTATGAACACTCTCTCCATCCACCTTGACATTAACCTACCCAAACACCATCCGTTAGGGGGACATGCCAAAGGTGCCGCGAGGCCGAGGGTAGATATCACGGTGTGGACTATTTAGAAGAAATGTGAAAGGTTTAAGTGAAACATCTTATGCCCCAAGTACCTCCCACTAAATGTTCTACCTAGGGGTTCATTAACCTAGACAATCCAACTACTAATTTTAGTCTACTACATCTTTTTAAACTCTGCTCATAAACAACATTTGTCTATGAATTATGAACAAGTTCAAGTAGTCACATTTAAACATTTTAATGGATTGTCCTTAACTTGCATGCATGCATCAAATCTATCTAATTCACCTTTACAGGTAAGTTCCCAGGTTGGGGTGTTACGTTTCCGTCAATTTAAATACCCCAGCCTAGCCAGAACCCACCTTAGACAAAAGGTCCCTTATAGATAGATTTCCTACACTTTAATCTTTTATTAGTAAATTTAATCCTACTAAAATGATTTAAAGATTAAAGCCTAAGGGTTGCTAATCATATTAGAACCGTGATCTTAGGTTTATGTCATCCAACTTTAAACATTTTAAAACCATGGATTAAACCTAAGTTAGCATGCATGTCTTTCTTATTGCTTTTAGTTCTAATTTCTCTTTAACTTTTAAAAAGAAACAACTAAAAACATTGCGCACAACGAGGCATTTATAAAATTTATAAAGTAACCTATGTGTCATGCTTCATGCAATTTCCGGTCATTACTATATATAACTTTTATATAACGCGTAACAACCAAGCAAACATGCTAGCATTCACCCTTATACAATAACAATTATAATATAAAGATGATGCATGTCAATACTTTTTATGCATGCATAAATATAACTCTTATATTATATGATACATGAGCATGCTCTTACATAATTAAATCATGCTTCTCTAAATTATAACAATTACAATAAAGAGATGATGCATGAAAATTGCATAATCTAAGGTGGGATTTACTATATATGCATGCCATATGACATATAAAAAACATACATCGCATGTAATAAATAAAGGATTAATGGACCGGGATGAGCCTTTACAAAAATCGGAATGAAAAAACCCTATCTATTACATTTTTCATCGAGTAAACCAGTTCATAGGCGAATCGGGTCTTCAACTACCAGGAGGTCTTCATCGTGTAGCAACTTCGCAGGTAGACGATCGTTTAGTGTGCACTAGACGATAGGAACATAAGTAAACGATCGCATAGACGACGATGAGGTTGCGAAGCCTGATCATCTATGCAATCGTGTAGCGCGATGGCAGGTAAACGATTTACCTTGCGTTACTAAGTGATCATTTAGTCAGTTACTAA
>NC_052356.1:13934470-13936614 GCF_009727055.1 Benincasa hispida | reverse complement strand
CTAAGTGATCATTTAGTCAGTTACTAAGCGATGAAGCTTGCTAACCTAAACGATCATCTAGCGCGCGCGTGCATTAAGTGATCCGTGAGCATCTCATCGTCTAGACGACGCGATACTCAGCGATCGCTTACCCGAGCATCAAAACGATACGATCAACTCTTAATCGCATACCCTATCGTTTAACCGTTGTGTTCAAATGCGATCCCGTACTCGATTGTCAACCCGATGCGACCAACTCTTGAACGCATACTCCATCGTTTAACCGATGCGTTCAACAACGATTGTGTACTCCTTCATCTTTACGATGCGATCAACAACGATCGCGTAGCACATTTTCTGCACAATGCGATCAACCCCAGATCGCCTCCTTCCTCGAAGAACCACAATGCTTGCCCAGAACTTCTTGAACGACTCAAAACTTCAAACAAACTTTGAATACAGACTCGATAACGATCATTAATACCCAAAATGCAGAGACCTTTACAAACAATCGCAAATGTAAAAGGATCTAAATCAAACTGAGGCTAATCATCCTGAAAACATCCATTAATCCACACATCTATAACAAGTTTAACCATTAAACAGTGTAGAAATTCCCCTACCATGAACGTAAATCTCATTTCGTTGCAACAAATAAAATTGGAGTATCAGAACCTAGCTCTGATACTAATTGAAGGATCTCTTATCAAAGAGTTCCATGAGCGCGTACGGATTGCTCCGATCTCACAGTGGCCAAAATACAACATTATACATTCATACGAATAGTTATGCAAACAAACACTAATTATCGGCATGCTATGAACAACAAAATAACAAGAGAGAGAGTTCCATACCAGTTGAAGACAATCTTCAATCTTCGGAACTCAATGCAACAGAGCCTTCCAAGTGATCTACAAACGCCCAGCAACAGCGTCTACAACAGCAGCACGAACAACCGCAAACTCATGACCGCAACAGGGACGACACCACCAGTAAAGAGCCCTGGGTATTCTCGGAGTGAAAACCCAAATGGTGGTCTTTGGTGAATTTGGTAGAGGAAGAAGGAAACACGAATCATGTAGGCGATAAGCAAGTGGGAGGAAAAAAGACGATATCGCATAGTAGAAATGCTTATCGTTAGGAGAAGCTACATGATCGTGTAGGTTTTACTAAACGATCGTTTAGAAAAAGGTATATGATTGTTTAGTAAAATCGGCACACTATACGATCGTTTAGAGAAGCTATTCAATGGTGTAGGAAATAGCGTGCGATCGTTTAGGCACGAGGTGGACGATCGTTTAGGCGCGAGGCAACTATCATATAGCCTCTCGAAAATCTTAAGCGATCGTTTTATCTTTTCACCAGCGCACGCTTGCGAATTCTTTTGGGCGATTGAACAAAATGAAAACTATTTTCATTTTAACTCATCGGTTACAATAATCGACGTTGCCCCACTAACCCACGTTCGAACGTGAATTTTGGATTAATTATCATATAATTAACTAACTAATAATAAATAAATATAATCATATATCACATATCTACTATAGTATTTTCTCCTCTACTTGATATAAATCATATTTATATCTAATTTTCTCCAAAATAATGTATCTCACACATTTAGCCAATTATATCATATATAATTAACCAGACTAATTATATCATATATAATAGAACTTCCTCTTGTCAATTTGAACATTTCAAATTAACCCAAACACTGGTTCTCGACTTTATCCAAGCTACACAGGGGACCTAATGGACCTGTGACTCGAAGCTCCAAAGGTCCGTGAATAGCTAACTAAACTCTTTAGCCACGAGATCCACCATCCGTTAACTGTTAGGTATTCCACTAAAGACCAACAACTGAACTCTTCTTACCACAGATATATTTCTGTGTCCATCGGATATAACAAATCGTGAGTACGATGACCCTTCACAGATGCTCATAAGTACAGTTGGGCCAAATTACCGTTTTGCCCCTGTAGTTACATCTCACTCCTTAAGTACCACTGATTCCTCTAACGAATAATACAACATAGTCCAACTATGTGTGAACACCTCTCGGGCCAAGAGAAGGTGTGTGGTACCACATCGTTCAAGCTCCGAAATCAGCCCTTAAGAGAACTATCTATCTACTTACTCCTACCTTGGGGAAAGAGTGAATT
>NC_052356.1:13860627-13934450 GCF_009727055.1 Benincasa hispida | reverse complement strand
CTATCTACTTACTCCTACCTTGGGGAAAGAGTGAATTCTATCTTGTGTAGCTGAGTTCACAGCTCCCAAATCAGACGAATCTCCCAAATTGAGGTCATGTTACCGATGGTCATCCTAGTGAAGTGAAGTCTCTGTCATGAACGGTGTTATATAACGAGACATTAACACTTCATGGTCAGGTCTTATACAAACTCTTTGTATAGGACACCCCCGCTCACATGTCCTCGAGACGAATGATTAGGATCAGACCATCTGTGACAAGTCACAACAATTGTGACTATTCCACAAAGGAGCCGCGTCCATAGCATTACCAGGATAAGGTTTCCCTCCTATATCCATATACTACATATCATTTTGGTTATCACTCAAGACATGATCCACTTGTCTGTCACCACATACATACTTGAGTCACATACAGATAACCAGGGATTTTATATTTATTGGTTTGTGGTAAAGCAAATAAAACAAGCAACTGAGCAAAAATACAAGATGTGAAGTAAATATCATATATTAATAACACAAGCGTTCGTACAAACTGTTTACAAACTATAGGACACGAGACTTTAGGGCATCAACCCCAACAATTACAACATCCTCCCTTGATCTCTCTCAACTTCAAAATTCACAATTCTGTAATTTTTGGAATTTGGGACTGATCCCCGTTTCCACTCATGAACCTTAACCGATTCTTTCAATTAAGACAAAACTAATACAACATAATTAATAACTCTCATTGAAATAACATCGATAACTATTTATTAATGACAATTAATTATTTACATTTACTATCTATGAGTTTTAAGACATAAAACCCAACAAAATCATGTACACCTTGTTCAGTTCCCATCTAGAAAGGGAAAATTTTCAATCTATCCCAGTGTCCCTGAAGGAATTCTTATTCAAGAGTACCTACGAGCGGAAGCGGATCTTTCCAATTCATTGTGACAGAATTACGACATATACATTCAAACATACTAATATGCATTCATAATGCTAAAGAGATTAAAAGTTCATACCAGACGAAGATTTCTTCTTCACAACGAGTCTAAAACCCAACCGTCTACCTCGAACAATCACTACTCGAGCAGAAGGAAACGGATAAGACACCACCAATCAGAGCCCTCAGTATTCTTGGAGTGAGAATCCAAAGTGTGGACTTTGTTCGGATTTAGTAGAAGGAAGAAGGAAGAGAGACCGTACTCAACGATCAAGCAAGTGGGAGATGAGGTCGTCTATCGCATAGACAAGATGCTTGATCGTTTAGGTGAAGTATATGATCGTGTAGGAAAAAGTAAGCGATCGTCTAAACTATCGTGTAGGAAAAGGATGGACGATCATATAAACGATCGTGTAGGAAAAACTAAGCAATCATCTATATGATCGTTTAATAAATATCGGGGGCTAAACAGTTGCTTAGGAAAAGGTAAACGATCATTTAGTTAATAGTGCGTGAAGGTGTAGTCGGTAAGCGATCGCTTAGTAGTATCGTATATGTAAAAGATCGTTCAGGCACTAATTTTCTAAGCGATAACACTCTCTTTAACACAATGTCCGCCCATCTCATGCTTAACACACCATCAACTATTTATGCATCTCAAAGTGATCTTTCAATACACTCATCTGTTATTAGAACAGAAGAGACGTCGTCCCATTTCCTTTATAACCGTCCAATGAATGTGATCTCATCATATTCATAACATATAAATTAATATCATATATTATTTATAATATTTTCCTATAAATCATATTTATATCCAATTTCCTCCAAATTAATGTATCTCATACATAAAGTTAATTATATCAAATTTAATTAACTCGTTCGATTATATCATATATAATCGAACTCCCTCTTGTCAATTTGAACATTTCAAACTGACCTAAAAACTAACTCTCAATTTGTATCCAAGCTACCAAGGGGACCTTATAGACCTATGGCTCGAAGCTCCAACGGTACGTGAATAGCTGACTAAACTCTATAGTCACGATATCCACCATCCGTTAACTGTCAGGCATTCCATTAAATATTAACAGTTGAACTCTTCTTGCAATAGATATATTTCTATGTCCATTGGATATAACCAATCAACAGTACGATGACTGATGCGTTGCTAATATGATGAAATAATGGTGTATATTGCGATGGTGGTGTATGCGTTGTGCATGCAAGTTTTCCTAGAAAAACCAAGTATAAATTCTACCAGGTTGCCTGGTAAGCCCCGGGTTGAACACGGGGACTATGGAGATAGTATGCGACGATGATTTCTGATAACTTTGCAATGACAAATAAAACAATGCTTTGGCTGGTATGTTGTTTAAGGTATAGATTCTATGCGGAGGAATTGAGAAAAGAGTTAATAATACGAAAGATACAATGAGTATGCGGGGGAACAGGTTGAGAAGGGATTTAGCTAACACTTCCTAAGATTGTGTTCACGTTATGCGACCATGCTACATACTTACAACAGCAAGTCATCTCTCAATGCAAATACTATAGCTCCTAGTTTTAGAACGCATGCGATGTATGCAATGATGTCTATAAGACTTATGTCTAAGCCTCTATTCTTGTCTATGCGATGATGAATGACTCACACATACACAAGGCGACCGCATACTACCATGACCTATTTCTAGGGTGCATGCGATGCATGTTAGCAAACAGAACTTATCTCTAGGTCTATATCTCTTGCTTATGCGAATCTAATCTTATTTTCTCAAGTCTAGATTCTAACCTAGCTCTCTCAGGTCTAGGTTCTTTCTTTAGACTCTCTCTCGAGTAGCTCTAAAGGGGTGATGGACGCATACATAAGACAAGATGATCGCATACAATGAAGATCTTAAGTCATGCTAGCTAAGTACTTCTCAACCCATTCGGAGTTTTAGTTATTCATGCGCAATGTAAAAAGAGTGAACAGATATAGAGATGCAAGTTCTATTTTATAAATGAAATCAAGATACAGGATGACAATGGAAAGTAAAGATAGAGGCCTGGTAGCATTTTCTTGCTTCCCAAGGATTTTATCGTCATCAGCTTTCTATTCCATCGTGATTTATTAACCTTTCACCTTGATGCGTCGGCTTTATGCAGCCAACTTCTTGAGTAAATCTTTACGAACGCATATGATTGCATAGCCTTACGATCGCAATCTCTTAATGCGCTCGGACACTGAATTCCTTAGATCGCAATTCTGCCTTGCATCAACATATTTTTCTGCACAAAATACGTAAATTAATTGCTTTAATGCGATAGACGCATGCGATCGCAATGTTCTAAACTTAATGCTTTTGGACACGAATTTATATATTTTTACCGTTGCAATCCTACATTGTTTTATATCTTTGCATTGTAATAACGTACATTTCTGCCCGTTATCAATGACACTTCACAAATGTTCATAATTACAGCAGGCCAATTTACCGTTTTGCCTCTGTAATTACATCTTCCTCCTTAAGTACATCTGATCCCTCTAATGAACAATACAACATAGTCCTACTATGTGTGAACACCTCACGGGCCATGAGAAGGTGCGTGGCGCCACATCGTTCAAGCCTCGGGATCAGCCCTTAAGAGAGTAATCTATCTACTTACCCCTACTTTGGGGAAGGAGTGAACTCCATCTTGTGAATCTGAGTTCCCAGCTCCCAAATCAGACGAATCCCCAAAATGGTAGGTTTGAGTCGGTGCTCTAGCCACTCGTACCCATGCAAATCAAAGAACCGCCCTCGATGGCAGGAGTTCCCAACTCACTTAGGATTGAGGTCATGTCACAAATGTTCGTACAAAGTTGTTTACAAACAATAGGATACGAGACTTTAGGGCACAAACCTCAACAGTCCCAAGAATGATTTGAAGCATAAATAAATGGATAATATCCCTTATGCTTCTTTAGTCGGGAGTTTGATGTATGCTCAGACCTGTACTAGGCCAAATATAAGCTTTACAATCAGTATGTTGGTTGTTATCAATTATATCTTGGACTATTTCATTAGAGAGCTCCAAAGAAAGTTTTAAGGTACTTGCAAGACACTAAAGATCACATGCTCACATACAAAAAAACTAGTAACCTTGAGGTTGTTGGTTACTCGGACTCGGACTATGTTGGATGTTCGGATACCTAAAAACACTTTTGGCTATTTTTTCCTTCTAGTTGATGAAGTTGTCTCATGGAAGAGTGGTAAGTAGTCTATCATTGCTACTTCCACTATAGAGGCTGAATTTGTGGCATGCTTTGAAGTCACAATTCAATCATTGTAGCTACGTAATTTTATTGGTGATTTAGGCATCGTTGGTACCGTTTCTAAACCAATGAGGATATATTGTGATGTGATAATGTGATTGTTGTATTCTTCTCTAAGAAAGATAGATACTCTAAGAGTGCCAAACATATGGATTTAAAGTATCTATTCATTAAAAAAGATGTGCAAAATCAAAGAGTTCAAATAGTGCACATTGGCACCAATGATATGATTGCATATCCATTAACTAAAGAACTAGCTCCTAAGACATTTTTTTATCATTTTAGTGAAATGGGAGTAGTGGCAAAGTCCTTGTATAGTGTATGATTGGTTATACATATATGAATTTATGTTTAGCACAATTACATTTATTTGAAACTCTAGATATCGATGTTTGTTTGAATTTTGCTTATCTATGAATCATATTTCAGTTATGCATATTCTATTATGATAATAGATGATGGGTCTTATTTTAAGACATTGTTAGGATAAGATATTCGAGTGCTTATCTTATCAAATTGGGACTGTTTGAGTTGAATTGACTTGTGATACATGGAAGGAATCTAAACATTTGTCAGGCTCGTGACCACCATGATTCGATCGATTTAGTTCTTACGAAGTTGTGACTTGTATATTATATTATTTAAGTGAGCTCAAATTTTGTTAGTATGTTGTATAATTGTCAAATATGAATTAGGGAGAATGTTAGAATTTTTTATTTATACTATTGATTCATATAATTTAAGTAATTGATAATTGTTATTGTTGTACAGACGGTGATGATTAGTGTAGTATTAAAGAGACAATTATCGGGTGTAAATCCCTCCATCCTATACTATGAAATTTAGAAGTTGGAATGGTGTTATGTGAAGTTGGAAAAATAGGGGGATTAATCATGGGTAGTTGTCCATGTAATGGAAAGTTGGTAGTTACCTAGATTGTGGGCAGTTAGTTAAGTTATCATGGGTAGTTATCCATGTAGTGGGCGAGTTTATAGTTACCCAGTGTCATGGTCATGCTTGTCCAGGGCGTATTGCCCATGGCCGCATGACCGCCTCCACCTCTTTTTACTATGCTTTCATTCTATGTATTTTCTTTTGCTAGGTAGTTAGGTTTATATGTACTTTTCTTAGTAAGTGACCGCTCGCCCATTTCCATATGCAAGGGTAACGGATGTGCTTTTGTTCAGAATGCACTATATGGGGATAAGACTAACCATCACTTCCTCATACCCGGAGTAGTATGTTATAAAGCTGTTGTTATTGCTTGTTGCTTTCTAGCCTACTACAATCTTTCTTTTCTCTCTTACAATCAAACTGTTTGTGAAAACCTTTTCTTCAAACCCGTTTTCTAAAACCGTTTTCACTAAACGGGGGTGGAGGTTGCGAGAGGCACCCAGTGTGTCATCGACGTTCCATATTCGAATTGGCTGACTTGTTCATGAGTGGGAACAAGTGCCATACAATCGCTAAGCGAAGCTTCGGAAAGTGCAATTGTGACAGTTGGTATCAGAGCCAAGTCGGCTCGTAAAGTTAAGAAGCTGTGATCATGTCTACTATGAAGCAGTTGGGCAAGTCCCATGTTGACCGATTGGTCAAGATTGAAGAGCAAATGCTCTATTTAGTAGAAGTCTCTGGTTAGGTTTGGTTTCTAGAGACTCGGTTACAGGAAGTCTCTGACAAGGCCGATGAAATTGTTGACAAGGATTGAGACCTAGAGGCAAAAACTACGATGGGTGGGCCTCTTGAGCATGAGGATGGTTTGAAGGCCTCTATTGCCCCGATAGAAGAGCGTGTCAAAGAACTAGACAAATCACAGAGAACGATCGTCCAGATGGTGACTGAAATATCTGAGGACTTTAGAGCCACCATCGATGTCATCCGGGCAGAGATTGCGGACATCAGCATAAGAATTAACCTCACCATGAGAGCGGTGGAAAATAAAGCCCTAGTTAGAGGTGCAACTCAATTCAATAGGGTAAAAATACTCGAGCCTAAGCCCTTCTTTGGGGTTCGCGATGCAAAGACGTTAGAAAATTGTATCTTTGACATGAAACAGTACTTCAGGGCTATGAACACAGCGACTGAATAGTCGAAGATCACCCTAGCAACGATGCACCTAGCAAAGGATGCCAAGTTGTGGTGGAGGTCTCGTTTCATGGATGTCCAAGAGGGACGATGTACCATCAACACGTGGGAGAGACTGAAACAAGAGTTGCGTTCTCAGTTCTTCCTAAAAAATGTTGAGATTTTGACATGACGCAAGCTATGGGAACTGAAACATACTGATACTATTAGGGACTGTGTGAAACAATTTGTTGGATTGATGTTTGACATAAGAGATATGTCCAAAAAAGACAAAGTTTTCTGTTTTATCGAAGGCCTGAAACCGTGGGCAAAAACAAAACCGTATGAGCAGAGAATACAAGATCTCCCAACCACATACGCAACGGTCGAACGATTTGACTTGACTGATGAATCAAGAGATGAGGTAATACTCGAGATCCCCTAATAGGGGGAGAAAGAGTAACGGTTCGAGCCCATCGAGAAACAGTGGGGAAGATAAAAACAACAATGGGGATAGTAGACCCCCTCAGCAGACGATTGGAAATACGTGGCGGGGGCAGAATCAGAAGAATTTTTATCAGCCCTTATCCTGTCATATATGCAAAGGACCGCACAAGGCGAGCGAATGTCCGGAACAGGCAGCCTTTAATGCTTTCAAGCCTCATTAGCTTCAGACTGAAAAGGCAAAGTTGTTTAGATAGAAGACGAGAATAGCAGAGGAAGATAGAACCCCAGGGGTTGGGGCCCTAAGATATTTAGTCGCCCTCCAAAAATATGTAGGAGAAGAAAAGGGATCCCACAAAGGCAGACTGATATATGTTGATGCTTAGGTCAACCATAGATCGGCTAAAAGTACCATGGTCCAAGATAGAGAAGTTCGCTGGGAGCGCATGGAAGGCCTCAAAGGTAGCTGCTCAACAATATGCTGAGTTTGAGCAGAGTCGATTGACGGGGGCGTCAATCAATTAAGTAGGGGAGAATGTCACGGTCATGCTTGTCCAGGGCGTGTTGCTCATGGCCGCATGACCACCTCCACCTCTTTTTACTATGCTTTCATCCTATGTATTTCCTTTTACTAAGTAGTTAGGTTTATATGTATTTTTCTTAGTGAGTGACCGCTCGTCATTTCCATATGCAAAGGTAGCGGATGTGTTTTTGTTCAGAATGCACTGTATCGGGATAAGACTAACCATCACTTCCTCATACTCGAAGTAGTATGTTATAAAGTTGTTGTTGTTGTCTGTTTCTTTCTAGCCTACTACAATCTTTCTCTTCTCTATTCTTACAATCAAACTGTTTACGAAAACCTTTTCTCCAAACCCGTTTTCTAAAACCGTTTTCTCTAAACGGGGGTGGAGGTTACGAGAGGCACCCGATGTGCCATCGGCGTTCCGTATTCGAATTGGTTGACTTGTTCTTGAGCAGGAACAAGTGCCACACAATCGCTAAGGGAAGCTTTGGAAAGCGCGATTGTGACACCCAGGATGTGGGTAGTTATCTAAGTTAGTGGTGAGTGAGTAGTTACCCAAAATGTGGATAGTTACCTAAGTATAGCAGTTGCCTATATATATAAATGATACGTTTTTCTCTGGAGACTCTCACAATCTCTGCATGGTTTTTTGTTTCCAAAAGAATAACACACTCTCTGTCAGACAAAGTTTAATTCATTGAATTAAACAAGTCTTTATATCATCAAAAGGAGAATTGAAGAATATACGGTATTGAGGTTGGAGAACAATGAGTTAAAGAATTTCTGATATTCATCATGGAATCAAAATAAATGTTCACTCATTTACTATATGTATCTTGGTTGATTTAATTATCCTATTAGAATTCCTTAATGTTAACCGCTTCCACATTTTAGTTTAAATTGCCAAATTCCGACAAAAAATTCATAAAACTTATTTTCAAAAAAAAAAGTAGAAATCATGAATGATAATCGAAATCTTGACCAAAAATCATGAATCTCGACCAAAAATCTCAGTTGGAATTCAAATATCGGCTGAAATCTTGGCCCTTTTCATGATTTCTAGAAAAGAAAATCATTTCTCTCTCTCTTTGTTTCTTTCTTGTTTGTCAATCTTTCCAAAAAAGTCGCTAAATGATTGAGATTTTAGCTTCTTTTTTTTTTAACTTCAAGCATTTATATTTGAAAATCCAAATTTTACTAAAATTGATTTGAATAAAACTCAACCAAAAAACTTGCAAACTTGATGGATTGGGAGAATGAGAGTGAATGAGAAAATTTTGAGTAGAGGTAAAGGTGGAAAGAATAAAAGTTTAAAGATTGGACCTAATAAGGGCATTTGTGACCTTTCATCTACCAAGGAGCTCCAAAAATATTTTTTTCAAAATGGGATTATATTCAAAATAGAAAACTCAAATGACCCATTTTTTTAATCAATTTCTCACTTAAATAAGCCAAATTGAATATTCAAGAACTAAATGATTTTATTTCTAAAATCTCAAAAAATGAAAAGTTAAAGGGTCTATTTGGTAGAAAATCTGAAAACAGAAATTTGAAATACAAAGGATCCAATGGAAACAGAGATTTGTATTTTAGGTTTTCAGACATGTGTTTGTATCAAATTCAGAAACTGAATTCTAATTTATACAATTCTTTAAAATGTATTTGATATTATATTCCTAAATATAAAACTAGTTTTAATTACCCACTAAATATTAGTTGATACGAAATTATTAGTAATCTATTTATGAACATGTTTTATATTAAAAAATTTGAATAATTAATATTTTGTAACATTATATAATTTGAGGTTATAACATAATATATTGTATTTCTAAATGTCTTTAATTGTATTTACTTAATATAAATTCTATATTTTAAAATTCAAAATTTAAAATCTAGATACAATGAAAACATAAAGACGTTGTGTCCAAATTTGCAGTACTTAGATTATAGAATCCGAAAACAATTTTTAGAATTAGAATTCAGCTTGTTTTCTCGTGAATCCAAAAACATAAAATAAAATCTAAATTTCCAACCAAGCATACCTCAATCTTCTCGTGAGTATTTCTGTAACCAAAATACTCTTTGGATGTAACAGTCTCATTTAATATCATTTTATTTTTCTTTTTTTCTAATAAAACTCGTTTTTCATTAATGAAGTATATATTCCTCAATCTATTTTGGTATTAAATGGAAAAAGAAAATTATTTTTTTCTTCATTTATCATTTTTTCCGACAACGATTTTGTGGAAGATTTTTCATTTTGTATTTTTCTTTTCCTTTGCTCGTCATTTACGATTTTGGAATTTTTTAACGAGATTTTTGTGGGTATTTGTATTGATTTCAATACAGTGAATACAATCTCTAATATATACATATATATATGTATATATATTATGTTTTCATTCGAACGTTGATGGAAGTTTTTCTTCAAAGTCTTCTTGGAGACTCAGCTTCAACATCTTCAAGAATTATTCAAAGAGCCTTGATCTTCAAATCTTTCAATTTTTTAGACTTTTACAAGTTCATCGTTTTGGTTTTCAAAGCTTCAGAGCTTCGGTCTTTGGCTCTTTCAATGCTTTGGATCTTCAGAGTTTCGGTCTTCAATTCTTCTAATCTCCCTCAAAATGAAGGGATAAGATTTCATGAATCTTACATAAACTTGGGCTTAGTTGCTTTTGGTCCAAAAAATTGAACTTAGAATTGAGCAAAAGTTGAGTTTTGGTTCAATCTTTTTCTTTAGCCCAAATTTTAACCATAAATTTGAAATGGGTTGGAATTTAGATCTGAGTGATTTTAATTCCTCGACCCAATCTAATTTATTATTTTATACCCAATCGAACCTCTACACAAATTTATCGATTGTGGTCTAGGTTTAATCAACAAGAATTTGATAAAAATCTTTCATTGTGATCAGATGGTTGAAAAGGAGATGTGTCATTTATTTGTCTTGAAACTTTAATTTAGGAATACAATGATTCTTAATTTGACTTAAACTTAATAAAATTGATTTTATTACGATGACATGACAAAATTTGATTAACCAAAATTTATCCTCCAACACCAATTTCACATTTTATTTTATTTCCATTTTCGTCCGTTTTTAGTTTAATCACCACCATACTTGAGTGGTCTAATCGTCATCCCCCACTCACAGGGTTTGTTTTTTTTATCTTATTCATGTTTATTCATTTTCCTTTTAATCATTTTTGTTTTATCCCTACTCTATTTCTGATTAATATTGTGTTTTTTTTTTTTTTTTTTTTTTACATTTTCCTCATTGATTACTTTCACCTCATTTTCATAAACAAACACTTCATTTTATGCATAATTACTCTTACATAAGAACCTTTTTATGATATTTTGTGCGACGATAAATTTTGGCCAATCACAAATTATCATATCATTTTTTAAATTAATGATAAAATTACAAATTATCATTTTATCTATTATTTATTCATTACACGTTGTCTAATATATATATCATGGAAAATTTTTATAATTATAAAAAATGTCAAACTATTTATAAAAATAGCAAAAAAAAACACAGATGACTGAAAAACTTCTATCAATTTCTATTATTGATAGACACCGATAGATATCTATCAGCTTCTATCAAAGAAAATTAAAATTTTACTATTTTGTATAAATAGTTTATCTTATTTTTTTTATTTTTAAAAATTTCTCTATATTTATTCATTCATATATGATTAAATTAATAAACCACGATCTATGGTGCATTTTGGTTCTTATGTTTAGTTCGGAAATTCTCTCTTTTCCTCTTTCAAGGTTTATTTTTTTTCATGTGTGGTTGATTGAATGTTAATGCAAAAGGATGTAGCATTTTGTAACAATTGGTATTGGGTTAGTTTCTCCTCGTAAGTTCCAATAATTAAATAACATCAAATATGAGTGAAAATAAGGTAATATGTAGGATTACTTGGATATCTAATAGAGTCATCTAATATATGGGTTATTAATGCATTATGGGTTAGTTTGTGATTTATATAAGTTCATTAGATTTTTCTTTTGTGCATTTACAAGTGATAGATAAATATTATTGGGCACATGCGCATGCAAAAAGTTTATTTTTTATTTTTCAATTAATAAACAATGACATACATTATCTATCACAAAAACATACATTTTATGTCAGACTCACTTAAGGGGTGTTTGGCTCACCAACGTGAATTATGTTAAGTTAGTATCATATACCAACTAATTGTTTGATCCACCCAACTTTAAATGTTGGTGGAGTTGAGTTGGTATAGTTTATCAATTCACCCAACTCACTCCAACTCTCCCTTCTTCCAATGTTTAAATGACTTCATTCATTCACTACCGTCAGTGACTACCGCTACCACATTCCGGGAACCAACTTTGACGACCACTTTGATACGACAAACTCCAATGACCAACTCCAAGCTCCGACAACCACCTCCAATGATAATTCCGACGACCAATGCCAATTACCACCTTCGCACGACCAATTTTAAGCTCTGACAACCACCTCCGACGACACTTTTTATGCTCCGGCAACCACTTCTAAGGACCAATTTCAGACTCTAACAACTACCTCCAACGACAAATCTGGCGACCAACTCTGGCAACCACCTCTAACTACAAACCTCGCGAAAATCATCTTCAATGATCAACTTCGACGACCAACGCCGCACGACTAACTCGATGACTAACTCTGAGTTCCGACAACCACCTTCGATGACAAAATCCGATAACCAACTTCAATATCACCTTCGTATGACCAATTTGGGGCTCCAACAACCACTTTCGACTACAAACTTCCACAAAAATCACCTTCGATAATCAACTTCAATAACTACCTCCGACTCATACATTCTTGTGATCAACTTATAGCTCCGTAACCACCTCCAACTATAAATCGACTCATTGTTGGCCATTATATATATATATATATATATATCCTATCTTTTGTGAATATGTAAATAAATCATTAATGAAAACATTATTTATTGTGCAAGTTCAACTCATACGTTCCATGACTGTTAAAGTATCTTGTAAGGTTGTTGATTTTATAAATAATAGTATTTTGTCTACTTTAAGTGCAATATTTATGTGTAGAAATTGTAAAATATATTTTAATTTAATTGAATTCACATATCAAATTAGTGTTTAAGAATTTAGAAAAGTATCTATGCAGTTGATGGTGGAACAAAAAGTTAAGAAAAACAAACAAAAATAAAAAAATAAAAAATCATAAAATGGATATTTGTTTTCTAGAACATTTTCTAGTAAAAATTAGTGAAAATTGAGATTTTTCTTAAATGATTCTTTAAATTTGGAGGAATTGAAAGCAGAATTGTTTAAGAAACGTGGTGACATTAGATTGTCGGCTAAAATGATGGGAGAGATTAAATTAAAAAAAATCATGACAGAGGAAAAATAAAAAACAACAATAGGAAGAAAAAGAAAAACAATAAGATGATGATGAAGATAAAATTCATGGAGAAAAATTAAGAATCAAAAGTTTTGTTTTCTCTTTGGTTTCTCATTTTATTTAACCATATTTTTGTAGTTAGTTAATTATTGTTCATTACAAAAAATATATATAATAAATAAGATAAGGAAAAATGAACTTTAAAAATAAAATAAAATAAATTGCAATTCATATTTAATTAAAAAAATGTATAATTATTTAATAAAAAATTCAAAACAAAACTATAATCATAAAATTAAATTATGAAGAGTTTAAAATATTACACCAAATACTCTTGACATATGAACCTAACTGCAGACATATAAACTGACAGACATATAAACTGCAGACATTATATCTCAATTCAGCATCCTAAACAACCCCTTATCGATCATTGGCCGACATCAAAGGTGGACCAACATTGTACCTCTAATAATGTTAGTCTTCAACTAACATTATAACCCAATTTTGTACTAGTGATATGTAGATTTGTTATTGTTTTTACAATATATGTTGTATATTTTACCATCTTATTGCAAATATGTTACAAGTATTTTGTTCTTCCTTTTAGAATTCATGGAGGGTTTGAAAGAAATAAATCGGAGAGCGGAAAAATTTTGTTCTTTTTTTATGGAGGCTTGAAAGAAAGAATTGAAAAGTTGATGTTCAACAATGGAAGTTTGATATGGATCTTTGAATGCACAAGCTTTGAGGGGCATGATTTAAGAAAAAAATTAATGCATCAAAATTGTTTTTTTCTCATATTTGTTAGTTTTTTCATCCTAAATAATAGGTGGTTTATAAATAGGGGTATATTTGTAAATGGGATTCAAAAGAGAGTTTTTTTTTTTTTTTTTCAATGTAGTATCTAGACATATAAAGTATAAATTTTGCTCTATTTGGACAAAAGTGAAATATTAGTATTTAATGAGACTCATTTATGTACTTACCTCTAAGTCAAATTGGGTCAAATGGCAATTAGGTCCAACATCAAATAAGCCCAAAATGCTCACTAAATGACAATTTCACTTTATCTAAAGCCTAAATCCAGAAGCTCAAAGTCTAAAGGTTACAATCCAATAAAGTTCAACCCAAAAGTTGGCCCAAAGTTGATAAAAGGAGGGAAAATAATAGCTAATAGCCCAAAATTATTGTAAGTTTGGACAGTCAAATTTATTTACAATTAAATTTATTATCTATCCGTTGCAGTCTATTATTAATAGATAGTAACATCTTGATATACTTAAAAATATTTTTGATTTTATATTTTTTAAAATATATATGACGTAATCCTAAGATCTACCTAACTAGATTATAGTAAAAACACAAACAAAAAATCTTGAAACATAATAAAATCTGAAAAACAATGTATAATGACCCTGCTTTTCAAGATTTTCAGTCCTAAGAAGGATTTCAACAACACGTACATATAAAATTATAAAGTAGGGGTGTTTAAATAACCCAACAATCCGAACAATTCGGACTATTTAATCTAAAATGTAAGAATTGGATTGGGTTAGTTTTTTTCTTAGGTTGGATTGGGTTAAATTTTTCTACTTTTATTGGGTTGGATTGAGTTGTGGATTGACAAAAAAAAAAAAAAAAAAAATTGACCCAACCTAACTCGAATTATATATATATATATATTCGTCTTTGTTTAAAGCTTGATTACTTTGTATTGATTAACTTGTGAATTTTTAATATTTTTCTTTTAACATTGTTATGATATTTATCTTTGTTTAAAATTTACGATAAATATCACATATATTTGGTATTTAACATTTTGATTTTATGAGATTTTAGTTATTAGTCATGTGTTATATATAAATTTACATATTTTTCATTAAAAATAAAAAAAAATAAGTTATAACCTGATAACCCAACCCAACCCAAATTTTAAGGGTTGTATTGGGTTAGTTTAGAAACTTTATTTAGATCATTTGGGTTGTCAATTAAACCAATCCGAATTTTCGAGTTGGTCCAAAAAACACCCTTAACCCAACCCAACTAAGCCCTTGTACACCTCTATTAAAAGGTGTATAATTAATAAGATTGCAAAATATAAAATAAACACATAAATATATTGTAATTCAAGATTTGCTACTCTTAAGAGGTCATTTGATTGGAGAGTTTTCTGCATGAAAATTACATATGTATCCAATTCTCAGGTTTGTTTCACAGTTTTCAACTCTTTGCCTGGGAATAATCCTCGTTTTCCTCAGATTTTGTATTCCCTTCCAAAACTGTGGGTTTTCTCTCTTCCTCTCTTTATCTGTTTTTCATTTTACATATAATTTCACTTTGAACATAATTAATTAATTAATATTAATTTACAGAAATAATATAAATATATATTTTAATAAATCAATAATGATCTATTAAAATATTTACTTAACTTATTTTTATAATATAAATTTATTAAATGAATAGAATTGTTTTTTTACATAAATTATTAATTTATTAGCCAAAACTATCTTAAATATATTTAATTAGTAAACTATGATTAGTTAAATTTAGTTAGTATTAAACTTCATTTTCAATAATAATAATTTATTACTTTATTTTTTTTAATAATCAAGTAATTATTTATTAAGATTAATTTTAATTTAATCATTCATTAGGAACATATCATCATCACTGATTATTTATAAGAAATTAATTATTTATTGTGATTAATTTTTATTACTCCATTCATTATTAACATATCATAATTACAAAATACTTTTTAGTATTGTTTATTAATATATCATATGTTTTATCTCATTTTTCTTTCCTTTTTATATAATATATTGTCCATTAAAATATATTTTCTTATATTATTTAATTAAAATTAAAATTACTAATGTTGAACTTAATTAATAATAAAAATATTTAAGTATTAGATTATAATTAGCATGACGTTCATTAAATGTATTAATTGGTTAATTTTAGTTATAAATTACTCGGTCTTCAAATATTTATAATTAAAAGTATTATTGATTCGTAATTAACTTTTTATTGATATATTGAATATTATTTATTCTTTAAATTATTAATCTATTATAATTAGAATAAGATTTTCATGTTTAATTACATAATTAAACGAAAACACAATTTTTGTTCATAAAATTCTAATAGCATTCTTATGCACAACCAAACACACTCATCTTTGATTCTCAGACATCTTATTTACAGGCATCTAAAAAACCTTAAACCAAACAGCCCCTAACCTATTGACCTAATAATTGACCTACCAACCAAGAATCACACACACTTTCACACTTCCCACTCCATATTAAATTCATTGGAGTTACCTTATTCCTTCACTAAACCTACCTTGCTCGTGGCCACAAACTTTGATAATTTTTGAGTTAGTTTTATAAATCTCTCTTTTTGTTTCTTTAAAGAATGTGTTAGCGATTTCTTTTTTAATTTCTTGATTGGTTATCCTATTATACCATGTTTGTGTGACATCCCAAATTTTCAGCTAATTTAAATTTCAATGTCTTGAAATATTTGGGGGTTATCTTTGAATTTTGAGGATAAATTGAATTGGTGTTCAAGATTAGTTTATTTTTTAAATTTTGCTTCGATGAAGGATTTGATAATTTAAAATTAATTTAAGGAGAATTTATATTTATTTCAAATTTTAATTCAATTTGTGAAATAAGCAGCTTCATTGAATAGTCAATTTCAAATTTTAATTCAATTTAAATTTGTGTTTCCTTTGAGCTGTCAGCCTACCCAACTCAAGCAGTTGCCTGCTTGTTCATAAAATTAAAGATTCATCTTACAAAATTAATAACTCGAATTCTAGAGCTCACCTCAAGAAATTTCCTTATACAAACTTGTAAAGAATTGTTTCAGGAATCTTACCTCAAAGTTTTAGCATCAGATCTTCGTGGTCTGTCCTAGAGACTCAATTCTTTAACGATGGCCCAGATTCACCCGAGAACAGAACCTCTGGTACTTTTTCTCCTTCTCCGGCCTTAATCCGATGAGACTTCTTCTGATAGTGTCACCTCTGAAAGTAGACTCTCAGAGCTTTCCAAAGACACCAAGAACTCTAAATTTTCATGGAGGAAATGATCACACTAATCGTTTGAAGTTCAACCTCTCCTTTTTATACTGCTTTCCACCGCCTCTCATTAAATGCTAGCCCGACACCTTCAACTTTCAAAGAGTCAAATCCGGTGCTAAGAACATTTGGTAATTTTAATTGTGATTAATGCTGACCAAATCAGTCCAATCGTTTAGCTCACCGCCCCATCGTTTACCTCATCGTTTGTGACCTCACGCTGATGCTTGTCACCCGACGATCTCGCCCAACGCATAGCACACTGACACCCATCGTGTAGCACTGACACCCATCGTGTAGCGCTGACGCCCATCGTCTAGCGCTCACGCCCATTGCATAGCGCCATCGCCCAACGTCATCATTTAGTGCTAATGCCAATAGTGTAGTTCCAATGCCCCATCGCTTAATGCTATCGTCTAACACATAGCGCTATCGTTTAGCGCGATACTCCGCATCGTTTAGCACCACACTTTATCGCACAATCGCCTACCGCATCGCTAAGCTCCGCGCATTTACTACATGATCGCCTACCGCATCATTTAGCTCCGCGCATTGCTACACGATCGTCCAGCGTCCGCTTACACGATTGCCTACTTCATCGTGTAGTGCCGCTCACTTACTAGACGATCGCGTACCCCATCGTGTAGCACCGCTCATTTGCTACACGATCATATACCTCATCGTGTAGCGCCGCTCACAGTTACACGATCGTCTAGCGCGCACAACTCCAACGCCCAGCGCCCATGCCCGCGCACATTTAAGGTTGCCGCATGCTTTACTAACCTCTCAAGGCATTGGTTGCCGCATGCTTTCCCACGTGTAGCTTTTTCTTTGGCTACACTTTGGCTTCCTTCAACACCCAAATAACCTCTAAAATGAGCATGGTCAACGCATGATACAACACTTAGCCAATTTTCTAGCCTCCACCGCATGGGTTATACTTAGCCAATTTTTTCAAGCTCTACCAGCTTTCAAATTCAAACTTTTCTTCTAACTTTTCACCCTTTTCTCTACAATTACACATTAATTTCTACATCAACCTACTCACCACACTGGTCTGAGTAGGGAACTTGCTCAAGTAGAGAAATAAGGGCTCAGGGTTCACATTTACCTCCCCCTCATGAAAATTTCGTCCTTGAAATTTCGCTACAAGTCCGTCAATTAAACAACTGCGGATACTTGTTTCTTATTTGCTCTTCAGCTTCCCATGTAGCTTCTTCAGTGCTATGGTTTCTCCATAGTACCTTTACCAATGGTATTGTCTTATTCCTTAAGACTTGTTCTTTTCTGTCAATAATCTCCACTAGTTCTTCTTCATAAGACAAAAAAATTTTCAACTGCACCGGTTGCTCAGGCAACACATGGGTAGGATCTGGCACATACTTTCTTAGCATTGCCACATGAAACACATCATGGATACGAGATAACTCTGGAGGTAATTCCAACCTATAAGCCATTGGGCCAACTCTTTCTATTATCTCGTAGGGTCCAATGTACCTCGGGCTTAACTTTCCTTTTCTACCAAACTTGAGTATTCCTTTCCACGGAGACAACTTAAGAAATACTTTATCACCAACTTCAAATTCTAATTCTCTTCTCCACTTGTCGGCATAACTTTTTTGCCTGTCTCAAGCTGTTTTAAGATTTTCTCTTATAATCTTAACACTGTCTGATCTACTGAACAAGTTCTGGGCCTAATAATTTTCTTTCACCGACCTCATTCCAACATATCATAGTTCTACATGTCTTCTGTATAGAGCCTCATACAGTGCCATTCCGATACTCGAAAGGTAACTATTGTTATATGCAAATTCAATCAACGACAGATGCGTATCCCAACTGCCCTTGAACTGCAATACACATGCCCTCAGCATATCCTCTAGTGTCTGAATCGTCCGCTCAGACTGACCATCCGTCTGTGGATGAAAAGCTGTACTGAAATATAGCTTGGTACCCATAGCTTTCTGTAAGCTAGGCCAAAACTTCGACATAAACCTGGAATCTCGATCTGATACAATTGAAACTAGAGCCCCAAACTGACTCACAATTCGATCAACATACAGCTTAGCTAACTGATCTAGGGTAAAAGTAACTTTAACAGGTAAAAACTTAGTTGTCTTTGTCAATCTATCCACAATTACCCATATACCATCATAGTTCGTTGGTGTCCTTGGTAAACCAAACAGGAAATCCATCGTAACATGCTCCCATTTCCACTCTGGTAATGGGAGTGGATTAAGCAATCATGTTGGCCTCTATCTTTCCGGCTTAACTTGTTGACATACTAAACATCTGTCAACATACTCTGTTATTTCTCTTTTCATACCAGGCCACCAGTACGATTTCTTTAATATTCTGTACATCTTCGTACTGCCTGGATGCAAAGCATAAGTCAAACTATGTGCCTTCCAGAATAGCCTGTTTAAGTGCTAGGTATTAGGTACACATACCCTACCTTCTTTCAATAGCACTTTGTCTGCTCTTAGCTGGTAGTCCGTCCCCAAACCTTTACCTTCTTCAGCTAACTTCTGAAGATCATAATCTTTTAACAGTTCACGTAGAATATCATCTACGAAAGTAGGACGTACTTGAAATGAAGCTATCAAACCTCATGTTTGACCAACTGATAATGCTGCTTTAGCATTATACAACTCATGTATCAGTACACCTCTTACTGTAAAGATAACACCTCTAGCTGATCTGGTCTTTCTACTTAGAGCATCAGCCACCACATTCGCTTTACCTGGGTGGTAATCAATTGTACAGTCATAATCTTTGATCAACTCGATCCATCTTCTCTGTCTTAAGTTTAGCTCTTTCTGATCAAGGATATACTTCAGACTCTTATGATCAGTGAATATATGACAACATTCACCAAACATTACCTGTTTCCACAACTTTAGAGCCAACACAACTGTTGCTAACTCTAAATCGTGCGTAAGGCAGTTACATTCATGCTTCTTTAACTGGCGAGAAGCTAGGCCACTACCTTTCCTTCCTACATCAGCACACATCCTAACCTTGTCAGGATGCATCACAATAAACCTCAAACACTTTGCCTGGTGAAGTTAAAGTTAACACTGGTGCTGACACTAACCTCTGTTTCAACTCTTTGAAACTGTGCTTGCATTCTGGCGACCACTCATACTTCGCATCTTTTCTGGTCAAGTTTGTCAATGGTAGAGCTATCTTAGAAAAGCCCTCCACGAATCTCCTGTAATAACCTGCTAAACCCAGAAAATTGCGTACTTTTGTTACCATCATGGGTCGTTCCTAGTTAACTATTGCTTCTGTCTTTTGGGAATCTACACTGACTCCGTCAGCTGAAACTATATGCCCAAGAAATACAACTTGGTTTAACCAAAAATCACACTTACTAAACTTGGCATATAACTTCTTTTCTCTTAGCATTTGCAACACCAAACTCAAATGTCCCTTGTGCTTCTCTACACTACCAAAATATACTAGTATATCATCTATGAAAACTATCACAAACTGATCCAGGTAAAGATGAAATATCCTATTCATCAAGTCCATAAATACCACAAGAGCATTAGTCAACCCAAATGGCATTACTAGAAACTCATAGTGTTCATACCTGGTCCTGAAAGCAGTCTTGGAAACATGTGTTTCCTTCACCTTCAATTAGTGGTAATCTGATCTCAAATCTATCTTAGCGAACATCGTGGCTCCCTTTAACTAATCGAAGAGATCATCTATACGAGGCAACGAGTACTTATTCTTAATGGTCACCTTATTCAACTGTCTATAGTCTATACATAATCTGAGAGTACCATCTTTTTTCTTGATAAACAAGACTGATGCTCCCCAAGGCGACACATTGGGTCTAATGTACCCCTTATCCACAAGTTTCTATTATTGAACTTTCAATTCCCTTAGTTCTGTTGGTGGCATCCTATATGGTGTCTAGGATATAGATGTTGTATCTGGAACTAATTCAATAGTAAACTCAACTTCCCTGTCAAGTGGTAAGCCTGGTAACTCTTCAGGGAACACATCTAAGAATTCTTGTACCACAGGTACATCCTCAGGTCTCAGTTTCCTATCCTGTGAAACTACCACATAGGCTAAATAAGCTTCACATCCTTTACTCAGCAGCTTCTTAGCCTTCACTGCCGATATTAGACTTCCTGGAAGTATTCTTTTACTTCCTGCCAGGGTTATCTCTTTTTCACCTGGTTTCCTAAACACTATTTCTTTCTTAAAATAATCCACAATGGCATAGTGTTTACTTAGGAAATCCATGCCTTAGATAGCATCAAACTCTAGTAACTCTAGTGGAAAAGTCAACCCATAAACTCTGATTCCCAAGAATTACTTCACAATTCTTATAATACTCATGTACAACTAGAGTATCTTCTACAGGCGTAGAGATAAATAAATCCTCATTCATATGCTCACTCTATCTATATGCAAGGCACATGTGCTAGATATGAATGAGTGCATAGCAGCAGGATCAAATAACACATAAGCGGACTGATTACATAAAGTTATCGTACTAGTTACGACATCTGGAGCCTCTTCCGCTTCCTAGTGTGTCACAGTATATACTCTACCCTGCTGTTGTTGCTGTTGCTATTGCTATTGAGGTCATCCAGTTACCCCTTTCTACTTAGCTACGCTGGATCCCTCACCTCTGGCTCCAGTCGCTCTAGGTTGGTCTACAACCGAGGTAACTTCTCTTTGTTCACCCTGTGCTCCATGACCTAGCTGGGGACAATCTTTCTTGAAGTGCCCCGCTTGTCCGCACTGGAAACACACATTCCTGTCGCCATAACATACTTCTGTATGGCGCTTACCACAGTTGCACGTAGTGATCTCCTTCCTGTACTAGTTACTGACTCGCTAGCACGACCTAGTACTGATCTACCACTCGTCCAACTACAGGTCTTGACCTTTTTCGACTCGAACTCTATTGGCTCACGCCTCCAAAACTCCTCATACCTGACTGTCCAAAGAACGGGGGTCTAATACTCTTATCTATTATTTCTCGGGTAATCTTGAACTGCTCCGCACCTGGCTGGAGTATATCTTGCCTCGCTACACTTCGCTCAACTCTGATAGCAGTCTCAACTAACTGAGTGAAATTCACCCAATTAGTTGTAGAGGTAATGGGTGTACATATCTTTCTTCTTAGGCCATTCTTAAATCTTTTGTATCTCTTTTTCTCTTCCGTAATGATCGGAAGGGCATACTGAGATAACTCTGTAAATCTTTTCTCGTACTCAGTAACCATCATCGTTTCTTGAGTCAGCCTAAAAAAATCCTCCCTCTTTGCTTCTTTAAAAGCACTAGGATAGTATTTATCTTTAAATACTTGTCTAAACTCAGGCCAAGTCATAGCTTCTGAACTGCTTCTCCTGGCCTCTATCACTTTCCACCATTTCTCAGCCCCTTTCTGCAGCAAGAACGTTGCTAACCCGACCTTACGATCCTCAGGGCATCTCATAACATTAAAACATTTCTCAATCAAGTCTAGCCAGACCTTAGCATCTACTGTATTTGTGGCTTCATTGAATGTCGTGGCCTCTAAAGCTTTCAGCCTCTCGACGCAGAATTTCTTCTCTAGATCGATCTGAATCGATCCTACATTTCGCCAATCCCTGGACGATTCTATCAAATACTCGATCCTTCATCTATGGATCTATATCTACCCGTGGGATACTCGACTCATTTTCAGAAGTCGTTTCTTACCCTACTTGGTCTCTAACTCTCTTCCCCTTCAGATCTGGGTCCTGTCTAACTTCAGGGCCTCCGCTGGTCCCAACATTCCTCTCCTCAATCTGCCTGCTCAGCCTGCCACTTTTCCTTGGCATCTTTGCCTAGTTCTTAAGTACACATGTTAGGGACTTCCTTATTGGACTTAATATAATGCATGAACTCTCTCTTTCACCCAAAATCTTATGCTTTGATACCAACTAGTATCAACTAACTCTTTAACCCTCCCAGAACTTATGCTCTGATACCAAGTTGTCACACCCCGTCACAAACTACTCTCTAAGCCTAGGAAAGGATATGACTGCAGCAGTTATCAACCCTTTTGCTGCTTACTGATGCTCAATTTTATGAAGTGGAAATGTGGATGATATGCGTTGATGAAATTGCATTGTGCACTCAAGTTTCCCAGCGGAATCCAAGTGTAAATTCCTCTGAGTTTCATGGTAAGTCCAGGGTTGAACACAGGGACTTATGAAAACAGATCGCGTTGGTAATTTTTATGAAAACCTTGCGGTAACCAAGTAAATAAGTTGTTGGTTTGTTGTTGATTGCGTTAATGAGAAAATAAACAAATGCGGCGGATTTGAGAAAAGGCAGTTGTGTGATAGATGCAATGAGTAAGCGATTAAAGGGTTGAGAATATCTTTAGCTAGCGTTACTTGGGAATGCATCAGACTATGCGATCATGTTACCACCATACACCGCAAGTCATTTTCCAATGCAAATGCGATGCTTCTAAGTCTAAGACGCATGTGTTGAATGCAAAAGTGTCCATAGAGCTTATTCCTAAGTCTCTACTCTTATCCTATGCGATGATGAAAAATGCATGAAAGCAAGGTGACCGCATACAATCATATCCTATCTTTAGGATGCATGCGATGCGTTAATAACAAATAGTGCTCATTTCTAAGCTCCCATCTCTCGATTATGCATTCTAATCTGGATCTTCCGAGCCTAGATTCTAACCTGACCTTCCCAAGTCTAAATCTTGTCCTTAGACTACCCTCCCGAGTATCTCTAATAGACGAATGAAGCATACAATATACAAGATAATCGCAAAGAATGAAGATTCCCTAGTTGTGCTAGCTAAATGCTTCTCAACCCATTCAACTGATTTAGCTACTCATGCGTAAATAACAGAGAGCGAACAGATATAGAGAAGGAAATTCCATTTTTATAAATGAGTTTAAGTACAAAATAACAATGGAAGTTAGAGGTAGAGAGCCTGGTAGCAATTCCTTGCTGACCGAGGCTTTTATACTGAAATCTCTATTCGATTCTAAAGATGTTCCTGCTCCTGCAGGCGTCGGCTCTCTCTCTGCTCTTGAAGCTTCCGGTGCTCTCCCAAGCTTACCGGAACGATTTTTCGGCACAACCTTCTTCCTCACTTTCGCCTTAAAATGAAAGAAAGCTAAGAACAAAGATGTATGAACTAAAAAATGGTGAACTGATCAACTCGTCAACCCCTTTTCTGAAGAATGCTTTTGGTATTTATAGAGCATCCATGGTGAAAGGCGGCTTCTCTCTCATGGTTGTGCAGATGGGACGGCTTTAATTTCTAACTGATGCGCCGAATAATTGTCATCGAAAAGCTGATTGTACTTTGTGACTGTTATTGGCTGTTAACTTAATTCGGATTCGTCTGTCATCAGCTTTCTGTCCCATCGCGCTTAATTAGCCTTTCACCCAGATGTGCCTACCATGTTGCGCTGACCAAGTTGCGGTGATCCTTCTCGAGCGAATGTTTGCGAACATAATCATCGCAAAACCTTGCGGTGAAGTTGCGCTCGACCAATGATTTCCTATGATCACAATTCTTGCATTGCGTCAATGCATATTCTGCACAAGAATACAAAAATCAACGGTTCTAATGCGTTGAATGCATGCGACCACAATATTATGAAATTGATGCTTAATGGATGCAAATTAACATATTTTATCAATGCAATCCAACATTGTTTAAGAACTTAGCACTATGATAACGTACATTTCTGCCCGTTATCACTTACTGCCTAATAACTCTTGCGGAAATAACTCTGATACCAACGTGCAAACTCATACCAAGCGGATGCCTCTATGGCTAAAAACATTAAGTTTACACGCAACATGTTTAGAGAGATTACACTACTAGTTTCACAAGTCTCGATACCCAAAATCTTAGTCCCTATATGAACAACTGTAACATGTGTACAATATTTACAGTAACCACCTAACAGCAGGTTACAATATCTTTGTCCTTTAGTGGCAGAGCAGATGCAGAACTACCTCCTGAGGATTTGACCGCTACCTGGGGGAAAGGAAAACATTTGAAAACGGGGTGAGCTTGCTAGCCCAATGAGTGACTTAAGAAAGAAAACTAATTCTCATGCAAAAGTCTCAATAAAGAGATTAAACTAAAATAAAAATTTATATAGTAACCTTGTACTATAATATAAACATTTTCCAAGCATAAAGCATATAAAGTTGTCTTTTATCATAAAACATTAAAACTGTTCCTTAGTTGAGAATAACCCTGCTATGGTTAAGTCACAATGTCAATTGCTAGTCAACAGAGAACCCTTTTGCTCAATCTCTGACTTTAACTACCTACATTCACGTGGCCATAACTAAGTACTGTCATACCTTAGGTACTTTTGCTTAGATACCTTCTCAAAACTTGTCCTTCAGTATCGAGCTGCTTGGATCCTTCTCAAATGTCCTTTAGTATCGAGTTTCAAGTAAAACTAGTCATACCATGACTTTCTCTTTAAAGCATATAAAGCATAACGCATAGAAAATATGTCTTTAAAGATACTAATGCATGCTTGGTGTATTTAAACACACATAAATAGTTTTTCAATAAACTTTCATACATGGCATACATTTAAAACATAACTCATGGTTTGCTTGGAAATTACTTTGTAAAACTAGTTAGCATGAGAATAATCTTTCTTTAAAACATGGTTTCTTTAAAACATTGTAAATATTTAGTCACTCACAATTTTTTAGAACTATTACTCAAGGTTCGATATGCTTCTATTACGGGTATCAATCATGTGGACATAAAAGCATATATTATCTACTAGCATAAGTCTCCCTTTTGAGACTAACCCTTTAAGTAAGCTTTGTGTTTAGTCTTCCATTTTGAAGAATTTCACAACAATGCACCTTGCTATAGGTTTAGATACTTAGGAATTTCTTTGAGGTTTGGCTCATGCAAAGCTTCCAACCACTCTTCACAAAAGTAACATCACTTATGCAACCAACACTTTTCTTTCTAAGTGTTCTTACAGCTGCATATGGTTGTCCTCAAGGTTTTTTATGCACCCAAGACTCCACTGCAAGCTCTTCTCAGCCTACACAGTAGGTTTAACGCATGGAAAAACTCAACCCTTGGTCTATCCAAGCGTTTCCTTCGAGCTGTCAGCTTACTCAACTCAAGCAGCTGCCTACTTGTTCAAAAAAATTCCAAATTCATCTTACGAAATTAATAACTCGAATTCTAGAGCTCATCTCAAGAAATTTTCTTCTACAAACATGTTAAGAATAGTCTCAAGAATCTTACCTCAAAATTTTAGCATCAGAATCCTCGTTTCTGTTCTAGAGACTCAATTCTTTAACGATGGCCCGAATTCACCCGATAACTGAACCTTTGGTCCTTTTTCTCTTTCTCCGGCCTTAATCTGATGAGGATTTCTTCTGAAAGTGTCACCTCTGAAATTAGACTCTCATAGCTTTCCAAGACACCAAGAACTCTAAATTTTCACGGAGGAATTGATCACACTGATCGTTTGAAGTTCGACCTCCTCTTTTTATACTGCTTTCCACAGCCTCTCATTAAATGCTAGCCTGACATCTTCAACTTTCAAAGAGTCAAATCTGATGCTAAAGACATCTGGTAATTTTAATCGACGATTAATGCCGATTAAATAAGTCCAATTGTTTAGTTCACTGCCCCATTGTTTAGCTCATCGTTTAGTGACCTCACGCTGATGCTTGTCACCCGACAAACTCGCCCAACGCATAGCACACTGACGGCCATCGTGTAGCACTGACGCCCATCGTCTAACCCAGCACGGCTATCATCTGGCACCCACACCCATTGCATAGCGCCATCACTCAACGTCATCGTCTAGCGCTGATGTCGATCATGTAGTTCCAACATCCCATCGTTTAGTGCTATCGTCTAATGCATAGTGCTATCGTTTAGCGCGATCCTCCGGGTCGTCTAGCGCCACACTTTACCCCACGATCGCCTACCTCATCTTTGAGCTCCGCGCATTTACTACAGGATCGCGTACCACATCATTTAGCTCCGCACATTGCTACATGATCGTCCAGCACCCGCCTACACAATTGCCTACTTCATCGTGTAGCACCGCTCACTTACTAGACGATTGCATACCCCATCTTGTAGCGCCGCTCATTTGCTACATGATCGTATACCTCATCGTGTAGTGCCGCTCACAGCTACACGATCGTCCAGCCCGCGTAATTCCAACGCCCAGCGCCCATGCCCGCGCACACTTGAGGGTTATTTCATCACCTTTACTGATGATTATTAAAGGTATGGGTATGTTTACTTAATGTAATATAAGTCTGAAAACTTTGAAAAGTTTAAAGAGTATAATGCTAAAGTTGAAAATGCCTTAAGAAAATCAATAAAAATACTTCAATCTGATCAATGTGGATAGTATATGGATTTAAAATTGTAAGACTATTTAATAGAACATGGAATTATGTCCCAACTGTCAACACCTGGTACACCTCAGCAGAATGGTATATCAGAAAGGAGAAATTGAACATTGTTGGACATGGTTTGGTCTATGATGAGTTAGGCTTCCTTACTTGACTCGTTTTGGGGTTATGCAGTATAGACTGCAGTCTACATTTTAAATTGTGTTCCATCCAAGAGTATTACTGGAACACCTTTGGAGTTATGAAATGGCCGTAAAGGTAGTTTACGCCATTTCGGGATCTAGGATTGCCCAGCATACATGCTTAAGGCTAATCCTTAGAAATTAGAACTTCATTCAAAATTGTGCCTATTTGTAGGTTACCTCAAAAGAACAAGAGGTGGGTACTTCTACCATCCTAAAGATAATAAAGTGTTTGTGTCGACAAATGCTACATGTTTAGAAGAAACCACATTAGGGAGCACAAACCTCGCAGTAAGATAGTATTAAATGAACTTTCTAGTGAAACTACTAAATCTTCAACAAAAGTTGTTGAAGAGTCAAGTACATTAACAAGAGTTATTGATGTTGGTTCATCTAGAAGGTCACATCCACCTCAATCATTGAGGGAGCATTAACATAGTGGGAGGGTTGCGAACCCACTTATTCGTTATATGAGTTTAACAGAAACTCTGGCCGTCATATCTGATAGCGACGTTAAGGACTCATTGTCCTATAAAAAGGCTAGGAGGATGTTGATAAGGATAAAAGGATCAAAGCTATGGATCTCGAAATGAGTCTATGTACTTCAATTTGGTTTGGGATCTTGTAGATCAACCTGATGGAGTAAAATCTATAGGTTACAAATAGATATACAAGAGAAAAAAAGGTGTTGATGGGAAGGTGCACACCTTCAAGGCTAGACTTGTGGTAAAAGGTTATACCTAGGTTGAGGGAGTTGACTATGAGGAGACTTTCTAGCCTATTTTCATATTGAAGTCTACTCGGATACTCTTGTCCATTGATGCATATTATGACTATGAGATTTGAAAAATGGACGTTAAGACTACCTTTCTAAATGGTAATCTTGAAGATACCATTTATATGCAGCAACTTGAGAATTCATAACCCAAGGTCAAGAGCGAAAGGTATGCAAGCTTAATCAATCCATTTATAGATTGAACAAGCTTCAATACTGTGATCAAATCTTATGGCTTTGATCAAAATGTTGATGAGCCCTGTGTTTACAAGAAAATCATCAAAAGTTCAGTAGCTTTCCTACTATTATACGTAGATGATATCCTACTCATTGGGAATGATGTAGGTCTACTGACTGACATTAAATAGTGTCTGGCGGTCCAATTCCAAATGAAAAATTTGGGAGAGGTGTAGTTTGTTCTGGGTATTCAGATCTTTAGGGATTGAAAGAACAAATTGTTGGCCTTGTCTCAAGCATCATATACTGACAAAATGCTTGTCAAGTATTCAATGAAAAACTCCAAGAGAGGTTTGTTACCTTTCAGGCATGGAGTTGTTTTGTCTAAGGAATAGTGTTCTAAGACACCTCAAAAAGTTGAGGAGATGAGACGGATCCCCTATGCATCAGTTGTTGGCAGCCTGATGTATGCAATGTTATGTACAATGACTTGACATCTGCTATGCAATGAGGATAGTCAGTAGATATCAGTCTAATCCAGGATTAGATCATTGGACTACCGTTAAAACCATCCTTAAGTATCTTTGGAGAACATGGACTACATGCTCGTGTATTTGTCTATAGATTTGATCCTTACAGGATACGTAAACTCTGATTTTTAGACAGATAAGGATTCTAGGAAATTCACTTCATAATCAATGTTCACTCTTAACAGAGGGGTTGTAGTCTGGAGAAGCATCAAACAAAGGTGCATTATTGACTCCACCATGGAAACAGAGTATGTAGCAACTTGTGAAGCTGCCAAGGAGACTGTCTGGCTCGAGAAATTCTTGACTGATTTAGAAATAGTTCTAGACATGTCAAAGCCCATCATCCTTTATTGTGATAATAATGGTGTTGTGGCCAATTCCAGGGAGTCCAAAAGTCACAAGCAATATTATATGCCCTAGTTTCTTGTTTTTGTATACTTTTGTAATAGTTTGATTTTGTACACATCACTAGCTTTAGGACAAGTGAGAGATTGTTGTGGTTGATGTCCTAAATCTCGTTAGTTTTGTAGTTTGTAATTGTAATGTACAAACAATTTATTTATGTAATAAAATAAGAGGTTTTTTATTTGACATTTAATAGCATTAACCCACAAAACTAATAAACTAAGATCCAAGGTTATTTTTTGTAACTTAAACATTTATGTGGAGACATACAGATGAATTATGTTTAAGAGATAATCTAAATGGTCTGTGGTAAATAGATAAGGCTAGGTACCTTATTTTGGTGACACTACGAACACGACCTGTTTTGTAGTTGTTATAATTTTTGTAAAGTACTACAAATGATCTGATCTTGGTCATTCATGTGGAGACATGTGAGCGAGAGTGTTCTATACAAAGAGTTTGTATAAGACCGGACTAAGAAATGAGTAGTCTCACTATATAACACCGTTGATAGAAGAAACTTACATTTCATCAGAATGACCATAGATGACTTGACCTGAATCCTGGATTAGTTGTGAAATTCTACCTATGAAGCCAGACCTTTGATTTGTATGGGTGAGATTGCCCTATATCGTCGACTCAATATGTCTTCCATTTTAGGGATTCGTCCGATTGGGGAGCTGGGAATGTAGCTTCATAAGAATGAATTCACTCCTTCCTTATTGTTAGGAAAAGTAGAGAAAATACTCTCTTAAGGGCTGATTCCGGTGCTTGAACAATGTGGTGTCATACCCTCTCCTGGCCTGATAGGGGTTTGGTCATAGTTAGACTATGACTAACTGTTCATTAGAGAGATCAGTGGTACTTAAGAAGTTAGATGTAATTACAAGGGTAAAACGGTAATTTTGGCTCAGTTGTACTTACGAGCAATTTGTGAAGGGTCAACGCACTATTGATTGGTTATATTCAATGGACACGAAAATGTATATGTAATACGAAGAGTACAACATCAGTCTTTAGTAGAGTGATTGGTAGTTAATGGAAGTTGGTTAAGTCAATTGGAGAGTTTAATTAATTAATCAAGTACCATTGGAGCTTCAATTTATAGGTCCATAAGGTTCCCACGATAGCTCGAATGAGATTATTGAGAATTGAATTAATTTTGTATTAATTTGAATTCTTCAAATTAATTGAGTGAATTAACTATATATGATATAATTAATGTAATGTATTTGATACATTATAATATAAAGTTTTATTTTAGAGGAAATAAATATTTGAATATGATTCAAATATTAATTATATGAATGTGAAACTATAGGTCAAATTTAATATAAGTTTGATTCATATTAAATACTATAGGTTAAGTGAGAGAACATTAAACTATAGGTTATACTATATGTGATATGACATAAAATATAGGTTATATGTTATATTGTAGATATAACACATGGTTTAGTATATAGCATTTATATAATAAGGTAGTTATTATATATATGATTATATATTAAATTAATTTAAAATTGAAAATTAGTTTTAATTTTAAATTATTTGAAAAAACGTTCTCTCCTGGCCGTGTAAATGGGGAAGAAGAAAGATAAAAGCAGTTTTATCTTCTTCTTCACTAGTTAACGGAAAACACTGTGATCATTCCAATTTTTGGTGGAAAAAATCTCTCTGCAAATCTCCTCTCAAAATGTTCCCTCTCCCTCTACCAAAATTTTCACAAACCTCCTCTCGTGGATTCTTGTCCCTATAGAGAATATCGAAGAAATCCAATGGTGGTGTATGGCCAATTGGTATTTGGTATTGTTCTGTTCTTGGTTCATGTTCTAAGGAGTTCATTGAGATCGTGACCAAGAGAGGATTTTGTGAAGAATTGTGACTTCAAGGTCAAGTAATTCTAACCCTAAATTTCTCTCTTTTGTTCTTCTTAGCATGTTGTAAATTAAAATGCATATGGCTTTATTCTGAATATATTAAACTTGAAATACAAAAGGGGTTAATCATAAAAATATATTCAAACAAGGTTAGAAACAAAGGCGACATGGTCTTTTAAAATAGGGAGCGCCTGCCGGCCCTATGGACCAAATAGTCATACTTTGTAGGCTAAACAAAACCCCATTCTCATTGGCACGTACACTTCCCACGTGTGAATGCATCTCAATTTTCAACTCTCAATAATTATATTTTTTAAAAAAGAAAGTCAGATATGTCTTGCTACGTGTCAAGTGGGGCCCAGGGGTATGATGATGATTGATTACTCTATTATATTAGATTTTGTTTTTTTGGTCAAAGTTTAGTACGGCAAAAATTAAAAACCTGCCATTTAGTCAACTCAACTACTCATTTGAATTTTTTTGAAAAACCAATTTTTCAAATTAATCTTTATCTTCCAAACACACACTAAACTTCACTTCACTCAAAATTATCTTTTTCTCTTTTTCTTTTCTTTTGCTTTTTATTCTTAAAAAGATGGACTTTTTAGTTCACTTTACTATACACATTTCTAAAATTTTTTAGTTTTTCTTTTAATTATTAAAAATATATTGAGGATAACATAAATATTAATAGTTTTGATAAAGGGGAGAGAAGCATTTCTTAAATGATGTCTTCTTTTTTTTTTTTTCGCTAAATTACAAAAACTCGTTAAAATGTTAGGCAAAAATCAAGATATAAAATGGTATGACAGTTACGAAAATAGAAATTAAAACTAAAACATTGTTGTACCGATTGAGCCAAGACAACCACACTTATACGAAAGAGTTACATACACCTCGAATTTACTGACAAGTTATCAAACCTACATTGAGCACTCTTGTTGACACCATCAAGGCTTGAGAAGATGTCAGTGAAGGGTAGTATAAATAGGGGCACGACTCTACCTTCAAAGGTTTGTATAAAAAAAAACTATATGCACTCAGTTTAATACTTCTTTTGCTTACACTGACTCAAATGTTGGAGTGTGTTGGAAAAATTACTATACTGGTGTGAGATTTTGTCCTGCGAGTCAACATAGGATGGAAACCAATAACACCAGTTTCGAACAATCACATTTATCCACATAATCACAAATCAACTAACATATATTGAAAGAAAAGATGGGACAACACATTTTAGCTAGAAAGCCTATTATGTCTTCCAATAATAATTCTAGGTCAACTGAAAAAAAAAAACTTATGGATAATAATAACATTTGTAATATGTTAATCATTTTAAGCTATTGAAACTAAAATATTTGACTACCTAAAAAAGAAAATAAAAAAGAACTCTCCATTATACATATTCAACTACTTAATTTGAGGGGTATTCAAAATAAATGATAACTTGAGGAATCCAATCAACTCAACGTCTGTATGATTCGAATTGGGTTATAAATTTATTTGAAAACTTTATGAGTCGGATTGGTTTAGTGGCAGATTCAAAAAAATTTGTTCGCGAAGGCTTTATAATCGAAGGGTGGTTAAGGAAGAAAAAGTGAAAAAAAAAATGTAAGGAGCGGGGAGGGGGTTGTAAACTATACTTACCTCTAAGTTAGCTATTGGTATTAGTACTATATTAATTATATATAAAGAGCATAAAGTTGATGAGGGCTCGACCCCCAGCCTATACGAAATCCGACTGTGGATGGGTTACTAGATTAACCTAAAATAAATTTAGTATAAACGAATCAATTTAAACTTATTATTAAATTTCAAAAATATTTTTTACACACAATAATGTTACATATACATATATTTGTTTAAATTTTATTTAATTAAAAAAATGATTCTTTATTTTCCAACAACCACCCTTAAGCATAAAATATTAAGTTTCTGGAATTTTATTTTTCAATATATATTTTGAAATTGAATTGCACATCTTAATTTAATGTTTGACAATAAACAAAATATACTTTAAATATGAATATTTTACTTTTTTTCTTTTAAGAAATAAAACAAATTACCTAAACAACTCAAACCAACCAAACCCAAATATTATAGGGTTGATTTAGATTTGGTTCATTATTTAATCAAGATTACTTGGATTAAAAAATATCCACAACCCAAATAAATAGAATTGAGTTTAAAAATATATTTTAACCCAACATAATATAATCCATTAACATTTTTACCTACTACATAGAAAAAGCTTAGACATATATTAAAAGGGAAGTAGAATTTTTTGTGAATGCAAAAAGTTAATTTTGAATTTGAAAAGTTACCACATGAGAAAAAGTATTGTTTAAATTTTGAAAACTTTCCAACTTAAACTTTGATAAAATCTTTTCAAGATTTTTTTTTCAAATGTCACTTTTAACCTTATTTGATATTAAAACGAGAACTTAAATGAAACGAATTAAACATTCAAATTAAATTCAATTTAAAATTTTCATTAAAAGACAATATAATTAATTTAGTGCTTTAAGGAAAATAAATAAATAAACTTGGTAGTCTTTTTTTCTTTTTCCTTTTTCATAATAGTCTTTTCCTTTAAGATTGGTTTGACCTAAAACACACTTAGAACATATGGAGTCAATGACAAGTATTTTCTCTTCTATTTTTGTCAAACATGCCAAATTGTCAAAGTAGGCCAAAGAAAGAAAAGAAAATTGGTGACTTTGGATTAAAAAAACTTTTCAAGTTGCTTTACAAAAAGAGGACCCAATAAGAAAAAAGCAAAAAGCAAAATTAATTTTTCTTAAAAAAAATCAACAATGGAGGAACAATAGATTCTTTATTCATTAAGTTATGTTTGAATTAGGGATGATAGTGAGTTTGGTTTTGTCAGTTTTGAGGTCAACCAATAACTAAATCAAACCAATCAGTTTTAAGAAGAGATCCAAACTAATGCGTAATAAAGAACAAAACCATTTGATTGATTTTTTTGGATCGCTTTATTATCCTTTTGGTTCTCCATTTTTGACATTTTTCTTTTTTCTTCCAATTTTTATTTTATTATCACTTTGTTTTGAATTGGTTCTTTTTGGTCATTTAAAATTAAAATTGGGTCTATTTCTTTATCGTAAATTGAAATTTGACATTTTTTTCTTGACACTTTTCTAAATAAAAAACATTTAAACTCCAAACAATTGATTTTTTTTAAATAAAAAATATACATATACCATAATAATTAAAATATTAAAAGATAGTTTGTTTTTAAAGGTGTATATATACCATTGGATTGATTTGGTTTTGATTGGATTTTTTAATAAAAAACTTATCCGAACCAATGGTTTTTGGTTTTCTCCAAATATAAATCAAGATGTCCAATTTTATACTAAAAAATCAAATCAACCATTGGATCGGTTTGAATTGGTTTGACTTTTCAATTTTTCGATTTTTTGTTGCACTCTAGATTGAATCGCGAACAAAATTTTATTTGGCCATAATGTTTAATTCTTTTTAATTGTCAACATAATTCCTTTTAATTTTAAAAATAAATGTTTGTTTTTAATTTCAATGTTTTCAAGTTTTTTTTCCTTTAATTGTCAACATGAATGTAGTTCTACTGACACATCTTTAAAAATTAAAATGTTCAATTATAGTCTCATATCTTGATCCAACATGTAATTTTTAAATTCTAAATGACTTGCGAAGTATAGGAACATATGAATCAATGGACATTGCATCATAGTGGAAAAAAAATCTCAAGACCATACAAACATGGTTAAGATATGCTTGAATTAATCATCACCATGCGTTTCAACGAGATCTTTAAAATAAATTATATGTATAGATAGATGCTCGATCTTTCTGTTTTGTATATAATAAGTCATCAACCTATTCAACTTTTTTTTAAAAAAATTTTTTTTAAAAAAAATCATGGATCTATTAGATGCAAAGTTGAATTTTGTATAATTTAATACATACATTTAAAAAAAATGAGAATAGCAGAAATATTCTAGAGATAAAATCAAAATAAACTAAAATTAGTCATTTTATCCAATAGAAGTAATTATATGATAGTTTTATTGGCAACTTGTAAATAAGTCAACATGAACATAACTTACCTGATATAATATTTATACTATCAATTTCGAGGTCTTCATCTCACATATCGTAAAAAAAAAAAAAAAAAAAAAAAAAAAAAAAAAAAAAAAAAAAACTTATAAATTAGAATATATTTGTCTTCAAGTCAATGCTTTTAGTTTTAGCACTCATTCACTACTTGCCCTTCCATTTGTAATGTTCATATATAAATGCATTATTTAATTATCATTGTTGCAATTACCAATATATTCAATCTTTTTTGTTCATACCCTTTTCTGTATCATGGTTTCATACAATAACCAATGATTTCATATGCTTTGTCAAAAATTTAATCTACTTTATTCTATTTTTTTTTAATACCACTCATTGACAACCAACAAGCTCATGGAAATAATAATTTTCTAAAGGGAAAATTACAAGTACCAATTAAAAAAATATTTTGTGAACTGAAAATTTTAAATTTTTTTAATTTTAAAGACTTAATCGAATCTTGTATTTTCCCTTAATTATTTTCCCGTTTATATCCGTTCTCGATTCTATTTCACGGGATCCATCCCAAGCTTAAGCTAAAACAAAAACATTACTGCACATTTAATTATTAAATGTATTCTTTTTTTTGTTTTTAGAGAAAGGGGAAAAAAATAAAGATTGAGAGGGTGTGGCACGTGAGGAGGAAGGTCGGTGCTTTTAAAATGAGATTTTATTTTTTGAATTTAAAATTTATGTTTAATTAGAAATTGTTCATAAAGTAAACTATGATTTGTCCAAATTTATCTTATGTATTTTCAATAAAAACCACTATTTTTTTTTTCTTTTTGTTAGAGATTTGACATTGACAATAATTTTTAAGGTTGCCAGGATATTTGTCCTATGAAATATCGTTCAATCTGTTCTTTGAACTATCCTTTAGAGTGTCCCTCGAATTATTGATTCTGTCATATATATTTTTCTTATCTAGAAAATTCGGTGTGTTTATTTGTGAAGATTATTTCCTTCTTACTATTATATCTGGTAAAATTTGGTTCGGTTCTCCTTTTTTATTGTGCATATTTAAGTGAATGTTTGTACTATTTTTAGGGTTGCTACTTTGAATAATTATTGTGTTATTATCTTGTGTGTTTGTCCTAAACCATAACTGTATCAATCTTAGTGATTTTGAAGCAAGAAGTATTCTAGTTCTTAAGTGGTTTCTCTAGACCGTCTTGAAGCTTTATCCAAACATAGGGGGAGCTTAAGTTCATCAAATGGAGTGACCTTCATTTGAAGGTGGAAAGATAAAAGTTATTGGTGAAAGTGAATCTCAAACTTAAGGGAACTTAAGGTTCATTAAAAGGGAGTCTCTCACATAAGGGAAGCCTAAGTGATCGGTCGTCAATACTATCACACTTAGGGGAGCCTAAGTTTCATTGAGAGAGAATCTCACACTTAGAGGGAGTCTGTTTTCTATTTGCTAATATTCTCATATTTAGAGGGCTCCTAAGTTTAATTGAAATGGGGAGTCTAAGTGATTGTACACTAAGTTAGACTATTTATGTGCCATTGTAATTATCGTTCATCTACAAACAAGTACAATGTTGTAACCACTTGCCTTTATATTAGGGAAAATATCTTTCCACAAGCATACTATCCCCAAGGCGTAGTAGTATTACACCAAATTGGGTCACTATACTATGTGTTCTATTCTTTTGTTATTTTTCTATATTTATCCTTGATTTTGTAGAATTGTTGTAATATCGTGTGTAACAAGTTACATTTTGTGACCTCTTTTTAATTTGTCCCCCCCAAATTTAGTTCAAATTTATTTCAAGTTAACAATGAGAACTAACCTAAAGATTTATTATAAGTATGAAAACTAAATTTGTCGAAGTCTCAATTTTACAGAAATATCAATGGAGATATCAATATCAATGGATATTTCTAAAAAATTAAAAAAATAAAAAATAAAAAATATTTAAATTAATAAATAAACATTTACTATTTGTATTATATTCAATTTAATACCATGCACTCAGCTAGTGTAGGAAAGGTGTTAAACACCTTAGAATTGGTTCTTGNTAATAAATAAACATTTATACTTTATAACACAAATTAAAATGTCTATTATTTATATATTATATTTACATTATACCATTTTGTCCCTTATTTTTATGTTTGATTATTTTTTTTAATAATATAGTATATGTATCAATCAATTCATATTACATCCCTCGTATCAATGTGGATGAAAATATAAAAAATGTTAGACAAAAAAATTTAGTATAAATAGAGAACAAAATAAAGTTAATATTGTAAAATTTTAAAATTTGTGAAAAAAGAAAATGGAAAATTGCCGTGAGAGAGGAAACAAACGGCGTTTGAACCCCCAAAATCAAAACGGTAACGGGCCGTGTTTTGTTCTCTAGCTGTTTGTCCGCCGTATCTCCATTTTATTTGAATTCCTTCTTCTTCTTCTTCTCCATCTCTATAAATTCCTTCCCATTCCCTTCACCATTCTCAAGCTCTGTAACTCACCAACAATGGCGGTCGCTTCCAGACCCACTCTCACAGACCTTCACATCCCCAAGCTATGGAAGGACAGAGACACTACCAGCCCCGAACGCACCAAAGTCTGGACCGAACCCAAGCTCCGTTCCGACAGAAAAGTCCCCGTCGTTTACTATCTCTCCCGCAATGGCCTCCTCGAACACCCGCATTTCATGGAGGTTCCTCTTTCCTCCTCCGAAGGCCTCTATCTCCGAGGTTCCAAATCAATCCTCTTCTTCTTCTTCTTCTTCCTCTTCTTCGTTTTCGATTTCTTCTGTTTTTTTGACTCTCTGTTCTTCAGATGTTATCAATCGTCTCAACGTTCTTCGTGGAAATGGAATGGCTAGTGCGTATTCCTGGTCTTCCAAAAGGTAATTTCATTCGCTGTTTATTTGATTCCGTTTTTGTTTACTGAGAATCTGATTTTCTAGGGTTTGGGATTTGTTTTAGGAGCTACAAGAATGGGTTTGTGTGGCATGATTTGTCTGAGAATGATTTCATTTATCCATTGCATGGTAAGGAATATGTTCTCAAAGGATCTGAGCTTCTTCATTCATCTTTAGAATGTCGAGTTCAAGGATCGGAATCTTCTAGGTCTTTAAGGCCACCACCGGAGATTCATAAACTCGGTAGCGAAGATTCCGATTCTCCGATCCTCTCTCGCCGACGGAATCAATCATGGAGTTCCGTCGATTTCCATGAGTATAAAGTCTACAAGACTGATTCTAGCTCTGATTCGTCGGCTAAAGCTGCTGCGGCGGATGCTTCTACTCAAACTGAAGAGAAGCACCGGCGGAGGAGACGAGCGGCGAGGGAGGAAGAGAAAGAAACAGAGGAAATAAACCCTACGGCGAGTACAGAGCTGAGTAGAGAAGAGATTTCTCCTCCGCCGTCGGATTCAAGCCCTGAAACTCTCGAATCTCTGATGAAAGCTGATGGACGCTTGATCATTTCCGAAGGCGCAAAAGTCAATCGGACGGCAGAGAGTTTTCCAAGCGGGAGAATGAAGGCATCAGCGGTTCTGATGCAATTGATTTCATGTGGTTCAATCTCCTTCAAAGACTGTGGAGCTACATCAATGGATGATCAAGAATTAGCCCTCGTTGGTTCCTGCAAACCCAGAGCCCTTCACGGTGGTGGGAAAGAAGGAGCAAGAGGGACATCAATGGAAATAGTGGGTTTCTCAGGGGTAAGATTGGAAGAGAAGGAATATTTCAGTGGGAGCTTAATTGAGACCCAGAAAGTGAAGGAAGCTCCAATAGGTCTGAAGAGATCATCTTCTTACAATGCAGATAGGTAAAATTTCTTTGATTGATTACTTTTCAATACTCTGAAATATTATTGATTCTCTGTCTGAGGTTGCTGGTCCACCATTGAATTGAATTTTGCCTGTAAGATTCGTACGGGATTAGGAAAAAGAAAAGAGAAAAAGTAGATTAAAATCAACATTCATTTTGTTTGTAGCACAGCTATAGATAATTGAGAATTGTACTGTTTTGAACCCTTTTTGAATTGTTTGTTTCCTCATCCAGCAAAACAAGAACTGTAGTTTCATTCAATCCAATTTCATTTCATTCATTTTTCTGTCCCATTGTTCATAGATTACCTGAAAATTTTGAGTTAGATCTTAGTAGGAAGCTAAATTTACCCAATTAACATTTGAGGCTGCCTTCCATCTGTTTGTTTATATGTCCCAAAGAGAAGTTGATTGAAGATTAGCATACCCAATTTGCCTATTTAACATCACCATATTAGTTTGGCTTTGATGCTTGTTTATGAATATCCTATAAACTAGTTGCTCTAAATCTACACTTTCAATGACTCAATGTGAATGGTAAGAAAGAAAGTTTGATAACAAAATCTCTGAAATGAAACGGAATGAATGTGTTTGAATTTTCAGGGGTTTGCAGTTGCAAATGTCGGAGAAAGAGCTCGATGCAGCACGAGCAAAATGCATACCGAGAAAGCAGAAGACAACAACGACGAAGGAGACTAACAACAACATAAGCGACGGGCCTTCCATCACTACGAGCAATAGTCAACATGGAAGCAAAAGACTGGACATAGAGCGACAATGAGTGGATCGAGATAGAGAAATAAACTCAAATACAGAATCCCTCCATTTCTGGCAGCTTCTGAAACTCAAAAAACAAAGAGAAAGGAAGAAAAAACCAGGCAGTGCACCCTTGTATTCAAATGAGAAAAAGAAGAAGCATTGTAAAATGAGAAATTTGATTAGTTTATTTGGGTTAGGAGTCAACATGGGTGTAAGTGTAAGTGGTGGGGGTTGAATTATTTGCATTAATGTTGATGAAAGAGGAGCATTAATCTCGAATGTGGCAACTTTTGTTTGACCAAAACTAAAAATTGAACATTGGAATTGCTAAAGAGGAGGGTTTACTTTTTATAGTTTTGAGTAAAGAAGAATAGAATAGTAGGTGGTCACGGGTTAGAAGTAGTATTGTAGGGGCGTCGGCAGTGCAAGGGCCGACAGTTGCCATATTGGAGAAAAGAAGACGTGACTTGTCAAATGAGTTTTTTCTTTTTTTTTAATTATTATTATTTATATTACTCTGGGCGATCATTTGTGATCAAGCATTTGGATGAGTCGGATGTAGTAAAGTATTTTTATTTTTAAAAATAATGGTACTAAAATTGTGTTTGTTATCTTGGATTACCTCTCAATACTACAATAGTTCTCTTACACGTTAAGAATCTCACTCCCTCCATTGTGATTGTGCTCGTACTTTTCCAACCTCTTTTCTTCTCGTGCTCGTATTCATAATCTAATATGTATTCTTCCTCATTCTCACTTGTATTCCTTGTGACTCTATCACTTGTGTTTGTGCTTAAACCTCATCAATGGTGCTCGAGAGGCAATGTAAATAATTAATGTTAGTACACTATGACAATGACAATTGGTTATCCTTTATTATTATAAAAATTGTGGCAATTCTTTTACGAGAGATTAAATCTAAATTATTATGTATAAAGTTGTACGTAAGTTTAAAGTCCGAAAAGGTATTTGAATGGAGATGTGGAGATGATTTGTAAATGGTAAATGGTAAGATTGATTGGGGAATGGTGATTGTTGTGTGGGGTATTCACAATCACAAGTGGGCAGTGTTTGCAGCAAAATAGAGAGTTGTGGAGAAGAGAGGCTGCCAACACAGTTTCTTTTCTGCTATTATGCCTCCATTATCGAGGCTCTGAGGCCTCTCTCTCTCGCCATTGATTGTGACTTTACGCCCATGTTCACTGCTCAATTTCCTTGCTTCTATCTCGCATTAATGTCCTCTTTCACACTTCTTAATTTTCTTTCTTTTTTTCTTTTATAGAAATTTTGGTTTGGTTTGAATTATAAAATCAATTTAACACTTTTTTATTTTTTTTACTACCGTTGTCCTACCTAAAAAAGATTTAGAAAAGTCTTGAACTTGTCCAACATTAAAAAAGTTTAGGAAAGTTGTAGGTTTGTCCTACATAAAAAAAAAGTTTAAGAAAGTCATGACTCCAATCCTATAAAAGAAGTCCATGTCTTTGATTTTTAGTCGTCTCAGTTAGAAGCAAAGTTTAGGTGTCCTAGCTCTAGTTAAATTCTCTTAATGTATTCTCTAGTTTGAGAGTGGAAAAATGGTGTGAGTAGTCAAAAGTTTTGAGAGTTGTAATTGGGATCGAAGAGAGAATTGTTTTATGTGATTGTAACAAATTTTCACATAGTGGATTTCTTTGTGGTGGGTCGTGATTTTTCTCTGAATTGGAAGTTTTTCACGTAAATTCTTGTATTTTCTGTTTGAGGTATTTCTCAACAAACATATGTTTCTAGAGAAACCTTAAAATGTCGATATCAAAAGTTAAGGACTATTTTTTTTTCAAAAGAAGAAAAGTTCAAAAACATTGACATGTAATTTCATCAAATCGATGGTTCAATCTTTTACCTAGTGGTTAAATAAACAAAACTTTTGCAGGAGTTGAGAGATTTTGATCTCTAAGGAGATTCAAATCTTCTCACTTATTTCTTCTACACAATCTTATGCCTATTTGATGGGCGTTGAACATGGTGGAATCTTTTGATTGTCAACTACACTCTCATCATGCCACGCTAGCTATTTCTCAACCTTTTCACCCTCATTGAGATATCGAGGAAGTTTTTCTTTGGTTAATCTCCCCTCTTGAATTCTGATTTGGCAGTTTTGAATGATGAAGTAGAAGTTCCGACTATTGTCCAGTCCGATGAACTCGTTGAGGTTATTGTTATGTTTGAGGAAATATCTTTCAACTCTTGAAGTTAACATCTCTTCTCTTCAAGTCAAAATTAAATTTCTAATCATTTGGAATATTTGATTGTGCCTTTACGCGCACTTTCATTGCCCAATTTATTTGCTTCTTTCTCGCATTAATGTCCTCTTTCATCCTTTATAAAAGAAAAATTGGGATAATTTTTAGTTTTGATTAAATTATAAAATAAATTTAAACATGGTTTGGAAGAAACGTTTGAAGTGTCTAATATTGTTGAAAATATGAAGGTGTCAATTTTACGTAAGTGTAAATGTTTTTTTTAAAAAGTAATAAGAAAACTAAATCAATAAATAATCATTTTAAATTTTGTCTTAAAATTTGTTACAATGGTTGTGAAGATTGAGTGTATGTTTAGGAGCCATGGTAGATTAAATATGTTTGGGAATGATTGTAGAAATAATAATTTGAACAAAATTGATTTATTAATTAGTGATTTATTAAAAGTGATTTTTATACAATCATTTTAATGTTTTGTTCTACACTTTTTAAAAGAGTTTTTCTACTATCAAAAGTGATTTTCGATGATTTAAGAGCATGTTTGATATTGATCTTTTGAATAAATGTTTTAAGATGAATTATCTAATTATAAGGATTGTTTTGAAATATAAAAAAATGAATGAAAATATTTATAAAATATAACAAAATTTTAGAACTATCAATGATAGACTATAAACTTCAATCAGTGTCTATCATTGATAGTTCTAAAATTTTGCTATATCTTGTAAATATTTTCAATAGTTTTATCATTTAAAATAATTTTCCTAATTATAATTAGTTTTGTAAAAGTGTTATAAATCATGTTAATATAATGGGTTCCATACTTGTACAAGTAATTTAATTTAATAAAAAGTACATTTAGATGATTAGTTTGTTTTTAAATGTCACTTTAGAATCATCAAGCTATTAAAAAAAGGCATTGCATCTTAGATAAAAGAATTAGAGGTGGTAGACGAACATCATATAAAGAGATAAAAATTTAAGAGAAAAAATAGAGGTGGAGAAAAGTTTTGAAGAGAAAAAATATTACCAAAAAAGAAATTTAGAGATGGATCAAAAAGTTAATAAATAATAGCGACAATGAGAATTCAAAAGTAGAGAAACGGTTATGAACGGGAGGAGCACAACGAGAGTACAAATATTAATAAAATATAATATTAAAATAAATATAATATAATATAATAATAAAATAAATAAATATTAATATACTTAAACATAATATATATGAACAAAATATAAAATAAGAAATTTCTTTAAATTCTCCACTTTTCCCAATTTTCATGAATTTTACCCAATATGTAGGTGTCTTTCAAAAACCACCAAATATTACTATTTACAGGCAATTTGGCAAACATTAATGGACGCATCTAATAGGCATGAACATTAATAATGTGGATTGTTGAGGCACATGGACAATATTTTGGAAAATGGGAGAATGACACCCATGGTCAATGGACGCATCTAATAGACATTCATTATCATAATATTTATAATATTCTCTCTTAGATGTCTGTTATATATATGTAATATGTCTCGTTAAAACATTACTAGAAAAAAAACCCATCGGGAAAAGAAATTCTAATGAAGAAAAAAGGTACATATTTCATATGATCTAATACTCTTAAAAAGAATACAATATATATATTTCCCCTCATGGAAACATCACTTATCTTTGAGTCGTCGCATTTCAATATTGTGCACCAATTTTTCAAAGATTATGGTAGGTAATATCTTTCTAAATAAATCTGTCATGTTATCTTTCGAACAAATTTTTTATATATTGATATCGTCATTTTCTTCAAGATCATGAGTGTAGAAAAGCTTTGGTGAAATATGTTTTGTTCTATCTCTTTTAATATATCCTCATTTGATTTGGGACATGCATGTTGTGTTGTCTTCGTATAATATTGTTGGAAGACTTTTACTAGAAGACAAACCACATGTTCCACGAATGTATTGTGTCATTGATCAACCATACACATTCTCGACTAGCCTCATGAATTGCAAAAATTTCAACATGCTTTGAGGAAGTAGCCATTATGGTCTGTTTCACTGACTTCAACGATACAACAATTCCTCCACATGTGAATAGATAAACTGTTTGAGATCTAGCTTTGTGTGGATCAGATAAATATCTAGAATCTGTATAACCAATCATATCAAAATTTGATTTATTTGAATAAAATAAAATCATATCAATCGTTTCTTGGAGATAAAGGAGTATATGCTTAATTATGTTCCAATGTCTTTTGTTGGAAAAGAACTATATCTTACTAATAAATTAAAATGCAATATATGATCTTGTATTATTAGCAAGATATATGAGTGCACCAATTGCATTAAGATATGGTACTTCAAGACCAAGAAGTTATTCATTATCATCTGGATGTCGAAATATATCTTTCTTTACATTTAGTGAACGAATTTCCATTATATCCCATCTGCTAAATGCTCAATTTGCAAGCCAAGAAATTTTTTTTTTCGAGATCTTTTATCTCAAATTATTTTTTAAGATATTCTATTGCCTTTGAAAACTTTTCAGGAGTTTCAATTATATTTAAATCATCAACATATACAGTATAATAGCAAATCCTGACTATAATTTCTTTATAAAACACACGGACATATTGGATTATTTTAATATCCTTCTTTCAACAAATATCCACTCAAGCAATTGTACCCCATTCGTCCTAATTGTTTCAATCCATATAACGATCTCTATAACTTTATTGAATACAATTCCCGGGAATTTGATTTATATGCTTCATGTCACACCCCTTCCCGAATTACTCTCCCAACTCGAGAAGAAGTGTGAAGACAGCAATTACCAAACCTCTTATGACAACTACTGCCAACATACTTCCATGAACCTGTACTCTTAGCACCTGATAAGCAGTTATATCTCACAACAGATTATTACCAGATGGTCAATACGGTTTAAACATACATGTTCATAAATCGTAGTACACTTTATTTACAAACAACATGGTTATGAGGTCCAAGTAAGTCTATTTACAACAACTAGTTAGACTTTTACCCTGATTTCCCACAATGTGAATTTAAGACTCAAGTTTAATAAAGACATGATGAGCCACCTAAGCTTCGAGTTTCCTAAGTTACTTAAGAAGTGATTGACTGACAAAACTGCTAGGCCTCGAGATGTCAACTGCTACCTGGTGAAGGAAAACATTTTAAAGAGTGAGCTTAACATGCCTAGTGAGTGACTATTTTAAAAGACACATGCTTTCTTATAAACATAACATAAAACATTTACATTCTTACTTCAGGATTTGAGAGTAAAACGATAATCATAGAATCATAACATATAATAACCTTGAGTTTAAATTCATCATTATTTCTTGTAAAGCACTTCTACTCCTTCACTTGAACATGAGAGGGAGCCTTTTTGCTTGATCCCTAATAATCTTAGTTGAGAGAGAACCCTTTTACTCGATTTCTTCAACATCGGCAACATATATCTTACGTGCACGTAGAATGGAATAGGATCCTGCCTACCTTACCATATCTTTGGCAGCAAGGATCTCTATATAGCTAGGTATCTTACTATACCTTCGGTATCAATGCTCAGGAGTAGGTTTTACATACTAGCATAAAGAATTTTAACTTTATATAAATTATTATCATAAAATAGCATTTTCATCATGCTAAAGGAAATCCTTGAATAGCGTAGTCAAATGCTAAAACATGGCATACAACCTAATTGGAACAAATAGAGGTTATATATAAAATTTGTCTTTAAAGTATCAACCATGCGTTCAACATTAATTTCTAATACTTAAAACATGCGTTGAGAGAATCAAGTAAAAACCAAACATCGTTTGAAGCTCACTAGAAAAACACTAGCAAATATTTGAAAACTACTCACTCACTGTCTTTGAGTTACTTATTCAAAGGATTGTAGGCCTCCTCTATAAGCGTTTGCCTTGTAATAATAATAAGAGCCTTTGGTTAATGCCTTAAGCCTCCTCTTGAGATCTTTCTTGAGCTTAACTTCACTAACTAATTTTAACATATGCAAAATCTAAGTCTAGTTTAACGTATCATTTGATCCCTTTTTACTCGATGCATCCCTAGGATATAGGTGCTTAACGCGTTACCACACAACCCAAACTTTACCTTGTAATTGGTAGGTAGCAATAGGCACATGGTACTCCTTGTCATCAGATGCGCCTACCTCGCCTATGCGATAATTGCTTATAGTCGTAATCCTCCATGCCTACTTCCGTGGTTTGCAGCCTCTCACACCCCTGTGTGCGCCCCTTGGCCAATGCCTACCCACTCTATTGCATCCCTATTCACGTGTTCGCCCATACTTAGCCTCAGTTGGTTAGCTGTTTGCTTATGCGTGGGTTGCAGCTGACTACTTGTTCATCCAACCAAATTTCCATATTCAATTTTCAGCTTGAATAACTTAATTTCCAGACTTAATCTCATGAAGTTTTCTTCTAAGTCCCAGACATCTTAACTAGCTTACCTTAAAGTTTCGATTTTTTATTCTTCTCCACAAGCTTGAAATTTACCAATCTTTACAACTTGTTCGGGTAGCCTAAGATTTTTGAACACTTAAGGAATTCTTCAACCTTCAACTCAATTCCATGGGAATTTTCCTTCAACATCCTTGGATTAGCCCCTTCACCGCTCCAGCTTCAAGTTGACAGCAACTTTCTCTTCCTTAGCACGTATAAAATTCCCAAATTGAGCTCTTCAACTACAACTTCTTTTATATTAAGGCTGCATGACCAACTAACTTTCTTAGAATGACAGTTGGAGCACTAACCCTACTTAAGGTCTTTAACCACACCACTTAGCCCACTAATTGGGTGGTTAAATTAGATGCTTAAGTCTATCATCAATGCTCAGGTTGCGATCAAGCTAGCCTTCCTTCTCGGCCAACACATACCTTAGCTAATGCTGCATACCCTTACTTAATGCATCACTAGCCAACACATACATTGACTTTGACTTAGACACATGCTTAAGCCTGTCGCTCCTCAATCCCCCTTAACCTCTAATATACCTCGACATCTTAGGAGGCATGTGTCCACGACTTCTTGAAGATTAGTAAAGGCTAAGATGAATAGTTTACACATATTCAAGAGGATAATTAAACACATAATCAAGAGGACTTAAATATAATTAATTGATAAAATAAGTTTAGGGGTTTACATTTCAGATACCTTAAATCCTTCTGGGATTCTCATATAAATATAATTATCAAGAGATCCATATAAATATGTTGTGACTACATCCATAAGATGCATATCCAGATTTTCATACACAATCAGACCAATTAAATATCTTAATTTAATTACATCCATCATCAAAGAATACATCTCCTTATAATCAATACCAGGTCTTTGTGAAAAATCTTGTACGATTAGTCTTGCTTTATATCTTGTGACCACATTATTTAATTTCTTTTCCTCAAAAATACCCATTTGTATCCCACAGATTTGACACCTTCTGATGTTTAGACTACTAGTCCAAAAACCTGGTATTTTGAAAGTGAGTTTAATTCTGCCTCGATTGCTTCTTCCTACTAAAGCCAATCTTTTCTATGTCGACATTCTTCAACAGATTTTGGTTCAGGAACCTCACTTTCAGATATAATATCAAGAGCAACATTATACGCAAAAATGTTGTCAATAACTACATTGGTTCGGTTCCATCTTTTTCCTGTCATGACGTAGTTTATTGAAATCTCATTATTATCTTTAGCTTTTTCACATTTCTCACTAGTCATGTCAAGGATTTCTTCATGGATATTTATATCTTCAACCAAGTATTCTTGACTATTTATTATCTTTCTTTTTCGAGGATTTTTATCTTTGAATCCCACTGATCTACCACGCTTCAAGTTTGTTCCAGACTCATTAGTGACAACTTGCTGTGTTGGGATATCAATTTTTTATGGAACATTTTGCAGCCAGTATATGTGACTTACTTACTTCTTTGTATATAAATGCATATGGAAACTGATTTGCTTTATTTTGCAAATGAATTATCTTCTAAACTTCAAGTTCACATTGATCTGTATGTGGATCTAAATGAGACAATAACGATGCATTCCATGTAATTTCTTTTTCCAACTTCTTAATTCTTACCCCTAATGTTAGAAAATTTGCCTTATTAAAATGACATTAAGCAAACTGTGCAGTAAATACATCACCCGTCAGAGGTTTAAGATATTTGATAATTGATAGGGAATTATATCGAATATATATTCCTAACCTCCTTTGAGAACCCATCTTAGTATGTTGTGGTGGAGCAATTAGAACATATACTGCACATCCAAAAATTCTCAGATGAGAAATATTTGACTCATGGTCATAAGCTAGTTGTAATGACGAGTACTTATGATAAGCTACTGGCCTAATGCATACAAGTAACTCTGCATACAAAATAGCATGTCCCCATACAGATGTAGGAAGCTTAGCTCTCATAAGCAATGGTCTAACAATTAACTGCAAACATTTTATGAATGATTCTGCTAAACCATTTTGTGTATGAACGTGAGCTACAAGATGTTCAACACTTATACCAATTGACATACAATAATTATTAAAAGCTTGAGACGTAAATTCACCAGCATTATCAAGACGAATGGTCTTAATTGTATAATCACGAAATTGTGATCTTAACTTAATTATTTGAGCAAGTAATCTTGCAAATGCAAGATTTCGACTTGATAATAAGCATATATGTGACCATCTGCTGGATATGTTTATTAATACCATAAAATATCTAAATGGTCCACTTGGTGGGTTAATAGGTCCACATATATCACCATGAATTCTTTCTAAAAATGCAGGTGATTCAATTTCTACTTTAGCTGGTGATGGTCAAATGATCAATTTTCCTTAAGAGCAAGCATCACATGATAATCCATTAGATTGAAGAATCTTCTGGCTCTTCAATGCGTGTTGATTTGAATTCTCAATAATTCTTCTCATCATTATAGATCCTGGATGACCTAATTTGTCATGCCAAATTGTAAATATATTTGGATTCATGAGCTTCAGATTCATTGTTGCATATGTTTCAATTACTCGTATATGAGTATAATATAATCCAGAAGATAAAGTAGGAAAATATTCCAATATACGTTTTTCATTTGAGATAGTAGATATGATATAAAGATACTCCATATTATTCTTACTATCAGTCTCAATTGATAACCATTGCAATGTATATCTTTAAAACTAAGTAGATTCCTCTTTGATTGACTAGAGAACAATTGACTAGAGAACAATGCATTGTCAATTATAAATTTGTTCCTCTAGCCAAAATAATATTTGCTTTTCCAAAGCATTCAATCAGGTTTGCAGAACTTGATATCGTATTGACTTTTGCTTCTAGCATTGTCAATTTGAAAAATTATTTTCTACTTGTAATTAAAAGAAAATAATTACAATAAGATAAACAACATTTGGAATATACAAAGATTAACATCTACTAAGAGAAGAAAAACACAAAAACATAGAGATGAATAAAAAGCCAACATTAAGTTCAGATATTTTCAAAGTCAAAGGAAACTCTTGATTTTCCATCAATTCTGCTGATTTTCTCTTCAGAAGATTTAAAAAAGTGAGCCACATCCAAATTTGTCATATGAGATGGGTCAAATATGTTATTATCCTAGTATGCAAAATCAAACATTTGAGAACAAATTGCACCTCTCCCCATTTGGAATTGGATCATTAGCCAATTCTTAATTTCATTCAGTAGACCTACATCATTCCTAATGTGTAAGATAGAAAAGCTACTGAACTATTGATGATTCTCTTGTAAACACAAGACTCATCAACATTTTGATCAAAGCTATAAGATTTGATCGCAGTATCAAATCTTATTCTAAGATCAAGAAGTTTGCTTCAATCCATATATGGACCACACTCAGATGAATCTCCAAAATGGTAGGCTTGTTGAGTCGGCGATCTGGCCACTCTCACCCATACAAATCAAAAGATCACACTCATAGGCAGGAGTTCACAACTCACTTAGGATTAAGGTCATGTTACCTATGGTCATCTTAGTGAAATGAAAGTCTTTATTATGAACGGCGTTATATAATGAGACTAAACATTTCGTGGTTCGGTCTTATACAAACTCCTTTGTATAGAATATCCCTGCTCGCATGTCTAATACATGAATGATCAGGATCAGATCATTTGTAGCACTTTACAACATTTGTAACATCTACAAAACGGGCCATACTCATAGTGTCACCAGGATAAGGTATCCAGCCTTATCCATATACTACAGACCATTTAGGTTATCACTTAAACATGATCCACCTATATGTCTCCACATACATGTTTAAGTTACAATGATAATCTCGGATGTTGGTTTATTAGTTTATGGTAAATGAAATTAAAATATCACATATTTCGTAAACAAAGTGAAAAAAATATCAAATATTATTAATCACTTACAAGTTTGTTCATACAAGGTTTACAAACTATAGGACCCTACGAGATTTAGGATATCAACCCCAACACGAACATTCCCCGCAGGGATTCCATGATCTCACGAGTAGTGATCATGGGCACATACTTCTTGGCCAAGACTTCAGAAAGACTAGCCAAGATATACGCTCGGGCCTTTTCATTTGCCCTTATCCAATGCTCGTATGTCTCTCGAACGTTTCGAGTGGCATTTTGAGTAGGAATAGGAGGACAATCCTTCATAAGGAAAAAACGAAGGTCATCGATAATTATTATTGTGTTGATTGTGTTTTTCTACGTTGTATAGTTTTTGTCGGTAATTTTGTCAGCAACGAGTAAGTTAAGTGTCGCGGAAGTCCTAATGAAAATTGTTGAAACCATACAATTTATTTGTAGTATTAGTACTCTATGCATTAACCCATTTGCAAAAGCCAATCAAATTTAGTAAAATAATCTAATGCACTCTAAGTGACATCTATTTTACAATGATGTGTCAGTGAGTCAAGACAAAAGTCACCGTAGGGTGATCAGGTGTCCCTTCATTGAAATGAGACTATCTCAACAGATAGACAAAACAACTCCTTATTACTATAACTATCAGTCACCATTGTTCGGTCTATAAATTGTTAAACTCGTTTAACATTTTCTTGTAAGTGTAACCCCTCATTTTAGATTCTAGAGTTTCGCCCCAATGAGCCAACCGTAGAGAAAAATCAATTGGGGCAAAAACTAAAGTAACCTTATCCATTTCTAGAGTTTGAGGTAAAGAATCATGAAAATGTCATCCGTAAGAGGACACAAAAAAAGGTGCCTCGAGACCAAGCATGAAACTTTACTACAAACTAATGAGAGAGACAATGGGATATGTTGACACATGTCCTACTCCCACTTACAATCTCTCTATTCACCTTGATATTGACCTATACAAACATCATCCGTTGAAGGACACAAGCAAAGGTGCCTCGAGTTCGAGTATAAATATCATGGTGTGAACTTTTAGGGAGAAACGTAAAAAAAGAAAAATGAAGTATCATATGCTCAATTTTTCTCCTATTAAGTGTTTTACCTAGGGTTAACTTAGGAAAATCCAGCTATTGATTTTAACTAAGTGATTATTTAATTTTCTCAAAAGTAACATTATTTTGAATGGTTAAATAACTTTGATTAATGTTTATTAAACACTTTAATTAACCTCAATCAACCATTGCATACTTGTAGCAAATCTATCTAATTCACATTTCCAGGTAAGTTCCAAAATAGGGGTGTTACGTTTCTATCAACTTAAATACCATAGCCTAGACAAAACTAGCCTTAGACAAAAGGTCCCTTATAGATACATTTGCTACAAATGTAATCTTTTAATTAAGTACCAATTTAATCTTATTAAACTGATTAAAAGATTAAACTTAATTTCTAATCTTATTAGAAATGTGATCTCCATATTTTAAAACTATTTTTTAAAAAAATGATTTTAATATAAGGTTTGCATGCAATTTTGAATTATTGATTTTAATTTCTAATTTCATTTAATTATAACTTTTATAAAATAAATTAAATATATTAAAATCATACATTTGCATTCATTGACACACTCAGTAAAATTATAGTAATTTAAAATTACCTAAGGTAGTGTCATGCTTCATGCAATTCAAGTTCATTACTAATCATATATAACACTTATATAATTAAAGTAGTGATATAATTAACATACATCCATACATACATTCAACTATATATTATAACATTTACAATATAAATGACGCATGAATAATGCATAACCTATGGTGAGATTTTTACTATATAGCATACATTATGACATATATAAAATTAAAAGTAAATCATACATTAAATGCATAATTTTAAAAATAATTACTGGACCGGGATTGGACTCCTAAACTATTAATTAAATTATTATACACTTATATTAATTTAATTAATAAAAGAAACTATCTATTACAAGAATAATGGTCAACTGGTTCAAAACAAGCGAATCGAATCTTGAACCACATAAACCGAACCGCCCAACACCTTAATTGGCCAAGAATCGCTTGAACGAACCAAACTGGACACGAACCAGTCAAGCCACAAACCAAACCGGGTGCAAACCGGTTTGTTCTTTCCGTCTCGCAATATTGCAATGCTGTGACCTAGCGTTTAAACGCTACAAATAGAACACTTCGTTCGCCTAATCGCAGCGTTGCAATGCTACTGTACAATAGCCACTGTACAGTTGTGATATTCTTTGATTCTCCTCCATTTTTGGCCTCACCTTCTTCATATTTTCATTGGAACAGCCACGAACGATTCAATCTTGAACAAATACAGACTCTATAACATAAATTATGCCCAAAACACGGGCCCTTACAAATCAAATTAGCAAAACTAAAGGCTGTAAATACTAGATCCAATCCCAAAATTATCCAAAATTATAAACCAAGCATTCCCTTCATTCATCAATTATGAACTAGATACATAATGCAAAAACCCACCAAGAATTTGTAAAATTAATTCTGAAATTTTGAAAAAATTGGGACCTAAAACCCTGCTCTGATACCATTGAAGGAACCGGTGAAGGTTTGGAGCAGAAGCAGGGAACGGTCCCAAATTCTAATTTTTACAGAACATTCAATTTTACAGAATAATATAGAAAATTATGCATTATCAACAATTACAACATGTAAATAAAAATAAAGAAAAGTAAAAAAGGAGATACTAACTCTTGAAGATCTAATCTTCTTCTCGTAATTCTTTTTCCAAAAATTCACATACTCGAAACTCTAATTGGCCACCACCAATGAGAACCTCCTCTGGGATGAGAATCCAAGGAGTTGTGTGGGCTCTTGGTATTTTGGGTAAGTGAGATTGAGAGAAGGAAACGGTGAGATTAGAGAACTTTTTCTCATGAAAAAAAAAAACTATAAAAACCACTATAAGAAGAAGAAAAACTAATCACCCTGCATATTCACCCACTCATGCACGTTATAGAGAGAAAAACCAAAAATATTTTTCAAATTTTAAATTAATTAAAATAAAAAATATTTTAATAAAACATTAATATATATTTACATGTTAGCCAATTTATCATATAATATATATTATATTAAACTTTATGTTATATCAAATATAACATATAACCTATAGTTTAATATTGTATCAAATACAATATAACCTATAGTTTTCATTCTCTCATTAATGTCTGGTATTTAATATAAATCCTATTTATATTAAATTTAATTATATGAATCTGATTCACATAATTAATATTTGAATCATATTCAAATATTTATTTCCTCTTAAATAAACTTTATATTATAATGTATCAAATACATTATAGTAATTATATCTTATATAATTAAATTAAATTAATTATATCACATACAATTAATTTGAACAATTCAAATTAATCTAAAATTGATTATCATTTAATCCCTGTTGAGCTACAGAAGAAACCTCATGGACCTGTAGCTTGAAGCTTCAATGGTAATTGAATAATTAATTAAACTCCTTTAATTAAATTTTTCAACATCCATTAAATATTGGACATTCCACTAAAAAACCGACAGTTGCACTCTTCGCACTACAGATATATTTCTTTGTCCATTAGATATAACTAGTCAATAGTGCGATGACCATTTACAAATTGCTCGTAAGTGCAGCTCGACCAGAACTACCGTTTTGCGCTCGTAGTTACTTCTAACTTCTTAAGTACCATTGATCCCTCTAATGAATAATAAATCATAGTTCAACTATGACCAAACCTCTCTATAGCCAAGAGAGGGTGTGGCGCCATATTAGTCAAACCCTGGAATCAACCCTTAAAGGAGCAATTTATTTACTTACCCCGACCTCAGGGAAAGAATGAATTTCGTCTTGTGTAGTTGTGTTCCCAACTCCCCAATCAGACGAATTCCCAAAATGGTAGACTTATTAAGTCGGCGATCTGGCTACTCTCACCCATACAAATCAAATGACCGCTTTCATAGGTAGAAGTTCACAACTCACTCAGGATTCAAGTCATGTCACTCATGTTCATCCTAGTGAAAAGTAAATCTCAATTATAAACGATGTTATATAATGAGACTAGTAATTTCGTGGTCCAGTCTTATACAAACTCATTTGTATAGAATACCTCGCTCACATGTCTCCAGATGAATGATTAGGATCAGATTATTTGTAGCACTTTACAACAATTGTAACATCTACAAAACAAGTCATATTTGTAGTGTCACCGGGATAAGATATCCAGCCTTATCCATCTACTACAAATCATTTAGGTTATGACTTAAATATGATCCACCTGTATATCTTTACATACATGTTTAAACTACAGATGATAACCTTGGATGTTAGTTTTTTTGTTTGTGAGTTTAATGCTACTAAATGTTAAATAAAACATCTCATATTTTATTAAATAAATAAATTTTGACTCTCTATGACCAAGTATATGGATAAAACTATGTCGAATCCTTCCAGAAATGTAACCTAGAATTGGATCTTCATTATCTAAACAAACACAAAACATACCATTGGTAAGTGATTCAGTAATTAAACCTTCAAAAATCCTTTTTTGTTCTTAATGTTTGTACAATACAATTACAAACTACAGGACCCTACGAGATTTAGGACATCAATCCTGACCTACCTTTAACGGAAAAAAAACGATAGGAGCTCGTGTTGATAACGTGTTATGAGCTTGAAGAGCACAACGGGAACACGAATACCAATAAAATATAATATTAAAATAAATATAATATAATATAATAGTAAAATAAATATAAATTAATATAAATTAAACATAATATATAAATTAACAAAATATAAAATAAGAAATTTCTCTAAATTCTCTATTTTCTCCAATTTTCATGGACTTTACTCAACATGTGTCTTCCAAAACCCACCAAATGCCACTATTTATAGGTAATTTGGCAAATAGAAGGTGAATTATATGGACATCAATAATGTATAATGTTGAGACACATGGACAACACTTTGAAAAATAGGGGTATGACACGTGGTCAAACTAAATATGAGCATCTAATGGTATCTATCATCATAATATTTATAATAGAAACAAGTTAATAGGGTTATTATAATCTCTTATTTAGGATAATGATAAAAGTTATGTAGAATAATTTTAAAGAGAAAAAAAACTTAAGAGTGAGGGACAATAAATTTCAATAGCAATAATTTAGAGAAAGAGATAAAAAGAATTAGAGAGAGAAAAACAAGAGAAAAATTAAAAATTAAAAATTGTTAAAAAAAAAACCATTGGAGAGAGAAAAAGTGAGAAGAGGTTAAAAATTAGAGATGAGCATTGCAAAAATTTTAGAGAGAGAAAATTAAGAAGAGGTTAAAAATTAGAGGGAAATAAAGTTAAAAATGGTAAAAAAAAAACCCCACAAATTCCCAATCTTTTAACAAAAAAATCATTTGGTAATCACCTCCCAAGTGATTGTTGATATAGAATCACTTGAAGTGTGTTTACAAAATCACTTTTGATCGTTATCAAACATCATAATTTAAGAAGAAAAGTAATTTAGATATGTGAATGTGATTTTGGTAATTTCCAATGTACTTTTTAGTCTAAGAACTTTTATGTTTTTTGAGGTTAACAAGTCCATAGCATATTCAATATTTTATTTTAAATTAAAAAATCTATTAAACATAAAATTAAATTTTTGTGGATAACGAAATATTGAATAGGTTAAAATTGAAAATTTGATTCTAAAAATATTGATTTAGCACAAATATAAAATCATTTGTCACCAATGATTCATCTCGTTACATAAAATATGCTATAAAATAGGATCATAAATATAGAGATATGCAAAACATTTTAGGGTATTTGGTCCTAGGAGTTGTGAATTTCATTCTTTATTTGGCCTAAGTAGTTTGTAGGTCTCATTACTAACAATATCAATTTTATTGTTCTTTGGAGCTCACTTCCACTTCTTATCCTAAATGTCTATTTAAAGATAAAAATAAAAGAAAAATACTGCATAAAAATTGAGCTAAGTTAGAGATAATTATTTTTCTTCTATAAATTAGCATTGGTTAAATATCGATTTTAAAATGGTTGTACGAAATAATTCTCAACATGTAATCGCAAGCAATGAAATTAGAAAAATGGTGTAGAAAAAAAAGAGAGAAAATTAGAAAATGAATAATGATGGAAGTAACAAATTATATCTAACCTTTATGTGATAACAACCGTTGAATTTGTCATTCAATGAAGACGTGACTTATAAATCAAGGAGAATTTGAGCAACGACATTACCACAATGTCTCTAATGCCAATAAGATTTTTTTTTTTTTTTTGTTGTTGCTGCTTCTGCTAGAATTATAGGAATGAAGATGAATTTACTTCTTCTAAAGTCATCATGGTCTATTTATAAAAATCTAGCCTATGATGTCTAGATTAGGATTTCAAAGTCATATTAGACTAATTCTCAAACCAAATGGGTTGAGGCATGGCATCAAATGAGGAGGTTCGGCCTCGGCAAGTTGGATTGAGTAAGTCAATTTGGCCCTTTTCCTCTTCCTCGGGATCAAATGAGTTGGAAACACATTGAGTATGGTCCGCTTATTGGAAGTATGTTAGTCTAGATATTTAGCCTAAACTCTCCTTTTCTTCGAGACCAATTGGGTCTTGAGTATTGTTTTTGGCTCGTATTCCGTCCTTTTCGTGACATGATCGTCTACATACAATCCAATCGATTATATTTTTTAATCCAAATGTACCAATAATATGAAAAAAAAAGAAGAAGATAGATGAGCTACCCGTAACAGACCAGAATAATGGATCAAAAACTTGTTATTGTGTTCAGCATGTGAGCTAACTTAGATTGACAAGGTTAATTGGGTTATAAAAATAAAAAATAAAACTAACAAATAGAATTTAATGGGTAATAAATTTGAAATACAGCAAAAGATATTGATTCATCGAAATAATTTATAGATATTTTATTTTGAAATCCTTCGATCGGTGAGGGGCAATAAATAAAAGAGAGAATGTATAAGTAAATACAATAATATATATATATATATATAACCACGTATGACATAAATCGTAAATGGAAGAATTATTTTAAATGATAAATTGTTTAAAAATATTTAAGTAAAGTAAAATGTTTTATCTATCAACGATAGATAACAATAGACTACAATAGATATCTATAACTAGGTGATAGACCGCGGATGATACCTCTGTTACAATGATCTTGACAATGGAAGAGACTTTTTACAAGTTTTCTTCCATACAGGGGAGGTGAACCAGAGTTAGGAAGCCCTTGTCCTTTCCGGCGCCCTTTCCGGAGTATGTGTTTGTATTCCACAGGTCGACTTTCATATTAAAGCATAAAGCTACTTTGTAAAAGTGAAACAAAAGAAAAGGCCAAAAAAGAGGCTTAAAATGCATTTACATCCTCTCGGAATATGTAGATACTCGATTCTCGAAATCGGTATTTTCTCATGAGTGCAAGATGGCCGCTGTGTGGTCCTTCGTTTACGTCCACTAAGAGGCCCTCTCCCCTTCCTTCCTTTCCCCCTGTGATATACACGCTCTGGGTGGCCTCCTCCTCCTCTCTCCCTTTTAGAGTACGCTACGGGGAGGGGGGAGGGGGGTAGGGACACTGACGCTAATGTTCCACCTACTAATCACAAGGAAAGAGTCGTTCCTTTGCACCCCCACTCCGGGGGTGCTTCACTCTCTACCCTGATTCTCACTTGAAGAACTTTCTGATCGAATATCGTAAATGGTTGATGAACCTTGGTTGGACTAATCACTTCCTATTGTGGACCCACGTACAATGGCAATGCTATAGGAAAGCTCATAACCGAGACAAGACGACATCAATTGCAGGCTTTATGTCGATCATGATCACTGCATGACAAGCCGAGTGAGCTCCACTCCCCTTGGAAAGGGAGAAGCTGCATGCAGAAGCTTCCGTAAGAACGGAAGGGTCGGACCTGCGCGTAGGGACATAAAGACAGGGAGTGGTGACCCCTATAAGCTTTATGTACCTATGCACGCTGACCTCGACGACGGTGGCTCCATACCCTGAATGTCAAGATCCGTATAGCGGGTGATACCTCTATTACAAGGATCTTGATAATGGAAGAGACTTTTTACAAGACCATTAGACGATAGATCATAATAGATATCTATCAAACACTAATAAATTTCTATGGCGGTCTATCGCAATCTATCTCTAATAAATAATAATATTTTGCTATATTTGTAAATAGTTTATCCAATTTTCTAAATTTTAAAACATCCCTTCTAACTTTAGGTAAATATTGTCAAAATATTATACACATAAAAATTTCTATTAGATTAATAGTTATTAATAGTGTGTCAAATTAGTTTTTAAATTTTAAAAAATATCTTGTATGTCCTCAAATTTTCAATTCTCTATAGAATAGATCACTGGATTTTTTTTTTTTAATTTGTGTTGAATAGGTTCTTTATATATTTGAAATTTTTAAAAATTAATTGGTCTATTAGATTAAAATTATATAAAATTATTTTTAGCCTAATATGATTTTTAACTTCCAGTATCGTAACTAATAAATTTGTAAAATTTAAAAAAATATTGGTTATAGGTCAAGGGCAGATCTATTGAAACAAAATCAAAAGTTTCAAACTGGGTTAATCACTTTTTAAAGTTTAATAATCTTTAGACACAAAACTAACATTTATTAGATTTTTCCAAAATTTCATAAACCAAACAATAATAGACACAAACATAAATTATAAGCAATAAACTTGTACGTATTAAAAAAAAAAGTTAGTAATTTAACATAGATTTACGGCTTATTTAGGTGAAAGTATTCTCATGTATTTATTTATTTATTTTCAAATTAAACCATTGATTAAACTAATGATTCCATACTGTTTTTTCAATATTATAAAAACATAGGAGAAATTTCACGAACGACCTAAATTTTGGATGGTTAATGATGTTTGCTCCCTTTTTTAAAATAATGAAAGATGGTTTTCTATCATTAAAGAAGCACAATAATAGTGTTAAGTATTATACATAACCTCCCTCATGCATCATTAATGAGTGTTCATAACAGCAACTATAAGCACGAGTTAGAGAACAAGGACAGGTATGAATAGGAGGATGTAAGAGCAAAGAGAAGCCCGAATCTTAGCGTGTGAAATTTTGAAGCACGATATAAATAATTAACACTTAGTAAATGGTAATGATAACAGAAAGTCATACTTCATTATTTATAAAATTAAAGTAGTTTGTAAAGTGGGAAAAAAAAAATCTAATTTGAAAGTTATAACTTTTCAGAAAAATATCAATTTAAACACCTAAACTATAGAGGTTGTATCAATTTAAACCATGCAATAACAATTGTATTAATTTACACTATCTATTACATTTTGTTTCGATAAACACGACATAGAATTTAAAATTTTATCCACTTTTATAAGCGAATCAATTTAGACTCCCAATTAATACTTCTTCTAAAAATCTTTGATGCGTCAATTCTAATTATCTACTTTATTGATTCGACATTTGAAAATGTCTCTACGTGTATAAGAATTACATGTCTGGATGATTTTCAATTGTAACTTTAATAAAAGGTCTAAATTGATTTATTTATAATAATTTAGAAGATATTTTTCCAACTACGAAAGAGAATATATGCTTAAAATTTTAAAATTTAAATTGATTCAATCCCGAAATTTAGGAGATAGTAATTCAATATTTTTTCTTTCTTTTTAATTGGACTGAATAGAATTGGTAAGAGCATTACGAAGAGCTCCGCCGTCAGGATTTGTCTCACAGTACAAAATCGACTTTACCTCATTCGCTAAGCCAAAACTGCCTGCTCCCTCACATGGACTCCAAGCATTGATTCAACCTTTTTTTAAACACTAATTTAAAGTTTGTTTCATTCAAAGGGCGGCTCGATCTTTATCCATTGCAAAACCCAATTCCTGTTTTTACCAAATTTGAAGAATCTGTGTGCGATTTTGGGGAATATTATGTGTCCTCTTCATTGATGGCTTTTCAGTTTCATCAATAACATTTTTTGTTTTTTGGGTTTAATCACTCACTCGTTGTGGCTAATGGGTCCAATCAGAGGGTTGAGAAAGAAGAAGAAATTGGAGAGAAAGCTCGATTCCAATGGTACTGCTTCAGATTCTTCTGAAAAGGATGAAGCCATAGATTGGTGGGATGATTTCTCCAAACGAACCAATGGTATTTCTATCTTTTACTTTTTAATTTCTTGATTCCCTCTTTACTTTTCATTGAAGTTCTTTAATCGTAAGATCGGTTCTGTTTAACTATGGAATGTTGTGGAACAAATGATTTGAACTCGGTTGACTTCTTAACTGGTTTGTGGACAGAATTGACGGTATTGCATGTATTAGGGGAGTTAGTTATTATGTTAGCTTCGAGTTATTGTATAGGAGGGCAAGAACTTTTGTTAAGTTTCTATGTTAGAGATAAGAATGTTATGTGATTCTGTTTAAGAGTTTTAATGACTCAATGTGGCAATGTTTCTGAGATTTTGATCTGTTTTCTGTGCTTGTAATGCTTAGTGCTTGACAGGGGACCTCATTTTGAATTTGATGTGTTAGTGTTTAGTTTATGAAGATGTAGGAATAGGTTATACTCTTTGGTGGTCGTTTTTTATTATCCATGAGTTCGGTGTAGGCGATTTAATTGATCCTACACCTTCATAAATTGTATTTAGTCTTCTTCCGTTGTTGAGGGCTTTTCGAATTTGTAACTAGTTGATCCTGGTTCGACACTAGTAGTATGTTGATTTTTCTCTTTGATGATATTGATGATACTGATGATATCAGACCCAAAGCTATGGAACTTATGTGTGGGTCCATTGTCAAAATAGAATGGCCTTATCTTTATTTTCATCTCTCCACAAATTTTTCTGCTAGATCTTTGAATAACAAGGGTGTTCCTATATATTAGGGTGGGGGGTGGTTATATGTTGTTATGTGTGTTCCTTCTTCCGACCTTTTGCTATGTATTGTCCGTGCCTTGCCGCTTCCTTCTTCAGGGTGTATGATAATGCCTTCTGCCAAAGACTACCCTTGAAAGTATGGTTCTGTTGTGAGTGAATTCCAGAATCAACAAGAACGACACACATCTTGTTTAGAAATTCCTTCCTATTATCTTAGAGAATGTAGAGAATTTATGTTATTCCTCCCTCTCCATCTCTGTCATATCTGATTCTAGGGATTAGATAATATAAATTCCATATGTTACTAAATTATATTTTGTAGTGTTGAAACAACTATAGTAGACTAAGATAAACATATTGGATTAATGTAGAGTGGTGAGTGTGGATTGGAGAATCAGAAACAAAAATGTGGATTGTTAGCAGAATGTAGTTGTTTGATTATATAGGCTATATAATTCCCGTCAAGCGATTTGCATCCTCGTTGTTTTGGCATTGATGTAATGTCATTAGATGTATTCTTCTAGTATATATCAGTGTCTCAAGTCTTCTACCATACATATTTGAAAGCCAATGAGTATCTATTTCCATTACACTGCAAGATGAAAAACTAATCATACTTGTCATGAATATCTGGAACTTGTCTTTTTTCTTCAAAATATTCAGAACCAAATTTCAGTGTTTTAATTTGAAAATGTTGGTTACACTTTCTTGGCCCAATTTCTATGCAGGTCTTCATTCTGCATCAAAAGGTTTGGATAGATTCAAATCCATTTTTAAGGTCTCCCGGAAGACTTTCGACTACATATGTTTGCTTGTCAAGGACGACATGACAGCTAAATCTGGTCATTTTACATTTTTGAATGGTAGGCCATTGTCTTTATGTGATCAAGTAGCTGTAGCTTTAAGAAGGTTGGGGTCCGGTGAATCGTTAGTGACAATTGGTGATTCACTTGGATTGAACCACTCGACTGTATCTCAAGTCACATGGCGATTTGTGGAGTCGATGGAAGAAAGGGGGCTTCGCCATCTTCATTGGCCTTCAAATGAAGTAGAAATGGCCCAAGTGAAATCTAAATTTGAGAAAATACAAGGACTCCCTAACTGTTGTGGTTCGATTGATACCACTCACATCACAATGTGTCTGCCTGCTTCGGATTCCACGAGTTATGTATGGCTTGATGAGGAGAAAAACCATAGCATGGTCTTGCAAGTGATTGTAGACGCTGAAATGAGGTTCCGAGACATATTAACTGGATTGCCTGGAAAAATGTCAGACTGGTTAGTTTTCCAGAGTTCAAACTTCCACAAGCTCTGTGACAAGGGGGAGAGGCTGAATGGGAAGAGGTTAGAGCTTAACGACAGATCGGAAATCAGAGAATATATAATTGGAGATTCAGGCTATCCTTTACTTCCCTATCTTGTCACTCCCTATGACGGAAAAGAACACTCAACATCAAAAGCTGAATTCAACAAGCGACACAAAGAGACTCGGTTGGTGGTGCAACGAGCATTAGCAATGTTGAAAGAGCGGTGGAGGATCATTCAGGGAGTGATGTGGAGACCTGATAAACATCGATTGCCAAGGATCATTCTAGTCTGCTGCTTGCTTCATAACATTATAATCGATATCGGAGATGACACAGAGGAGGATGGTGGTGTTCCTTTGTCTATTGAACACGACGTTGATTACAAACAACAGGTTTGTGATGTTTTTGACCCAAAGGGTGCATATCTGAGAGATAGATTGTCTTTGCTGTTCATCTGAAACTGCGAGGCTTTGTTACCATGTTGACTATTCTTTTACATTCTACAAAGTTTGAATAATGGGATTAAGCTTCTGCCTCATGTACATACCACCAGTTAATGCTTTAGTGATTTATTGGGGAGTGATTGATGAATTGATTCTGTTCCAATGATCTAAAAAATTTGTCAACAGTGAAAGAAGGAAATTATAGAACACACAAGTTGCTTAGTATATGAGCTGTTCTTTTGTAGTGAAGAGTATGGGAATGACAGCCTTGCATACAAGTTTCAACTTTTATCTTTATTATTATTATTATTATTATTATTATTCATTTCAGGACCATTATTGTCCATTGCTTAATAATAATAGATGTTGTGGTTTAATAGGTAAGGCAGAAGAATTGAATTTCTGATCTCGAAGTTTGTATATTCTTTATGCCAATTGAATTATGTTCGTTTTGATAATAAATTATGACTTTTAATGTATGTATCAACATGTAAATATACACATAAATGATATCATATAAGTTCAAATATGAATGGTACAATATTTCAAACGTGATACAATTAGGATTTATATTATACCAAAGACCAAACTAAAATTTCAAAATTTCAATGAATAAAAATGAGATTTAAAACCTTCTTGTCATTTAAAATTTATTCATTTTTAAACTTTCCTTCTTAAAATATTTTAGTCATTAAACTTTTAAATGTTATACTATAGTCTCTAAATTTGTAATGTGTTAAACATAGACCTAGCATTAACAAGGGCATCTTATGTTCATTTACCTTGCCTAATCAAATATAAGTTCTTATATGTAATTAATGAAAGATAGATGACAATGACTCAACTGTTTTTTAATACAACATTTGTGATTTTTTGTCCTTTTTTTCTTTTTTTTTGTCATTAACACTTTTCGTGACTCTTTCTTGTAGTCTTTGAATTCACCATCAAGGAAAGTGTATAGATGACACGTGAAAAATCTATCATTATTGGTTATTTCAGGACTCAAATTCAGTCAACAATAATCATTTAGAGATATTAATTACCATCATGGTAATATTTTCTATGATAATTTCTCATTGTCAACAAGTGACTCAAAAACTGGTTTTTTCTGTCAATTAAACATTTGCCTTGACATTGAAAATCCGTCACGAAAACATTTACCTATACAATGTCAATAATGCCTTAATTATGACATTGTACAAACGTCATTAAATTATGCTATTTGACACTTATTTATAGCCATTGCAGTCTGATTGATGACAATATTCCAATGTCATATAACTACATCTCATGACATTTGTGAAATGTCAAAAAAATGCTTTTAATGATGGATAACTATTTGTTTCATACCTGTTATTACATTTATAATTCCTCTAATTTTTTTTACGCAAAAAAATATACAAACATAAATGTGAACTTTCATATATAACAATAGAGTTTGTAATGTTAATACAAGAAAATTATATACAACAAAGCTAGTAACCGAATTTTGGTTAAGTCATTTATAGAACTAGTAATTACAACTAAAAGAATTAAACTCAATACATTAATGTAAAAAATAATAACAATATACATAGGTTATATATACGTTGATCTTGATATTCACATTCTCCATATCATTTTGTTGTCTACATTTATACTCAAAACCTCATTTTCGTCACACAAATAAGCTTCAAATCAAACTAAACAAAAACAATACATAAAGTCACAATATAACTACATAAATAGACTCCAAATCAAACTTTAATAACATAAATAACCTCGAGATTTAAATCATTCTTCAAAACTACAAAGCTAACAAACTTTTAACGTTGAATCTTGACATAAAAAAGCGTCATAGAAGCTAATAAACTTGTAACTTGTCCAAACTTTTTTGGAAAATAACAATTAATCAATCAAAATATAATAAACAACACATGAATTTTGCTTAAAACATTATTTCCAAAAAAGTTGGAATACTCACAACAGGCTTACTATTTAGACTTGAATTTATCACAGTAAATCGATGTCAACAACTATTTCATAGATATTGTAATCATTATTAAAAGAAATTAAATCTTACAAAAAAAAAAAAAAAATCAATTCAAATAAACATGTGGTTTTAAGCTATATGATATACCTTTTATACACCAAAAAAACACTCCAACTTAAAAAATTCTTCCTTCACTCTGTCCATTGTTCTCAAAATTTTCAAAAACCATATACAAAAAAATATGGAACTAAATACACATAAAACCTCACAATTTAAGAACCCAAATTTGCAACATGAACCCTTTAAGCAACCGTAAATCACAAATTTGCCCAAAATATTTGCTCCACTCTCAACCAGCAATGCCAATTATTGGAGTAGCATAAAGGCAGATTGAAAATTTTCCTTTTTCTTTCTTCATTTTAAAGATCTTGCCTATCTCTCCAAAATTAATTTAATGTTCCTTTGATATTTTAAAATATAGTGTACATAGAAAAATAAAATTAAATAAAATTGTTACCAGATGTGATATTGAGTTTTTATTTTAGAATTAGGCAAATTTTCAATTGTAAACTCCAAAATCTAGGATTTTTTTTTTTAAATCTATTTTTTTCAACATTTAAGAAATTTAACTTCAATACTCCCAAAGTTAAAATCATTAAATATATTCTCAATTTTGATCAAAGGGATTGGATTTTCATTTTAGAATTAGGTAACTTTTCAAATTTTAACTCCAATACCTCGAAATTAAAAATTAAAAAACAAAATCTATTTTTTCACCATTTAAGAAATTTAACTTAAATGTCTCAAATGTTAAACCACTAAATATATTGTGAATTTTAACCAAAAGGGATTGGGTTATTTTCCTGCAACTTTTCAAATTTAAACTCGAAAAACTAGGAATTATTTTTTTTTTTAAAAAAAAATCTCAACATTTAAGAAATTTAACTTAAATGCCCCTAATGTTAAAACCATTAAATATGTTGTTAATTTTAACTAAAAGGGTTGGTTTTCATTTTAGAATTAGGCAACTTTCAAATTTAAATCCCAAAGAATTAGAATTTTTTTAAGAAATCTATTTTCTCATCATTTAAGAAATTTAATTTAGTTCACTTAAGTGTTGATTTGATGTCTTAATTTCCTAAATTATAGTCAAAATTTAGTGACGTGAGACATTACTGGTATATTTTTTCTTCATATTCCCAATCATCTTCATGATTGAAAAAATAATCATAACTAATTTTCTTCTTAATTGCTTTTTAATGACCATTCATACAAGTCTAGAAACTCTTCAAAAAAATTTGTTTCCTGCCAAAAGTGATTTTTTTTTTTTTTTTTTTTTTTTACAATTTAATGACTCTAAAGAAGTGTCACTATTTGATGTTAGTTATATTCATTAATTATTGATACAAGAAAATCATCATAGTAGTCAAAAAGTCCAAAAATTTCCATTTTTTCCTGTCAAAATCGTGCCTTTTTCATTTTCATACATTTAAGACTTGCTTTTATAGCCATAAATTTGTGACACAAAAAACTGTCATGAATTTCGAAAAATTCGGAAAACTTCTTTTTTGTCGTAAAAAACGCGTGAAATGAATTTTTATGACTATTTTTTTTCACTCTCCTCTCTATGTGTGCTATTGTCATGGATTGTATATTTTGTTGTAGTGCCAAACCAATTAGACTATGATTAATTGAGGTAAAATTTTAAACATTGATGTCAGCGAAAATGTCAAGGTCTCAATTTTTAAAAAATATAAATAAAAATAATAGATGGATATTTCTAGAAAACGTCTAATTATTAAAATTTTATAAAACATATTTAAATTATTTTTTTAAAAAAAGTTTAAATTTATTCTCATTATTATTAGGCCGGTCTTAATGATATTTTGTTGATAATTTTGTTATGTTTTGTCAAATTTTCTAGATATAATAGAAATGCATACTAAAATATGTATGTGAACAAATCCATTGACATATTGAAGTGATGATAACATCAATATGTAGACAAAAATTTAAAATCTTGTGCAATGTTAGTAAAATTATGAAGGAGAATAAAAATCCAAAAACAAGAGAGAAAAACCATGTTGGAAATGACTCTTGGGCTTAGGCTCATAGCAAAAGTTAAAAGAATCCCATGTTGGAGAATTAAGCAATGCTTTAAAAGTATAAATACCAATGTATGCTAGAGGTAACTTTAAAGTGTGGTAGTGGTGGAAGTATAACTCTTTCACCACACTCACGCGACACTCCTACCATTCGGTTGAGCGAGTTCAGGTTACTGCATTTGAGTGAAAAAGAAATAACTTTTATTACTTATCTACTTTATTTTTAACCTAAAAATTAAACGTTTTAATATTAAATAAGTTTTATTATTGTGATTGTTTCTTCCCGTTATGATTTATTATTTGTCATTGTTTTCTTCCTATTGCTTTTTCAACCCTAACCGTTTTCATAAGCTTCTTCTTCTTAAATGCACAAACACCGATCTGAAAAAATAGGTTTTCAATATCTCGTTCTCTAGACTCTGCTAATCTTCCTTTATATGTTCTATTCTGGGCAATATTTTTCTTTCATTCCAATCCATCTTCCGACGAGTGCACACCTGAATTTGGATGTTGTGTTAAACTTGGAGAGCAACGATTGACATCAAGGTCGCGCAAAAATTGCTTTTAGAGCAGTGATTCCTCCATGATACAACAACTCTTCGACGTCTGGTTTTACAAATAATATGCAATTGAAAGTTTAAAGACTTCTATGAAATACTAAATTAAGATTTAACTCAAAATTGTTTACATTACAATTCAAAATCAAGATATTCCATACTTAATGATTTAGTAGCATCATTTCCTAAAAAGAATTAATATGATAAAACGTAAAATATTTATTTAATAAGAATTGTTATAACTATCTCAGCTATCTCTTCTAGGTGAATCATCATTCATATAAATTTAATGTTTGTCCCAAATAAATTTATGGTTCTTCAAAAAGAAAACTTTATCAACTCAACCAATGAATGTTGTCAAAAAAAAAAAATAATAATCAGTAAATGAATAATGTATTTGGTTACCGAAGCTTAATTGATTGAGATTGTTTATTAGGATGATGAGAAAGAAATTTAAGCTTAAAGTTAAGATCAAGTCCAAAAACGAACTTTACAATAGTCATGACACATGAATATAAACAGAGATCTCGAGTTGTAAAGTTTAAGAATATTTATCGAAATACTCAATGTTCATACTCGCAAGCATGAAATGTTGAATCATAACCATATTTGAAGTAAGGTGTTTGGTCACATTGTGAAATTGAGTTATGAAGATGTTGATTGTACTTATAGACGAAAGGACATCACGAGAGATATGCATACGTCATAAACTCGATATCAAATATTACCGAGATTTGTGAAACATTGAATATTGAGGATTCAAGTATAGTTTTCGATTTTGAAGTTGATATGAATAATATAAATACTTTAAACACTCTTTTATAGTCTTGGGTGATTTCATTAGTGAGTGCTTGGATTGCATTTGTCGAATGCTAGTAGTAGACAAAACCCGATCCACTTATAAAGAAAGTACAATGGTAAACTTTTGCTTGCATACAATTAGTTTTGGGTTTGCTGATGGAGAATATGAGACATCATGGTCGTATTTTTCCAATAAATGAAGTGTGCTATCAGGAAAGTTCCTAAGTTGTTCATTGCTTCTAACAGACGACATCCAAGCCTGTGAAAGGCTATAAGAACAGTGTTTCCTACTGCATTCCACTGTACATGTATCCATTATCTTGGTGAAAATCTGAAGCTAAGTAGGAAATTGTTATAATTTTATCCTTGTTGCAAAGCCATTTTGCGAGACTCAATTCAATAACTACTAGGATCAACTTCCAACAGTGGGATATTGGAGTTAAGTGGTGGGTTTGATCTTTTCAATGTGTGTTTCGATTTAGCATCTGAATATCCTAGTAGTCACGAGATTCGTGGTTCGAACCTCCATCCTTTACATTTAATATTAAATATTATAACATATACTCTAACTGACGTAGGTATAATCATATGACCACGACCTTAGTAAATTGCATAAATTTAGTCCAAAAAGAATGCATTTATGAATCATAATAGAGGGAGAAATATATACTATATAATCGTCGAATACTTTAGCCTTCAATCATCAGTCACGAGTATCAAACTATATAGAGATGATTCTTAGAAAAGCTAAAGACAATGCTAAGAGACATATAGCTAGACTAGTGGATAGTTACGAATTTGAAATAGAGGATGGTATCCATTACACAACATTTAGTTGTAGATTTGATTATTATAAACTTTCATGTTTTCAAGGAATTGCAATTATGGTAACATATACCACCATACCTTTTTGCTCAATAGACTATCATGTCTCTTAGTGTACTAAAAAAATATTTAGATTCCTTTATCAAAATTAAAAACAAAAACAGATTTTTTAAATACTAGTTTTTTTTAAAAGTTTTATTTGGCAACCATTTGATTTTTTTTTTTTTTAAAAAAAAAAAAATAAGTATATAAACACATAGTTTACCTCTAAGTTCTTTGCTTTGTTATCTACAGATATGTTTGGAGACTAAATATTAATGAAACAACATGTTGATGCCAAAATTTGGATAGGGATGCACCTGACTTTCACATGACAACAACGGTAAATTTTTAATTTGGGGAAGAGAGAACTTGCAAAACAAAGAAAAAGGACTCCGACATCAAAGTTAGAATGAGTACTCTAATAGAGAAGAAGTTAGAATTTTTGTTACCTTATGTATAGCTATAATGATGTATTTACAAGAAATTTGATCTCAAGTTTATCTTAGTCCTACTAGGTTTAAGATATGAGTTTTTTTCTAATCCCAAACTAGTTAAATCTTATCTTATCTTTTTCTTAGTTTTTTCTTATTTCATTAGGTCCAAATTCACCCATAACATTAGTCCTCATTCCCATGTTCGATTTCGAGGTTTAGCTAGTTATAGATATCAACTAAATATTATGGTCCCAATTTGGTAGTATAATTCCTCTAGCTTATGTTGCTTCAATGACCTTGTCAGTTGATTCTCAACAAGACTGTGCTTCTCATCGATGTCAATGTAAGGTACTCGTAGATTGATCCACCAAACCTGCAAGGTCAATGTTGGGTACTTCTTTGGACGGTGTTCTAGGCCCTAGGGTTATCATGGAGGCGTTCTTGAGTGGTTCCTAGATTATTCTAGGGATGACCCATGGCACCCTATCAATTAGGTCGAGTTTTAGTGTTTTTTTAGGTTTAATTATTTCGAAGCCAATCCCCTTTTTGGAGACTAACCCCATTTTGAATCTTATAAAAAAAAAAATGAAAATTCATTTCTTTAAGATTGTTAAGTCCATCGATGAATGTTGATTTTTTAGAGGCAATGTGGCCAACAAGTGGCAATCTTGTCAGAAAGATGAAAATCAATTTCTTTAATAGTATAAGCATTTTTTCGAGAAATACACAAATCAATTACTAAGAGGCTGTAAGCACCATCTTGTGAAAGTTGAATATCAATTTCTGAGAGATGATGTAACCAGCAAGTGGCAATTGTGTCAGAAAGATGAAAATTGATTTCTTTAAAATTATAATTAAGCACTTTCTCAAGAAATATAAAAATTGATTTTTAAGAAGTGGTGTGACTAGATAGTGGTCTAATTTGAAATATTCTCTAGAAAGATGAAAATCTATTTCTTAGAGATTATGTGCACCTTCTCGAGAAAGATGAATATTGATTTCTAAGAGGTGATGTGACCAGTAGGTGGTCTTCTTTGGAACTTGAGATTTTCCATAGAAAGATGACAATCAATTTCTAAGAGATTATGTGATTTCCATGTAGTTACCCTTAGTTTCAACTATGGGAGACCATCCCCCAAGTTACCAAATAATTTTATCTTGAAATTTTTTTGGGTCTAGATACAATTTTCCTCCTTGTGAATAATGAAGCTTTATTAGAAGTTCTTCAATTAGTTTGTTGTTTGTTTGAAAATGAGGCGTATTCCTTATGAACGTCTACTTTTTGTTTGATAGGGAAGCATATCCCCTGTATATCTCCCAACATAAGAAGCATTTTACTTGTAAAAGAGATGTATGTGGCTTTATGTTGCTTTTGTTGTCCAATAATCTTAGATTGTCTTCTATGATTGTTTCCACTTAAGATCAACCTCTCCTTTAGCCTTTGGACATGAGACTATTTCTCCCACATCTTCAACAAAGGCGGCTTTTCCTTTAGAAAGATCATGTATTCAAAGTTCCTCTTAAACCTTGTCGGAGGATTTTTCTTGTAAAAAATCTCTAATAAACGGGTTGGATCTTGACCCATTCCCTTCACTTGTTTCTCTAATGCTTCTAACTTATGCTTAGGTCATCTCTCTTGTGGATGAGGCCAAGGTGGTGTATGGTTTAGTGTTTTCGGCAGGTGGTTGTCTTGATCGGAGTCATCTCCATCCTAATTCCTTTTTCTTTTTTTTTTTTTGCCTCTTACTCAGATTTTATAAGGTATGCAGATTATCAGTAGAACACTTTCTTACCCGCAATCGACGCCAACTGTTGATGTCGAAATTTGGATAAGAGAAGACGCAGATGACCTTCATATGACAACAGAGGTGAAGGAATCAAATATCTCGCTAAAGCATGTGAACGATGTACAATTTGAAATTCAATTGGAAGAACTGTGAAATGCAGAGAAGCAAACATGCTAAAAAATTACAGGATAAACATTGGAGTTCTAAACATGTTTTTTATTAAGAATTTGAGGAAGAGAGAATTTATCCTTGATAGAAAACCTCTTTACGCGATTCTTTTTGAAGTGTCACATACATAAAAACTCTACTCGCCTCTCTACGAAGAGTGAAAAACCTTCAGCAAGGACACCACCACTCGAACACCTTGTTATTCTCAGGATACAAGGAATGGAAGTCTGGGCTCCAACAATGTTTTTAACAGATAATGAAATACATAAAGTTGCAGAGAGAATTCTCTAAGATTTTTTTTTTTTTTAGATAGAGCTTCTTTTAGATGTCCATATTTTGTATTCTGTGTTTTTCCAAAAACACAAATTAAAGAGAAGAGTGAGGGATAACTCCCTAACATGGGGAGTTATTTTAATATTATACTATAATTAATATCAATAATAATTGAGTTTTATGCCCTAAAACTCGTAGATAGTAAATGTTATTAATTGACCGTCATCAATAAAGAGTTATATATGTTAAATCAATAAATATTATTGTTTGTATTGTTGTCTATTTTGTCTAAATAACCCTAAATCCAATAACTAGCATTCTTTTTTTTCTTATGAGTCTTGAACTATATGTGGAGACATACAAGGATCAATATTCAAGATACAGCCTAAAGGGTCTATAATATAGGGATAAGGCTGGGTACTTTATCCTAGTAACACTATGGATGTTGTCCACTTTGTATTTGATACAAACATAATGATCCAACGTGTTCGTGTAGATGACACGTGAGTTGGGGTATCCTATACAATGAGTTTGCATAAAACTGGACCGCGAAATAGTAACCACTAGATATTACACTGTTGACTAGTTAGGTTTCTATTATAATAGGATGACCTAGGCAATTTAGTCTTAATCCCGAGTATATTATGAACTCCTATTCATAAGGGATTGTCCTTTGGTTTCCATGGGTGAGGGTAGCCAGTTCACTGACCCAATATGCCTACCATTTTGGGGAGAGACCAAGTGGGAGTTGGGAACATAATAATACAAGATGAAATTCACTCTTTCCCTACTTAAGGGTAAGTAGATGAATGTTCTCTTAAGTGGTGTCTTTGAGACTTGAACAAAAGACTCTACCCTCTCATTGGCCCAAGAAGGGTTTCTGTTTATTGGTTAAACCATAAATAGGTTGTTCATTAAAGGAGCATTGGTACTTAAGGAGCCAGGGGTAACTCGAGGATAAAACGGTAATTTGACCAAGTGGAGTTACGAACACTTGTGAAGGACTAACTTGTTTGGTAGTGGTCTATATCCATGGACACAGAAATATATCTGTAGTGAGAAGCGTACAGTTGTAAATCTTTAGTGGAGTGTACCCATAGTTAACGAATATTGATTAACTTGATTAATGAATTTAACTAATTAATTTCATATTATTGGAGCTTCTGATCTACAGGTCCACTAGGTCCCCTCGTTAGCTTACTAGAGGATACTTAAAATGGATAATTTGAATTATTAATATTAATTTGAGGAAACTATATATTAATCTGATTAATATATAATTAATTATGGATGTGATCTATAATCAAATTGGAATGTGATATTTGAATAAGATTTAAATTAATTAATTCAAGTGAATTAGATTCACAAAGAATTACTTAATAGAGAAGTTTCGCACATATCCATTGGATGTATATGATAATTAAATATGTACATTAAATTGGATTTAATGTATAAATAGTTATTTAATTATTGTGCAAATCAAAATTAAACAAGTATTATGTAATTGTGCAAATCAAAATTAAATACATGTTATGTAATTGTGCAAATCAAAATTAAGTAACTGCTATTTAATTGGGCTAATTAATTGAATAAGTGTTATTTAATTAAATGAGTTAATTAATTATATAATATAT
>NC_052356.1:13725677-13860612 GCF_009727055.1 Benincasa hispida | reverse complement strand
AATATATATATATATATATATATACACACATTAAGAAAGATGTTTGGCTATTCTCTATATAAAGACCTCCTCATGGTCTTTTGGGAACACATAGCATTGAATACACAATTCTCATTGCAAAGAAACTCTGACAATACACAACTTCCTTCCTAGTGTTATATTGCAGAATTTTCTCTAAGCATCTCTACTCTCCAAAACCTTATTCTTCTCTTCCTCTCCCAATAGTTGGATATAACTTATTCCTCTATTAGAATCCCAGAGAATAACGAGATAACTCTTGTGGCAGTGTTCGAGATCGCTCAAATAGTTGTTCGTGATCAAGACCATTTGGAGATCTGTTCGTTGGAACATTAAAGAGAATCGTTCATGGCACTTGGAGAATCTACAAAAGTAAGAATCGTTCTAACCCTTTCCCTAATAGCATGCTAGTTTATGTGTTTATCTATTCCATCTAGTACAACGATTTTGTTTATTGTAACAATCGAATCGCATGATGCAAGGTGATCTCACACGAGAACGCTTCCGCTGCAAGATTCAATCCCTTCAATAATATAATATTTATATAATATGGTTAACTAATTATTTAATAAACCATATTATATGCATTATAATCATATTAAAGTACAACTCTCTCTTATAACCTTAGTTTTAATATTAATCAAATTCACATTAAATTTTAACCTATAATATTTATATAAATATTACTTAAACCTCATTCAAGTATTTATCTCTCGCATCATGAATCATATTTATAATTAACTATATATTATAATGTATCAACTTATATTAATCATATTAATATAATTAATAACTTTAATTCCCTAAAATAATTTGAACAATCCAAATTATTCCAAAAACAATATTCCTTGATTTTATCCTTAGTGAGCTAACAAGGGGACCTTATGGACTACGGATTAGAAGCTCCAATGATAGAGATTAAACAATTAAACTCTTTAATTAGATTAATCAACATTCATTAACTCTTCGCACTATAGATATATTTTTGTGTCCATGGATTTAACCAATCAACAGCCCTTCACGAATTGCTTTATAACTACAACTAAGTCAAATTACTATTTTAACCTTGTAGTTGCATCTAATTCCTTAAGTACCACTTACCTCTCTAATGAACAATCAATAGTCCAATTATAAACTAACCCCTCCCGGGCCAATAGGAGGGTGAGGTCTTATTGTTCAAAACATAGATTAGCTATTAAGGAAGCATTTCATCTACTTAACTATGGGAATGAGTGAATTCTATGTTGTGAAGTTGTATTCCCAACTCCCTACTCGGACAAATCCCTTGCTTTATTATGAAGAGAAACCAATCAGAAACTCCCATTTATATATCTCCACATAAACAATATAGATCATATTGTTTGTAATACTTACAACTCATGTAACAGTTACAAAGTGTGTCGTATCCACAGTATCACCAGGATAAGGCACCTGGCCAGTGGCGGAGCCAGGAATTTTGTATAGGGGGCACTATGTAATTAAAAAACTGCAAGAAATATATATATATTCATAGCTCCATAAATTAACTAATTTAATACATATTACAACTATTCTCTACGAGTTTTCATGTTTTGAAATCGATTTAAATTTCTAGAATTGAAAATTATGATTATGAGACTGATAAGGACATTGTTGTAAATATGCTCTACGAACTTGATCTTAAATGTTATTATTATATTTATAAATTTTAGTTCTTAGACTAGGATCTACAAGTATGTAACAACCAGACTCCCTAGGACTCAAGCTAGGTCGTTACTATTCACATGCATGCATAGAATTTAAAATGATACATTTTCATAGCGAAATAAATGCTAAATAAATAAAGTCAAATAAAATATTTTCATTAAAACTAAATAAAAGTCAAATAACAAGGTACCCATAAATCATAATTAGAAATTTAATGAGTCTAGAAAACTATAAAAGTTTGGAAACGAATACTAATCAGTAAGTTTCAAACATGAAGATTGAAAGTGGAAAAACATGAAAGAAATCTAAACATCATGAGTGGAAATATAAAACTGGTCCCAGTGGCTCAATCACGGATTCCGCTTATCATTCGCCGGCATGCCCCTACTCTTACTTGAAACATAAACATGAGAAAGGATGAGTATAAAATATTCAGTAAGTAACCCCACTACTAGGGTCAGGCTAGATATCTATGTCCTCTAGATGCCTACGTCTAATAGAATATATAAACTGCTCTAGTCCTCCTAGGACACATACATACATGAAAAACTTGTTTCTATTCTACTGTAGTTAAGTATGCCCACTATCTCTAATAAGTCCCGTAGGATCCACAACCGCTGGTGAATCTCGAAGGAAACACAATCTCTTACGTATGCATGGTTATGCATACACCTCTTTCGTATACACATAACCCACTTAATGTATACCTCTTTCGTACACATGGTTATGTATACACCTCTTTTGTATACACATAACCCATTAAATGTGTACCTCTTCCGTACACCTGGTTAAGTATACACCTCTTTCGTATACACATAACCCATTGAGTGTGTACCTCTTTCGTACACCTGGTTATGTATACACCTCTTTCGCATATACATAACCCATTGAGTGTGTACCTCTTTCGTACACCCTAGATCCTCTCTATGAATATAGAGATGTATACCTCTTTCGTACACATGGTTATATATACACCTCTTTCGTATACATGGTTATGTATACACCTCTTTCATATACACGTAACCCACTGAGCGTGCACCTCTTACGTAGACCCTAGTACCCTCTATGTATATATCACTTTCATACACAACAGTCCTAGTACATCTCTTTCATGTACTAGTGCCCTTGGACATGCATCACTTTCATGCAGTCACATAGTTTGGAAAGGAAAAGAGATTGCATCTAATTTCATATTAGATACAACATTGACTTAATCCTGAGTCCTCTAAAATCTCCTCGTCAACCTCATGTTAATTAACCTCAACATAAGTATTTAGTCTAGTTTTAAATGGATCAACTGTAGCACATCACTTTCATGCACTAAATCATGTAAACAATAAAGTGTTCGGGATTTCATAATATATCATACCGTCTACACATTCTCATAATAAATCGTATAAATATATAGATCAGCAAATGTCTAATCCTCATCTAGCTTTAAGACATTCCAGTAGGAGTGCCACTTGACTCATAATTTAAGGGTCATACTCAATCATCATTTTAATATAACTCATAAAATTCTAAATCAAGCTCATATATAATCATATTCAGATATATTACCACATGCTCATATATCCTTCCTAAACAGTCCATTCGACCTCAGAATAATCAAAATTATCCTCGAAAACAGTTGATCCTCAATATTAAATCTACAGTTTATCGCCTGGTACAAAGACAGTTCCAATAGTAAGATTACCCAACACATGACTCCCCAAAATCCCTTCAAGACTTCAATCTAGTGGCCCGACCTGAACATAAACCACAACTAAGGATTATAACTTAATCTACAGCACCTTTAATACTTCAAATGGCCACGAAGCCTTAAATACTTACCAAAAGCTTAGTGAAATTGGTCTCAAACTTGCTAGACAGCAACTGAATATTTACTTCCGCTCTTCAATCCACGACTAAAACACCCAAATGGAACCTTCGGTCAGAACCCATTAGGATGAAGGCAACGCCCGCGCAAAGACGACAATAAAAGCCCCGACGAACCTGAACGGAGGTACCCACACGCAGATCTGGCTATCCCCGCGAAAATCTGCTGCCTGAGATCTGTAGACAGTGTCGGCGGCTGGTGCTGCACCTCAGACGTGAAGGCCGACAATGGCGGTGACCGATTGGAGGCGATAACGACTCGATCTGTGCGTAAACAATGGAGTAGAGCTCCGATTGTGGTCACTGGAAACGCGAATGGGCGGCGCGGTCACGATTGTGCGAGGGACGAGCAGCGGCGCGAGGCTGGCGACTCACGGCGGTACGACTGAAGACGATTCCAGTGATGACGAACAGCGAGCGGGCGGCGAAGGGCGACGGCGGAGCTAGGGCTAGGGAAGGGTGTTCACGCAAGGAGGAAAAAATTGGAGGTCTCGGTTTCCCTGCGAAAGAAAAGAGAAGGGAGGTTTTTTTTTTAAAAAAAAAAAAAAAAATATATATATATATAATTATATAATAATATTAAAACCCTTTTCTCCTCCTCTTCAAATCATAATTTCAAAAATCAAACCAATTACATTCTCCAAATTTAAAACCTTTGAAAAAAAATATCTAGACATTTACTAAAAATTAAATTAAAATTCAAATATTTCCTTTAAACAAAAATCAAATTTCAAAATTAACAAAATATCCTCAAATTTTACGAAAATATAGAATTTGAATTATGAAGAAAACTCGAGATATTATAAGGTAGTTCTCCTAAATTGATTTCTATACAAGATATATCAAAATCAGAAGTAAGTTTTTTTTTTTTTTTAAGATGATGATTATGTGGTTTCTATTGTTATTTTTCTTTTAAAATATCTCTTTATATTGATATAGACCCTATAAAGTATTATCAATAAAAGTATTATGATTTATTGCACAAATTTAGAAGTATGAAAATTAAAAAGATTGAGAAAATTTTGAAAGTTATTTGTGGATGGTATGATACATATATCCTGACGAGAAACAAGATAATTATCTTGTATTTTAACTTTGAAATTAATTAAAATAAATATATATTAAGTAATACAAACTAAAAATTAAGTTAAAAAAAAGGTTAACAATACCTTATCAAATGTTGTCTTAAAATTTTTTTTATACTAAATTCCTTTTTTAGGCAAGTACTACAGAAATAGGTAACGACACTACCAAAATTTGATTTTAAAATAAATTATAAATTAAAATTGCATTAGTAAAATCCAAACGCACAACTTTAACTATCAAAGTTGTGCCCTCAACCACCGCACCACACTCAAATTTCTAAAAGAATGTAGGTTATATATATAGAGAGTTAAATATTACTTAAATTTTATATTCAAAATAGAATAAGTCTAGGGGAGGCATGTGCCCCCTTGGCCCTTACGTGGCTCCATCGGTACAAAGTCTTATCCATATAGTGCAGACCTTTTAGGTTATTACTTATACATGATTTAGTTGTATATCTACTACATTACATTAAACAACCTTGGATCTTAGTTTGTTATGTGAAATTGTATTACTTGGACATGATTTAGTTGTATATCCTCATATACTTCTTATTTTATTACATAAATAAATTGTATTTACAAATTACAAACTACAAGATCCACAAGATTTAGGATACTAAATCCAACAAAAGATATATTTGTAATTTGAGAAAAAAATAACCTGCAAAACAAAGAAAAAAAACTCGGATGCTAAAGTCAAAATGAGAACTCTATAATGGAGAAGAAGTGAGAAGTTTCCATTATCTCTTATGAACCATAATTATGTATTTACATGGGATTTAATCTAGAATTTATCTTAATCCTACTAGGATTCAAATATGAGTTTTTTTTTCCAATCCCAAATTAGATAGGATTAAATCGTACCTTATCTTATCTTTTCTTATTTTTTATTTATTTTGTCTAAGTCCAAATTCACCTATAACAACATTTCTTCTTGTTTAATATGTGAAATTCTCTCCACCATTCTTAAAATAGTAGGTGAACATATGAATAAAACGAAATTTATGTTAGTTAGATCCTTAAAAAATGCTACTATATTTTGGGAAAAACTTTTTGGTTCCTTGGTTTTGATTTTTGAATAATAGTATACGCTTAATCCTTAGGTTTCAAAAAATTACTTTTTTTTAAAAAAAATAATAATCTCTATATTTTAAGTTTAGCTTATACTTGGTCGCTAGATTTCAACATTTACATTTTTATTCTGAAGTTCTAAATTTAGTTTCAACTTGATCTTTAGATTTTTAGATTTTACATTTATTTTTTGAATTTTTATTAATGTTGTCACTTCTGGATCCTTGATGTTAACTTTTAGTTAATTAATTAATAAAAACTATGATGTGAATTTTTACTTAATCACTAATGAAAACCAATTTAATTGTTTCAAATATGACATTTTTTGTGTGAGGAGTTGGCGGCTAGGCCTTTGTCCTATATTGGTCGGTTACAGCTTATTCGGTTTGTTCTGCAAAGCTTTCGAGTAAATTGTTGAAGAGATTGAAATTCCCACATTAGAAGCGTATGAACGCCTTGTGTCTCGAATTTCATTTGTAAAATTCAATAAAACAGAGAGATGGAAACACTAGGTAAATAACAAGTCTTAGGCATGCTTTTTCTACTGAATTTACAGAGAAAAATAGGAAAATCGAATACTAACCCTTGAAGAGAGTTCTAGAGAGAATTTTTGATAGAGGGATGAAGATCTTGGGAGGAGTTTTATGTGAAAATGGAAAACATGTAATCAAGCTAATGAATAAATCCTTTGCCTTATTTGCACACTATGAGAGATGAACTCCCTCCACTAATCAAAATAACTCCCTAGGAGTTATAATTTAAAAAATAAAATTTAATTATATTAATTATTAATATAATTAAATTTAAATTATATATTATATCTTATATAATATATAACCTATAGTTTATTATATTGCATATAATAAAATCTATACTTTATAATCTCTCATATGAAGGAAACTGTAAGGTCCACAGCGAAAGCGAGATCGATCCTAATTTTCAATTTTTCACATAATTAAAATTACATAACAGAAAATATGCATTATACAGAGAATTTTGCAACAGGTTTTGGAGAAGGAATTATGGAAGAATTAAAACTTACCCTTGAAGCCAAAAGGTATTCACGTATTCCCTCGATCCAGTCACGAACTCTCCCTGTACTAAAGCCAACAATTCAAAAGGCCACCACCACAAGTGAGCCTCCTATATTCTCCTTAGGGGATGAAAATAAGCAGGAGGTGTGGGCTCTGCTACCTTTTTAGAAAGAAGGAAAGGAGTTTTTAGATGAGAGGAATTTTTTCTCAAAAGGAAAACACACCCAGAGCAACTCACTGTCTTCCTTCTCGTGAAGGAGATGAAAACGTGAAAAAAAAAAAAAANTTAGCCACACGATTGAGTTAGAGAAAAATAGGGGGAGTGAGCTATAACTCTCTCCTTTGTTGAATTATTTATTAAATTCAAATAATTTAATAAATAAATAAATAAGTATGTATGTGTATGTATATATATATGCGTGTGTGTATGTGTGTGTATGATAACCAACTTATTATATATTATATATCAAACTATATGTTATATCGAATATAATACATAACCTATAGTTTTTATATTATATCAAATACAACATATAACCTAGAGTTTGAATTTTTCTCAATCAATCATGGTATTTAATATAAATCCAATTCATATTAAATTCAATTATATGAATCTCATCCATACAATTAGTATTTGAATCACATTCAAATATTTAATTCCTCTCAAAATAAACTTTATCTTATAATATATCAAATACATTATATTAGTTATATCACATATAATTAATTCCCTCAATTAATTTGAAAAATTCTAATTAATACAAAATTAATTCTTAATAATTCATATTGAGCTACAGAGGGGATCTTATGGAACTGTAGATTGAAACTCCAATGGTACTTGAATAATTAATTAAACTCCTCTAATTAAGTTATTCAACATCCATTAACTGTCGGTCATTCTACTAAAGACCGACAGCTACACTCTCCGTACTACAGATATATTTTTATGTTCATTAGATATAATCAGTCAATAGTGTGATGACTCTTCATAAATTGCTCGTAAGTACAGTTGAGCCAAAATTATCATTTTGTCCCTGTAGTTACATATAACTTCTTAAGTACCACTGATCCCTCTAATAAACAATAAGTCATAGTTCAACTATAATTAAATCCCTTTTGAGCCAAGAGAGGGTGCAGCCACATTGTTTACGCATTGAAATCAGTGCTTAAAAGAACAATTTATCTACTTACCCCGACATCAAGGAATGAGTGAATTCTGTCTTGTGTAGTTGTGTTCCCAACTTCCTAATCAGATGAATCCCCAAAATGGTAGGCATATTGAGTCAGCAATCGGGCCACTCTTACCCATACAAATCAAAGGACCGTCTTCATAGACAGAAGTTCACAACTCACTCAAGATTCAGGTCATGTCACTTATGGTCATCCTAATGAAATGTAAGTCTCTATTATTAACGGTCTTATATAATGAGACTAGTCATTTTGTGATTCGGTCTTATACAAATCCTTTGTATATTATACCCCACTTGCATGTCTCCACATGAATGATCAGGATAAAATCATTTATAGTACTCAACACTTGTGACATCTAAAAGGCGGGTCGTATCCGTAATGTCACCAGGATAAGGTACCCAGCCGTATCCATCTACTACAAACCATTTAGGTTATCATTTAAACATGATCCATCTGTATGTCTCTACATACATGTTTAAATTACATAAAATAACCTAGGATCTTTGTTTATTGGATTGGGTGTATGCTCATAAGTAATAATTATTTTAATAATAACAATTTGTTTATACAGAGTTTACAAACTACGAGAATACAAGAGAGATTTAGTACATCAATCCCAACATCATATAACCTATAGTTTTAATTAATAGGAATCATACTCATATTAAATTTAACTTATAGTTTTGATATGAATCTTATTCATAAAATTAATATTTGACTCATATTCAAATATTTATATCTCTCATTAAACTTTTATTATAATGTATCATATACTTTATATTAATTGTATCACATACAATTAATTCCCTTGAATTAATTTGAACAATTCTAATTAATCCAAAATTAATTTGATTCTCATTAATCTTTATTAAGCTAACAAGGGGATCTTATGGATCTACAGATTGAAGTTCCAATGATACGAGATTAATTAATTGAACTCGTTAATTAATCCTCATTCATTAACTGTTCACTCCAATAAAGACCCACAACTACACTCTTTGCACTGTAGATATATTTTTGTGTCTATTGAATACAACCAATCATCACTATGTTGACTCTTCATAAATTGCTCATAAGTACAGTTGAGTAAAAATTATCATTTTACCCCTATAGTTACATCTAACTTCTTAAGTACCAATGATCCCTCTAATGAACAATTAGTCATAGTCCAACTATTGAACCCCTCTTGGACCAAAAGAGTGTGTGGCGCCACATTGTTCAAGACTCAGAATTAGCCCTTAAGGGAGAAATTTATCTACTTACCCTAACAATGGGAATGAATGGATTTCTTCTTGTGTAGCTGTGTTCCTAGCTCCTCAATTAGACGAATCCCCAAAATGGTAGGCATTTGAGTCATCGAATCTAGCTACTCTCACGCATGCAAATCAAAGGACCACCCCTATTCACAACTCATTCAGGATTAAGGTCAAGTCACCTATGGTCATCTTGGTGAAATGTAAGTCTCTTCTAGTAATAGCGTTATATAAAAAGAGACTACCCATTTCGTGATCCAGTCTTATACGAACTCTTTGTATAGGATACTCCCGCTCACATGTTTCCACATGAATGATCAGGATCAAATCATTTGTAACATTTTACAACAATTGCAAAAATTACATAGCGGGTCATATTTGTAGTGTCACCAAGATAAGATACACAACCTTATTCATCTACTACAAATCGTTCAGGTTATTACTTAAACATGATCCACATGTATGTTACCACATATATTTTTAAGCTACATGGAATAACCTTGGATCTTAGTTTATTGGTTTTGGGTTAATGCGACTAAATATCAAAACTTATTTTATTAAAAAAAATAATCTATTTGTACAAATAAAATCTACAAACTACAAGACCACGAAATTTAGGGCATCAATCCCAACAATTGGACCAGTGTGTTTGTTATATCGATGAGAGTTGTGCATGACTTAGATCATGTACTTCGATTTTATCTTTGGAGAGGGAAGATGAACAACATTGATGGGGCCAAGGTTGCTTGGTTGGATGTTTGTCTTCCATGTGGTGAGGGTGATTTGGTATCTGTCATATTCCGTCCTTTACTATTGTTATTATCTTGAAGTTGTTATGGCTTTTCTTGATTCATTCTGGATCCTTGCAATTGCTTGATGTTATGTGCAAGCGCACGCATCGAGTAATAATATAGTAAATGGTCTTGGCCGAGTATCGTCTTCAGGGAATTGGTTTTCAATTCTTTTAGCTACTAAGAGATTGTTCTAATTTTATTTAGGGGACCAACTTGTGATGAAAACTAATCTAATCTAAAACCTAAAGCAAAAAAATGGTAATAAACATCGCAAAATTGGACAAAACCATATCTTAGGTAATGACTTTGTTAATAGATTAACTAACTTAATTGTTTAACTTATAGATTGATATAATACCAATTATTGACCTAGAAGTCTAATATCTAGATATCCTCTTTTGAACACAACCCTTTCTAATACCTTGCCATCAATTAGGGATGAACAAGAAATACTAAAAAACTGAGTTAGCCAACTCAAATCGACTGAACCGACATCAATCGGCCGATCTAATACATGGTTTGGTCAGAGGTCGGTTTTGCACATAGCAAAACTGACAACTGACAAATCGGTCGGTCAACAAGTCTCAAAAGACTCAAACCGACCAAACCAGCCGATTTACACTAAAAAATTCCCATAATTCCACTACTCAAAACGTGCGTTAACCATTGGATATGTAAAAAAATGATGGGAAAACATGAAAATCATGGGCTGGTTAAAACCACTCATGGTTTTCATTTATAGGCAATGATTACCTATAATAGTAATCTTCACCTATTTAAAAAATATATTTTTTTCAAAAGATAACTTTTTTTTTATATTTTTTTAATCTTTTTACCTTCTTCGTTTCTTCTTCCCTTCTTTTTCTTATAATTTTTCTTTTTTCTTTTGTTCTTTGCAGCCATATCTTCATCTCTTTTTTTCTTTCTTTCTTTTTTCTCATTTTCCTACCATTTTTTTTCTTCTTCTTTTCTGTTTTTAGTTTTCTACTCTCTTTTTAGCTTTCGAATATCTCCTTCATTTTTCAGCAAAGCTGGCTGAAGATGTTGAATAAAAAAATCGATCGACCTGCCTGAGTAGTTGATCGATCGACAGTACTATACTCACCCAAACCAACGAGTACTAACTGCCAGCAACCAAAGTATTGGTGGTCGATGTCGGTCTGAGCTTAAAACTGACATCGACCTACCAATGATCTATTGGAATGTATGTCTTAAAGCCTCATAGTTAATAAGTTATTTGAAATAATTGTTGATTATTTTATATATGCAATTATCCATTCAAGAAAAACCCAAGATTATTTTATGTAACTTGAACAGTATATGGTAAACATACAGGTGGATCATGTTCAAGTAATAACGTAAATGGTTTGTAGTAAATGGATAATGTTGGATGCCTTATTATGGTGACACTACGGATACAACTCACTTTGTAAATGTTACAAGAGTTGTATTGTTACAGTTTGATCCGTATAGTTCATATGGAGACATGCGAGTGAATGTATTCTATACAAAGAGTTTGTATAAGACTGGACCACGAAATTATTAATCTCTCTTTGTAACACCGTTGACTGAAGAGATTAACAGTTCATAGGATGACCATAGGTAATTCGACCTCAATCCTGAGTGAGCTATGAAATTCTATCTACAAGAATAGTCTTTTGATTTCTATGAGCGAAAGTGTCTCGACTTGCTGACTCAATAAGCCTATCATTTTGGAGATTTGTCTGAGTAGGGAGCTTGGAACATAACTATACAAGATGGAATTTAGTCCTTCCCATTTTTAGGGTAAGTAGATGGTTTGCTCCCTTAAGTACTGACTCTAGGTCTTGAACAATGAGACCCCTCCCTCTCACTGGCCCGAGGGGGTTTTATTTATGGTAGAACCATAAACAGGTTGTTCATTAAAGGATCAGTGGGACTTAAGAAATAAGAGGTATTTACAAGGATAAAACAATAACTTGACCAAATTATAGTTACAAGCAATTCGTGAAGGGTTGACTTACTGATAATTGGTTATATCCATGAACACAAAAATATATCTACAATACGAAGAGTGCAGTTGTGGGTCTTTAATGGAGTGACCCACAATTATTGAAGATTGATTGATTTAATTAAAGAGATTAATCAATTTAATCTCGTATCATTAGAGCTTATAACCTGTAGGTTCATTAGGTCCTCTACTAGCTCACTAAGGGTACAACAAGGATTATTTAGTTTTGGAAGAATTTGAATTGTTCAAATTATAAGGGAATTTATGCTGATTGTATATGATACAATTAATATAATGTATATAGATACAATATATAATAAAGTTAATTTTGAATGAGATACAAAATTAAACTATATAATATGAGAGAATAATGTATTTGAATAAGATTCAAATATTAAATAATATCAATGAGATTCATATTATAATTATATGTTAAATTTAATATGAATGAGATTCATATTAAAACCATAGGTTAAATTTAATGTGAATGCGATACACATAAAGCTATAGGTTATGAGAGGAAAATACATTTGAATATGATTCAAATGTATGATATTTAATTAATTAAGATTAATTAATTTGATTTAATTTAAATTAAATTAAATATTAAAAATGAACTCTTCTGTTGTTAGAGGGGAGTTAATGTGAGTTAACGTAAGTGGGAGGGGAGTTATCTCCCTCCTCACTAAAAATTGCAAAATCGTTTTGCATAAAAGAAGGGAGAAGAATTGTTTTTCTTGTACCTATTTTTTACACTCTCATAATCTCTCATAACACAAAAAAACTGATAGAAAAAAGGTTTCTCTGTAAATCTCTTCCCTTGTCTTCCAAATAGAGTTCCAACAAGTCACATCCTTACCAGAGAATAGCGTGGAAGACATAGTGGTAGTGTCTTGTTTGAGACTTGAAGAAGAGTTGTTGAGGTCGTGATCATAGCAAGGATTTGGAGAAGATTGAAGAATTTATTGGAGTTAGCATGTAATTAACTGAAGCAAATCGAATCATTAAGCATTCTAATTTCTTAAATTTTAGCAACTAAGCAAGCATGTTCATAAATAAAAATAGTGGTTTTGAAATTATACCTTTGAAGAACACTTCAATCTTTGAATTCAGCTTGAATCTTCACTCCAAAATGTTGTAGACCACCACTTAATCTTCCCTACTATCCTCTAGGACCTTAAATTGGATTGTGGGATCCAAAATGAGCTGGAATTTGAAGGGAATATTGAGAGATTTTAGAGTTTTGGTGAAGAATTTGAGAGAAAAACCCTTTTCTCTTAAAATCAATTACATGAACTCAATTTCAGCCAATTGAATTTGTTTTTAAACAAAATATGCATGCTATTACAATGTCTATCAGCTTGACACCAAAACTTCAACTAACTTGAGTGGATGATGAGGTGTTTTGATGGGTGGAAAAAATGGGAATTTTCCATTAATTCAATTTTTCCATTTTGAAAAAGTGAATTTAAAAAAGAACAAATATCATTTTTCTTTTGAAATCAAATTTCAAAAATGGAAAAAAAATCAATATTTATATAATATCAATTCAATAATTAATATTAAATAAAAACCATTAATTTTAAACAAGAATTAATTCTATAATTAATGTTGGATAAAATTAATTCTTAAATTTAATTAAACATTTTAATTAATTAATTTAATATCAAATATTAAATTAATAAAATACAAATTCCTTGACAATGAATCTCTATTCATGTAATTAATATTTAAATCAAATTCAAATATTTAATTCTCCAATTTCGTTTAATTCGATAATTAAATGTGTAATTATATTGTATATAATTACTAATTCCATTAATTCGAATTTGAACGCTTCAAATTGTCTCATCACTCTATTCTAAGGTTTAGTCTGTTTGTGAGTGAGTAGGGGGCCTAATGGACCTACAGATCATGCGCTCCAACGATCCGAGATTAATTGGTTAAACTCTTTGTACCTAATTAACCAACATTCGTTAACTACTGGGTCACTCCACTTAAGCCCAGTAGTTGCACTTCCCTCCCTGTAGATATATTTCTATCTAATAGATATAACCACAATCAGTAAGTAGACCTTTCACAAATTGTTTGTAATACTGGTGGATCAAAAGTTGTTTTACCCTCGAGATTACATCTTGTTTCTTAAGTCCCACTGATCCTCTAATGAACAAATGTTTTGTGATTCAATCACCAAACCGAGTTCCTCTCTGGCCAATGAAGGATAAGGCTCTTGTTTAAGACTAGAGTCAGTACTTAAGAGAATAACCATTCTACTATCCCTAAAAGTGGGTAGGAGCGAATTCCATTTTGCATCTTATGTCCTCAGCTATCTTCCCGGTCTTACTCTTGAAATGGGAGGCTTATTGAGCCAGTGCTATTGAGCCAACCCTCACCCATGCAAATCTAAAGATAATCTTGTATAAACAAGAATTCATGATTAGCTCAGGATTAAGGACAATTTACCTAGGTCATCGCTTTGAAATAGTCAGTCTTAAACAGTAAACAGTGTTATAAAGTAAGAGTGATTTATTTCTTGGTCCGGTCTTATACAAACTCTTTACACAGCATGCCCCCACTCACATGTCTCCACATGAACGAATTAGGATCACATCGTTTGTAGCACTTTTCGATAATTGTAATATCTACAAAGTGGATCACATTTGATAGTATCCCCAGAATAAGGTACCTAGCCTTATTCGTATACTATAAACTATTTTGGCTATCTACTTGAACTTGATCCATTCTTATGTCTCCACATAAAATCCAAGTACTCATGTAACAACCATGGATCTTAGTTTATTGGATTTAAGTTCTTTCTAAAACGAAATGGGGAACCATATATTCAATAACAACTTTATTGAATAAAACTTCAATAACATCTATATTGATTAACATAATAAATTTATTGTTTACAAACCACGAGTTTTAAGACATAAAACCCAATAGAATTATCGTTAAAGGTAATTCTTTGTTTCCCTTGATTTCTTCACTGTTAAAGCATGCTTAATAAAATATGTTTAATTTCTTTGTACTTCTTGTTATATTCAAAACATAAATTAAAAGCACATGCGTCCACGTGCTTCCACTCCAGGATTCGATCCCTTCATGATCACCCTTACCACCAACTCATTATCATGTAATCAATTAATTAGATGCAGCATTAAATTTATTCATCAAAGATCTCTATTATTTTCCTATCATTTTCGTGCGTTAGTGAAAAATAGTCTAACATATTAGATCTAACCTAAAGTCTTCTCTCTCGAGCAAGAAATCAAGGAAACAAGTAATTAGATGCAGCATTAAATTTCTTCATCAATTATCTCTTTATTCTCCTATCACTTTCTTGCATAATTGAATAATAGTTTAACATATTAGATCTAACCTAAAGTATTCTCTCTTAAGCAAGAAATCTATTAGACATCATTCAAACATTGGCCAATTGTCCAAAAGCCATAAGAATAAACATGCTAGAATAATCAATGCATTCAACAAATCCAAGAAACAATCTTGATAGTTTTCAACAATCCATAACTACATCAAAACCCTAATAATTACAACTCAAAAACTCATGGCTATGATAGAAATATTAACATACCACATCGTTCAAAATATAGAAATATCAGGGATTAAATAGGGAAAGAGAAGCAAGTCGAGCTCTTGTATGTCGTCCTCAAGTTCGAGATTGTCCTTCAATGATCTCCTTATACACCAATCTTTATAAAGCTTCAAAATGTTGTCTCTGTCCAGAAATCAACTTTTAATCGTCCTCATGGAGGCCCTAATCGAACTCCTAGTCCACCTCCCCTAAAAATGATGGAAAAAGAAGAATATATATACAAATAGTGCTACCCCTTTTCAAATCTCGAGTTGTAGCGCCACAGCACATCGTGAACACCTTTTTCATCTCTAAACAAAGCCAAGGTCAAACTTTGAACTCCCTAGGGTTATTTTTGCCATTTTATGCTCCAATTAGCTTGTTCTAGTCCAAAATCTTGATTCCTAAAAGTAGACAAATAAAGCATCAACAAACACATTTATGCAATAAAACTAACACTAAGCCTAAGTAAGCATTTTTTTAGTGTTTTTTACCATGGTTGTTGAGGGTAAATGGTAATTGTAAAATTGAATACACTAGCAAAATGATCAAACCTCAGTTACTAGAGCCAGATGGTATAACAAGGCTTAGATATGAAAATAATCAAAGACTTGAAAGAACTTCATAATATTTGGAGACTCAAAACATAGTCGAGGCACGCTTCTGGTAAGCGTTGTTTTAAAGACAATTATTCGCTCTGCATGAGTTGCAAGCAGACTACAATGATCGTCTCAGCAAATACAATGACTAACTCCAATAAAACTGCAACCTCGAACTACTCGGATCTGGCAGAACTCTTGGATACTTGCTCTCAACTTAACTTAAGAACAAAATAAAGAAAGAAATGAGAGAACTCTTCTATTTGGAATGAGATGCTACAAATGAAAAACCAAGTTGCTCTAGCAACTTGGTGACTCTCCAAATTACAAAATAAGACCAAATAAATACAAAAATTGAAATTTTTTTTTTCAAATTTAACTTAATTGAGTTATTACTTAACAAAAATAAACTCATTTAGATTGATAAAAACTACAAATTTAACTTTTACATATTAAATTTGTACATGAAACATCATTTTAATTTGAAGTTTCAATTCAATTTGAAAGTTTTTAAACAATGAATTTAATCTACACAATTAAATTCATTTTATGTTTCAAATCTTGGTAGGCTCGAATTTACCGTCGCCCATAAACCCTTGCTATACAAATAAAGTTTATAAATCACTGAACGAACTACTTATAATAATTGGTAGTACAAGCGGCAAGTCTGAAGTCGAACCTCAAGAAAGCACGGAAGATTAGTTCATCGAAGCTCGTTTTCAATTAAAGTGGTAAATTGGGAGGGGGGAGGGGGTGGGGGAGGATTGATAATTGAAAGTGCATGAAAATAAAATACGAGAAAATAAAAGATATAAATGTAATTAAAGGAAACGATCTAGCTTAATTGAATCAGAATTGACCAATGTAATTCTTGTTCATTGATTTGTTTAAATACAATTTTAGTTTCTTGATTATGCCTAGCCCAATTGATTGGAATCTCAATCAATGGTCCTAATCACCTAATTAATCAACATGCATAGAAAATGAATCTGCTCCATACAAATTAACGAATCATATTAAGTTCTAGGGATAACGCTAGGATGAGTGTTCGACTTCCAACGTCTAATTAAACATTCAATATGATTTCTCTCTAGGTTGATAGGAGCAATACTTTTTTAGGCAACATATCTCAGGCCTAATAAATCGCAAGCTTAACTAACCTATTGCTTCCAAAGGGATTAACCTATAATTTCATGTCACATATTACAAGTCAATCCCTAAGTATTAGAATCACACAACAAAATCATTGGTTGTCAATCAATAATAAAATCATGCAATTCATAAAACACAAAATTCAGGTTGAAACTCATAAACAAGAATAAAAAGATTACATTCAAACAAAAACTCCCAAAAGCTACATTGTTCCAAAATCCCTAAAACTAGAAAATAGCTAGAACTTACCTTCCCATGGAAATGGAGAAGACAAGTCCCAGCACTGTTCCATTAGTTACATGAGATGGGAAGAAAAAGGGAGAAAAATGCAAGTGGAGAGGTAATAAGAGGATAAAATTGGCTTCGGAGTTGATTTGAGGTCGGTTCCCCTACCCTAAATCGAAGACAGATATATATAGCAATCGTCGCAGCGTCGCAACTGAGCCTTGCGCGCACGCGTCTATCAGTCATAATCTAAAGCATCGCGACGCTACTCTGAGCTCCAACAACGATTAGTACTGCCTTGTAGCATTGTGCAACGCTCGTTTGGGCGTTGCGACGCTCCGTCCAGGGGCACTTTTATCTATTCACATTCTTTTGAAGCCTGATTGCTCAAATTAGCTACTAATTGCTCCAAATTAACCGCAAATAGCTCGTAATGACGAATTCTACCTCCAAGATACCCGATACCTTTAAAATCACTAAATAAATACATTAAACATAGTAACGACCTAGAATTAAGAAGAGGAAAATAACACATTTTTAATGCTATCAAACACCCATAACTTAATTCTTGATCATCCTCGAGCAAGGTAGAATCGCACATTCCTACAGAAAATTATGCTTGCTCCATCACAAAAGTCGTTACTCTAGTCTCAACAGTCTATAAGGATGAGAATTGCAATAAAGCACATTTTAAAATTATTCTAAACTATTCATGCACGAGTGAGTCAAAAGCCCTACTAATTAAGCTTGCAAAACTTGGAATGGTTTTATAAAGCCCTCAATTCGTTGTCCCCTACAATGGCTCGAAGGTTCAAGACCCAAGCTTCCTAGACTCAACTTGTAATGACACACTTAAGGAAACTAAACTTTTATTTAATTTTTGTTTTCAATTTTTTTCTTTACCTTTTTTTTTTTTTTACTTAACACGAAAGAGGAAATATTATCTAGACACGTCACTTCGTTTTAGCTTTCCCACACGGGTGTCATACAATTCATCCAACTACAAGCAATGTCTCCTAACAAGGTGTCGAAGCTTACTCATTCCTCAGGGTACGTTAGCTCAGAGGAAAACTACGGGTGTTTACCAACATATAACAGATTTCAAACTTTAAATATATATAGAATGCATATTATATCCTCAACTTCTTAATGTGATTCTCGATGCCATCATCAAATACTAGTGGCTTGAGTTTCGACTAAACTCATGCTATGGGTAGTTTGTCACACAAACCTCCCACTACATCAAGGCACTCTCAACTCTTGAGAAAGATGCATTTGACTAGTTCTAACAACTTTTGTTATAGGACCAGCTAAATCAACAACACTTGTTGATTTTCTGTAACTTCTATGGAAACTTTAACACAATACTAACTTATCATAAGACCGATGATCTCTCATGTGATCTTCTTCAAGAAAGCAGCATTTATAGATACCAATACTTTATTTTCTTTGAAGAAGTATTCAACCTTTGGGTAGCCTATAGATAGGTATACTGTTGAATATTTAGGATTTTTCACCAACACATGTGTTAGTCATTCCCAAATTCTGAAATAACGTAAACAACTTCTACGTGTCATAAACAACTTTTATGACCTCTCCATAACCCATATGAAGTTTCAAAAATCGTTTTAATGGAAACTAAGTTCAAAAAGTATATAACAGTCTCTATTGTGTATCCTCAAAACTAATTAGGCAACTAAGCATAGCTCACTTATTAACCGAACTATGTCTAACAGGGTTATGTTTCTTCTTCCTGATACACTGTTCTGCTGAGGCGCCAGATGCAAAGAGTTGTGACTAGATTCCATATTCTATCAAATAGTCTTAGAATCTAAGGTCTATGTACTCTCCACCTCAATTTGATCGAAGTGTCTTAAATGTTTTACTTAACAAGTTCTCGACTTTAGTCTTATATAACTTGAACACTTCAAGTGCTTCCGACTTATGATGAATTTAGGTAAACATAATCATACTTTGAATAATCATCTGATGAAATATTCATACCTACCCTCATGCTTTGACATTCATCAAACCACAGAGATCTGAATGTACAAGCCTTAAGGGTTTTTGGCTCTAAGACCTTTTCTCGTAAAAGATCTTTAAATTATTTTACCCTCAAGACAAGACTCACATAGAGGTAAGAAGTTGTCTTCTAACTAGTTTAGATGACCACTTTTAACCAATCTTTCAATCTTATTGAGATTGATGTGGTCAAGGCTTAAGTGCCAAAAATATGTACTCAAAGAAACATTTTGCCTTTTGTTTTTCATTTTAGCCGTTTTTTACATATCACGATATTTAAAATAGCTTTTTCTTTGGTTGGTTTTAACACATAAGATGTTTTATAGTAGGAAAAATAAAAATACTTCTTTAGCTAATGAACACTTCATTTGTGTCAAAAGATACTTTGTATAACTATTCTAACAAGAGATAGATATAAGTTTTCTTTTTATTTCAAAAATAGAAAATACATTATCTAATGTAATGATCTATCTCTGGATAACAACTTAAGAAACTCTCACTAATTTTACTAAGATAATCTATGGTGTTCAAAACCCTGAGAGTTATCTCGCCTTTCGTAAGCATTCTTCATAAACTAGTTTCCTTGTTTTTTTTTTTTTCGGCTTTCTTCTCCGCAAGGTACTTTGGGCAATTTCTTTTCCAGTGCCTATCCTCGTTGCAGTAGAAACATTTTCCTTTATCTGCAACTTTAGCCATTCCTTTGCAATCAGTAGGAGCCTTTCCTTTCCTTTTACCTTTTTTCATCGGAACACTATTGTTCTTAGAAGAAGAAGGGTCAGACTTTGTCCTATAGAAAAATCCTCTATTGATCTTATTCGTGGTGGCAATATTTACCTCCAATTTCTGTCCCTTAGATTTCAAGAGGGACTGATAAGTCTGAAGCTCATTGAGAATAGTAGTTAAGTTGTATTTTATCTTGTTCATCATCGCATTTGTGCGGAACTGTAAGAAGCTCTTCGAAAGAGACTCTAGAATAAAGCTAACTTGACTTTTATCATCTATAATAGCTCTATTTATTTCTGTTATGTTGAAATGGACCATCATGTTCAAGACATGTTCTCTAACAGAGGTCATTTCTTTCATACGGCAGTTATAAACATACTTGATAGCATCATGTCTAAGGGGAAGGATGGTTGTGCAAACATCCCCGCAAGATTCCATAATCTCTTTAGCAGTACGCATAACATCGTGTTTTGGCCTGTCCCTTAGATTTCAAGAGGGACTGATAAGTCTGAAGCTCATTGAGAATAGTAGTTAAGTTGTATTTTATCTTGTTCATCATCGCTTTGTGCGGAACTGTAAGAAGCTCTTCGAAAGAGACTCTAGAATAAAGCTAACTTGACTTTTATCATCTATAATAGCTCTATTTATTTCTGTCACGTTGAAATGGACCATCATGTTCAAGACATGTTCTTTAACAGAGGTCCCTTCTTTCATACGGCAGTTATAAACATACTTGATAGCATCATGTCTAAGGGAGAAGGATGGTTGTGCAAACATCCCCCGTAGAGATTCCATAATCTCTTTAGCAGTACGCACAACATCGTGTTTCTTAGCCAAAACATCATATATACTGGCAAGAATGTAGATTCTGGCTTTTTATTCACACTTGTCCACTTGTCGTACGCTTTCCGAATAGTTCGATTTTCATTTGAGCGAGGGTTTGGAAAACATTTCTTAGTTAAAACGAACCTTAGATCATCCATCACTAGTATCATATTTAAATTCGATTTCCATGCAGCATAATTATCCCCATTAAGCTTCTCGAAGGCAAGTAATTGTACTAAAGAGCTAGTCATGCTGAAAATATAAACAAATTCTATAAGTGAATTGTTATTATCCAATCAGGTTTAGCAAAATTAATAACGTACCCAATTTTATTATTTTATTTGCAACAATACTATAGTGAGTCAGAATAAATGCTACCGAGGGGCAGTCAAATACTTCTTTACTAAAGCAAGACATTCTTGAATAAATACTATCTCCAAAATAACTCATATTCCAATAGTCATTTAGTTGTCATTTTCGGTTAAGAACTTACCAACACTTAGTAATTCTGTAAGTGTAACCCTCCATTTTCAGATCTCAGAGATTAGCAACCCCAACAATGCTACCAAATTGGAGAGTCAAGGTTGGGAAACGACCTAAGAAATCCTATCCATTTCTGAAATTTGAGTTGTTCTGAATCCTATGTTATACCCCTCCGAGGGGATAGCCGTGGTTAGCGACTAGCTAATACTGCTCAAAAAATGCCAGTAGACACAACATATGAATCTCACAGTTCAAACTAATGAAAGATACTGCAGGACACGTTGACACATATCCTTCACCCACTTACTATGAACTACTTCTCCTATTCACCTTGGTATTGACCTATACAAACACTTTCCGAATGGAGCAATTGAGTTATAATTGACATAAAGCGTTATATAAATCTCACAGAGTGAACTCTTAGGTACGTGAGAACTAAGAACAACATATCCCACATGTTATTAATCTCCCACTAGAGTGTTCTATTTATTTTTGGGTAAATCTTTACTTAGGTTTATTCCGGTTAATCAAACAACCTAAATTATATGGTTTATCCAAGTATAACGTTTATGAATGGATTTAACCTAAGATGTCTAGGTGATAAACCAGTTTATTACCTCACACCGTTCATGCAAGCTCATAAAATTGGTTAACAACGCTCAATTATTCGGCCATAATCCCCAAGTAGGATGTGTCTCATAGATCGTCAATTTAAATACCTCCAGCCTTAGACAGGATTATATACCGGTTGAGTTTGTAACTGTCTTTTATAAGAAATCGACCTATTTTAACTATTAAAACAGGATTACTTGGATTCTGTTAACCTTAAGTGAGCATGCTTTTATCTTTATTACAGATTTTAAAGTCTATCTCTTTTTATAACACTTATAAAAAAGACAATAAGTATCTAGCATGCTTTATATAACAATTATATAAACATTCATTCCATGCATTAATATAATAACTTATATCAAAAACCATGGAATCTTACACATGCATACTATACATTATGACACTTATAATATACTTGCAATGCATGCTACATGCGTATCCTATGGTGAGATTTTAAATCTACATGGTATACAATATGCACACAATAGATAAATTATTTAATTCATACATTCATAATGCATAATTAAATAAATACACTAAAATGCACCGGTTTTGGCATCCCACGCTAGTTAAAAGCTAAAATTATTACAATAATAAATAGAAATCAGCCTCGAACACTTCGAAACACATCGAACCAACTCCAACCGCTTGAAAAAACGCTTGAACCGGCTTTAAAACTGCAAAACCGCCAAAAACCGGTCAAACCAGTCGAATCAAACCGGTCGAGTCCATCTAGACCGGCTGAGCCACCAAACCAGGTGCGGGTTCGACAGAGCAGGTGCGGGTCGGACGGGTTGGCTGGAACTGCTTGGGCTAGAGACTTGGGCCGGCTAAAAGGATTGGGCTGGGCCACGCGCGCGCTTAGGCCGTCACACGGAGCAGCCGACGAAGACGTCGACCCGAGTCGCGGGTCACCGAGTCTAGACTGGTTCTGGGAAAGCTACAGCGTCAGGGACCACTTCGCGGCTAGGGTCGGGTCGTCGGGTCAAACCGAGTCTGGGAGCCTAAACCATGTCTAGAAGCAACTTTCGGGACTGTGAGCTTTTCTTCTCCAAATTTGAATATGTCCTCTTTGCCACAAACGAATAATTACAGCCTAAAAATAATTCTAATGACTCTAGTAAAATTATTGACCCTTCACCACGTTAAAGCCCATAAAATATTGAACAATTACAATAATTATTACAACCCAAGAGAGAATTTGGATGCCAAAACCGAAATTATCCACTTTAGCACACAAACATATCACAAGAATCAATACCCACCATATGCAAAAATTAACCAAAATTGAGTTCTTTAAGCACGCTTTGATACCAATTAATGGAAGAACACATGCGCAGCGGAAGAAATAACGGATCTAAAGTACTCTAATTAGGTTAATTTCAAAGAATAAGCATGCAAGTAAATTAAGAATAAAGGTTAAGAAGATATACAACTTTTATAGACTCAAATCTTCTCTAAATCAGCTCCAATCTTCTCACGTACAGTTCGTAGACCACCACGAGAGTCTTTCCGACTATTCTTTAGCCTTAGAACGGAATGGTGGGATCCGATGAGTGATAAATTTGGAGAAGAAAAAGTTAGGATTTGAGAGAAAATAAGTTTGAGATTATCAAATAATCTCATAAAAATCTACTTTAGCCAAAAGTTTTAAAATTCATGAAACTCTTCCTTTTAAAGGTTATTTCATGCAAAACATGTAACTTTGAGTTTAATGAGAATTTGACACTAAAAAATTTACTAACTGAAAATGGGATTAGTGGGCAAGTATCTTCAATTGAAGACAACACTTAACAATGCAAATGTTGGAATTTCTCACTCAGAATTGTTTGATCTTTCCATTAACTTGGTCAAAAATCAAAGTTTGACTATCAAAGTCCAAAATCAATATTTTTTACTTTTTTACTTTTAAAGTTAAAATTCAACATTTTGACTTTCATTGCATCTTTGATCTAGTCAACATTTTTAACTTTTGATGCAATTTTGTCCCAGTCAACTATTTTGACTTTTATTGCAATTTTGACCAATTCCATTTAATTTCAAAATTAATTCTAATAGTTAATTTTAAAATTAAATTAATATTAAATAATTAATTAAACAATTTAATTAATTTAATTTAATAAATCCAACATTAATCCCAATTAATATGAATCCATATTCATAATCTCTCTTTATGTTTAATTCACAATTAAACTTAGGTTAAATATATCGTATATATTTAACGCTTTGCTCCAAAAATCGAATTCGAATACTTCAAATTTATTCGTCCTCCTGTTCTAAGGTTTAGTTCAATATGAGCTAGTAGGGGGACCTCATGAACTTATAGATCATGGGCTCTAACGATCCGAGATTAACCGACTAAACTCTTTAACCTAATTAACCACCATTCGTTAACTACTGAGTCACTCCACTAAAACCCAGTAGTTGCATTCCCCTCTCTATAGATATATTGTGTCCACTTGATATAACCATGATTAGTAAGTAAACCCTTCACAGTTATTCGTAATAATAGTTGAGTCAAGAGTTGTTTTACCCCTGAGATTACATCTTGCTCCTTAAGTCCCACTATCCTCTAATGAATAATTGGTTTGTTGATCCAATCACTAAATTGAGTCTGGCCAATGAGAGGGTGGGACCCCTTGTTCAAGACTTGGAGTCAGCACTTAAGGGAACAACCTCTCTATTATCCTGAGTGAATTTTGTCTTGCACCCTATGTCCCCAGCTATCTACCTCATCTTATCCCTGAAATGGGAGGCTTATTGAGTCGACGCTGTTGAGCCAACCCCCACCCATGCAAATCTAAGAATAATCTCGAATAATCAGAAGTTCATAATTAGCTCAAGACTAAAGTCAAGTTACCTATGTCATCGCTTTGAAATAGTCAGTCTTAAACAGTAAACAATATTATAAAGTAAAAGTGACTTATTTCTTGATCCGATCTTATGCAAACTCATTGCATATAACACCCCCGCTCCTCATGTCACTAATGAATGAATCAGGATTACTTCATTTGTAACACTTTACAACAAATTGTAACAACTACAGAGTGGGCGGCATCCGATAGTGTTACCAGAATAAGGCACCCAATCTTATTCATATACTATAGACCGTTTTGGCTATTTACTCGAACTTGATCCATCTTTATGTCGCCACATAAAGTTCAAGTATTCATATAATAGCCATGGATCTTTAGTTTATTGAATTTAGGTTCTTTCTAAAACGAAATGAGCAATTCTTACATTCAAAAACAACTTTATTGAATAAAACCTCAATAACATATTTATTGATGACATAATAAGTTTATTGTTTACAAACCACGAGTTTTAGGACATGAAACCCAACAGATATAACGACTAACTTCGGTAAAATTGCAACCTCGAACTAATTGGATCATGCAGAACTATTGGATACTTGCTTTCAAATCAACTCAAGAACAAAAAGAAAAAAAAATGAGAGAACTCTTCAATTTGGAATGGGATGCTACAAATGAAGAACCAAGTTGCTATTTATAGGCTAGCAACTTGGTAACTCTCCAAATTACAAAATAAAATCAAATAAATATAAAAATTGAAATATTTGTCAAATTTAACTCAATTGAGTTATTACTTGACAAAAATTACATATAAATCATTCAAATTGGAAAAACTACAAATTTAACTTTCATATATATTAAATCTATACATGAAACATCATTTTAATTTTAAGTTTCAATTCAATTTGAAAGTTTCTAAACAATGAATTTAATCTATACAATTAAATTAATTTTATATTTCAAATCTTCACTAAACTTTCACTATCTTTCACTATATATATATCCAACATATTTTACTTTTGAAGTATTTGAGCAATTCGTTCCTCAAGTTCTTTGTCTTGGCATAGGTAGACCATCCTTCGTATTCATGGCAATTTACGACCCTTGGTTCATTTTTTATTAGAAATGGGTAATGTTGTTCAATTTGGTTGACCCTTAATAAAAGTGGGATTTGTTCTTCAGCAATTTAATACCGTGGTTATTTGAGATGTGAATAGTTCTCTTCATGCTAAGGTTTGTGACTTTCTTTACCCATATGGGGACTTGTTCTTGGCTATCAAACTTTGAAGAGTTGATTGATTTCTTGGAACATATACAATTGATAGTGGTTGACGTTGGGAGAGACCATCGTGTAGAGTGTTTTCAATAGCTAGTGCTTTTGAGTCCTTGTGACCTAAGTGCCTTGGGCTAATCTAATCTGGTTTGGAGGTAATTTCTCAGACACTTGTTTATCGCCTAGCTTATTGTTCAAAACTAATTACAAACATGTGACCACGTGGTGTTTTAACATCCCTAGTGTATGTGTTCTATGCACTGTTGGAGTTTAGTCTCAAGACCATTTATTTTTTTTGTTACCCTTTTAGTCATATTTAGGGGGAAAAGTGTATTTTTAATATCCCATTTGTTTTTTGTTCGAGCATCAGTAAAACTTCAAGGATAAAAGTGTAAATCTTCAAACATAGAACCAATTGGAAAGTAAACTCAAAACTTGAGGGTAAAAATATTCAAAACCATACTCAAAACTCAAAAAATATATTTTTTTCCATATAATTCTTTTAATTTAAAATTTTTAGATTTCTTGTTGTTGAACTAAAAAAAATATTTTTTTAAGTACCATATAGAGTAAGAGGATTCGAATTGCAAACCTCTTGGTTATTAATACATCTATATGTCAGTTAAGTCAAATTCGCTTTGGCTAAATATTTTTTATCTATTAAAATAGATTTCGACTGACTATTGTGAAAAGCAAAGTTTTTTTTTTTTTTAATTCTTTGTTTTTTTTTATTTTCCTAAAGAAAAAAGAATGGATTTGAGTTTATGTACATGCAACGAAGCAAGTAGATAAGTTAGATTGAAAATTGTAAGTGCATGCATTTCGTTGAAAAATCTACCGAATACTATTATGCATTGCTCTTTCTTCAAAACTCATTACACCAAAAGTGCAATGAATTGTTTCACATACTTTTGTTTGCCCATTTTCTCACGTTTACATTGAAAATTATATCCAACTTATTAAGAGATGAAGATATTTTTTTTAATGCAAAATATATATATATGTGTATAGGGAAATTATAAGAAATATCTACAAATAAGACACCAAAATGAGAAATGCCCATTTTACAAATTATATTGCAAAAATGGCAACCAAATTTCGATTATACCCCTATTATATTCGTGTAATTACAGTCAAGTCATCTCAACTGATTTTTAGATTTTATTTTCTGTTATCAAAAGATCATCTTTAGATGAATAAATAATTAATATTTTGTTTTCTTAATTATCAAATCTCGTTTGGTTGTTGTGTATAATTCATTAGTCCCATTTTTACCCTTGGTATATCTTAATATTTACAGCTAAAGATACATTAAGCAACTAAATAATTATTAGTTTATTTTTTGGAGTAGTTATTAAGAAAACAAATTTTGTTTGGACTATGTTATGTATAATTAGTATGTCTCCTTGATATATCTTATTATTTTAAGATAATTCCTTTTAATTTAATAAAATCTCTAATCATATTGTTGGAACGTAATTCCTCCTAGATTTCAATATTTAAATCTCAATTGAATTAACAATTCATATTTTTTAAAGTTGTTACTTACGTGTATATATATGTTTTTTTTTTCCTAGGTTTGGTTATGCATTGTTTAATTTTGTAGTCATCCATTCAAAATCGACAATTTAAATAATGAGTTCTTAGCACATTTCTATATCATTTCTATATCATTGCGTTGCAGGTGGTAGGTGGATGAAAGTTGTAGGTATATGTACCTCAACGAAGGAGGATGCACGTGAAAAAGGTGTGAAAATTTTTGTTTTGGTTAGGAATTTTGGATGAATGGTCTTGCAAAAGGATTCAAAATGATGGGGTTGAGTGGTGATGATGGGAGTTGAGTGATTTTCTCGAAGGTACAAAATTGTATGTTTCATAAAGCTAATGAAGACAGACATTAACTTTTCCATCACCTTTTAATTTTGTATGAAAACTCATAATAGTTTTTTTTTTTTTGCATAGAAATGGTGTTTTCCTTATACGTTTCCTTATATACTCAAGAACCTCCAAATTTCTTGAATATTGACTTCAATTTATATGTATTTATCTGTATATACGTCATAAAATTTATTCCTACATTAAGCATTGAGTCATTGACTTTGGGCATAAGTGGATAAAATTAATAATTGTTTGTCTTTTTATCTAACACTTGAATTTATCTTTTCTTACTCTTCGGCTACACTAGAATTCGAATCGGATGTTTCTTGTCTTATATTTTTGAGAGTATGTATATATTTAAGAATACCCAGAAAAATTTAGGATCAGTATAGTTTACATTTATTTATATGTACATATGCCATGAAATTCATTCATGTTGTTAATTTTGAATCATTTAGTTTGGGCATAGATGAATATAATTACTAATTAGTGTGTTTCTAACTATCTCGTGGATTTCTTTCTTTACTCTACTACACTTCATATAAGGCACATCCTATGTCTAATAGGATTCTTGTATATAATCTAAAACACCAACATTTATTGACAGTAATATCAGTCTTTTTTTTTTTTTTTTTTTTTGTATTTACATGTTTGTGAAACTGTAAATGGATTGAAAAGTTAGAAATTTTTTCTTGTTTATTACTATTTTTGTTTATGTTTGAGTAGTAAGAGTTTTATGTTTGGTTAGATCTTATTAAGTAGGTGTTTAATTTTAAGTATTGATTTTATTCAGGAGATCTGCTTAATTATAGAGATTGAGATGGATAGAAAAATAAATAAAATCTTATGCGAGGGGTAGTTTTGTCACATAAATACTAACAATTTTCCTAAAATGTAAATTTATATCGAATACTAACTATTTTTGTATTTGACTCTTTAAATAGAAGTATGAAAATTTGAACATCGGGAGATGTTTAAATACTAGAATTTGGGTGGAAAGGGAAAGTTATACGATTTTCATTCTTAATCTTCACATTTTGCAACGGTTAGTGTCCTACCATTTGTCTTTTCCCTTCATGACCGTCGATGTTCTTCACGATTTTACTAGATACTCATTTTATTAGTCTTTCATGTTAAAGTTTGACAAATGGAGTATAAACGATAAACGGGCGATTTAGCTTAAGCGGATTTTTTTTTTCCTACTCCCTCTTCTATTCTCTTCTTAAACAAGAAATTTCACCCCATTAGTCCTTTAAAAAAAAAAAATGGATGATAACTTTATAAATTATTTTGCTATTTATTTTATTTATTTTTAATTTTTGGAGTCAAATATTTTGCTTATTAGACCAATAAAATTCCACGACAATTGATCTAGAAGATTAGAAATTTTGAAAATAAATAGTCAAAACCGTACTTTATTCGTACTTTCTCAACTTTCCCCCCAAGTTTGCTCATCTACGCCGTGACGCAACGTGGAATCTAAAGCGGCATGAAAACCCAAATTTACCCCTACCCTTCCCTCTCACCTCTCTCCACATACACTCATTAATCTCAAGGACAAATCCGTCATTTCCTTCACAAAATCCAACCTTTTTTCTATAAAGACCTTTCTCACAACTCCCACTCCCATTTCCATTTCCTACCCACTTCCTCATATTCCAAATTCAATAGTTTCAATAAACTAAACTTCCTACAATAGTTGTCTTCGTCTTAGTTCAGATCTAGAATTATTCTCAACTATTCGTACGTTCGAAAGATCCTAAGCCATTAGAGCTTCTTTTTTTTCTTTTTTTTTTTGCCTCTAAAATTTATGAAGAGAGAAAGGGAAGGAGAATTTGAAGGTTTAGATATGGTAGATTGCTTGATGTTGTTGTCCAAAGTGGAGGAGCCATGGCGGAAGAGTAGTGCTCCGGCGGCGGATTCCGGCAAAGCTTTTGTGTGCAAAACGTGTAATCGGGAATTTTCATCGTTTCAAGCTTTGGGAGGACATAGGGCCAGCCACAAGAAGCCCAATTTCAAAGACGCTAACGGCCCATTAACTAAGCCCAAGGCCCATGAATGTCCGATTTGTGGGCTTCATTTTCCGATGGGACAAGCGTTGGGCGGCCACATGAGGCGCCACCGCACCACAGCCACCACCGCCGCCGTCGTGGAAAAATCTGATGGGTGTGGGAAAAGGGGTTTTGGGTTGGATTTGAACTTGACGCCAATAGAGAACAATTTGAAGTTGCAGTTGACGACTCCCTTTGTAGATTGTTTTAATTAATTATTTATTTTCTTAAGGCCTAAGGAGTTTTGATTTTTTTTTTTTTTTTAAGAAACAATTCTTTATTCATTTATTATATTCTATATTCATGAAGATTGAATCATTTATTTTTCATTTGATTTTTTTTTTCTTTTAACACCCTCCTCACCCATGGTTGAGCATAGAAATTGAAATTCCAACTTCGATTGATAATAAAAAAATTTAGCTTGATTAAGCTATGTTATTTTTTTTTTTTTCCTCCTTAATTGATCATGGAATGTTTAGAAATTTGTATTAATTAATATTTATAATGATTTAATTAATCATTAAATTAAAATCTAAGGGTAATTGTGGAACACTAGAAAGCAAGAAATTTGAAGGGGTATAAATATTTTAGGAAAAAACACAAAACACATCTTCTGTCTTTCTATTTAGTTCATAGATATTAGAACATTATAATTTTACTTTTTTGAGTTTAACTTATATTTGGTTGATAAGATTTTAATATTTATATTTTTAACCTTGATTTTTCATTAAATATTTACTTTACTTGGTGTTAATGTCTATTGATTAATTTAAAATAATTATGATTAAATTATTTTTCACTAATTTTTTATTACTACCAAAATTAATTTAGAATTTTTCACATCATAATTATTATAAATTAATTAACTAAAAATTAATGTCAAGTACCATAGTGATCATTAGCAAAAATTCAAGGGTAAATGTGTAAAATAGTAATACTTAACCATTTAAGGATCCAAATGAATACTTTAACTCAAAATTCAAGGCTTAAAAATGTAAGATTTTGAAACTCATGGACCAAAAAGAAAATGAAATTAAAAATTTATAGGTAAAATTGTAATTTTTAAATTTAGGAACCAAAAGGAAAATAAACATAAAAGTTAGAAACTAAAAAGTGTAATATGGACTCTTCCACACTTATCTGTCCATAAGTGCTATATGTCACCATTATACTTTTTTTATATTAAATTTTTACATGGCACCCTCTTTAGTTTTAAATAACCGTATTTGCCTCTTTTTTCTTCAACTAATAACTTTTTCTCTTCATCTTTAATTTATATTATTTTTTTATATGTTTAATTTTGATTTATTTCATTTTCTTTTTATTATATTTGACTTTTAACTCTTCACAATTTCTTTTATTTTTATTTTTAGTTTTCTTTTCTCATTCTCTTATTTTTTATATTATTTACCAATATCATCATTATTTTCATTTCATTTTAACAATTTCACACTCTCATCTTCATCTTCTTTAGTCTCTTCTCCGTCAATTCAACACAGTTTCACACTTCATAATCCTTGTTTGAAGGTTTGCACTCCAACTATTTTACTTCATTCGTTCTTTCTGTTAAGAGTGAATTTTAGCCTATCAAAATAAAATTAAAAATCAAGATAAAATAAGATGATAATATTTAATCTAGCTTGTTTAGATTAGGAATTTATTCTTTGCACATTAAACTCTCTTTCTAATAACTTTTTTATTTAGTTTGTGAAAAAAAATTAATTATTCAAATATAAGGTTACAAATAAAAAGTATCCTAATGGTTAAGCATAATTACAAATATAACATAAATATAATAATTAAGTTAAAATAAATCTTTATTCTTCTTTGTTTTATTTTAAAAGTACACAAAATAAATTAAAATAATAGTGAAAAAAAAAAAGAATAGAACTAGGAATAGAGATTAGAAGTGTTGAAATTAGTTTGAAAATAAAGGTTAAAATTAATATATGGGTTGTTAGAGAAGAAAGGGTTGTTAGAGACTGAATAAATAAAATCAACTTTTTTTTCGTTTTGCATTCAAATGAAATAATGAAGAAATTGGTAAAGAAGATACAAATAAGGGAGTGAGAAAAGAAAATTAAAAATACACGGGAATGTGAAGAATTAGAAATCAAATATAAAAAAGAGAAAATTGAATAAATTAAAATTAGGTATATAAAAAATAATATAAATTAGAGATGGAAAGAAAAAGAGAATTTTTTTAAAAAAATAATGTTATTTTAATATATATTAACAAAAAAGGGTAGGGTTGAAAAGATTGACAAAAATAGGTTTTTTAATTGTCTCCGGTACACAATTACGCCTGAATCGTGTACCCGATACACGATTAGCTCTAAATCATGTACCCAGTACACGATTGCCCTTGCCCGTTGATCCTGACCGTGTACCGATACACGATTATTTTAAGTCATGTACCGGGTACATGACTCCTTCTCCATTAAACCGCCATGGCTCTTCTTCTTCCTCCATCAGAAACTTTTTTCCTCCAAAAACTTCGATCTTCCTTCGTCTTCCTCCGTCCAAACATCATCCAAAAACCTCCACTTTGCCTTATTTTCTTTTGTTGCTGTCACCGTGAGTCGATCTACCAAAGGATTTTCTTCATCCGAAGTATTTTCTTTGACTGAGGTAAAGTTTTTTTCTTTAATTTTTCTCAATATATGTATTTGTTTATAAAAATGAGGATCAAGTTCGAAAATGTATAGTTTATAGATCCATGATTTAAATATATAATCTTCATCTATATATCATTTTGGTTGCATGATATATGTTGAACTTAGAAATTAAGAAATTAGATTTTGTTGGGTTATTTTTCTGATGATTATGTTGCCTATTTGTTGGACTATTTTTTTTATGATTGGGTTGAACCTAGAAATATATGTATATGTTTATAAAAATGAAGATTGCTTCACATATATACTATTTTGTTTGCATGTTGAATTAAATGATGATTCATGTATATATTATTTTGTTTTTATTTGGGTTGATTTAAATGTATAGTTTATGAATCTTAGATTTGGGCTGATTTAAATGTATAGTTTATGGATCTTAGATTTAGGTTGATTTAAATGTATAATATTTAGATCAACTTAGAAATTGGATTTTGTTGGGTTCATATGAACATATTTTTATCCTGAAGATTTAGTTATTCTTGAACCTGGAAATGATGGAGACATTGATATTGATGTTGAAGTTGATGAATTATTTGGAAACAATAATAGTGGAGAACATGATCTTGAATTGGTACCGTCGGATATGTTCACCCAAATAGATTGGGAAATTACAAATTCAACATGTGAACTAGGGTCTACTTTGGAGGAAGGAGTATAGGTGTAGATAATTGTAGTTTAATACAGAAAGAAATATCTTTTAATATTAAAAGATTTACAGCTTGCTGTAAAAAAATATTGTGTGACAAAACACTACGAGATTATTGTAGTGGAATCAAATCAAGATCTTTGGTATGTGAGATGTAAATCATGGAGGGATGGTTGTGAATGGAGGTTACGGGCACGTCGACGTAATTGTATATTTTATGTACTTGTATTGTTTATGTAATTGTATCTTTTATGTACTTATATTTTTTATGCAATAGTTTCATTTTATGTAATTGTACTTTTTATGTAATGAATTTATTTTTCATGTAATTGTATCTTTTTATGTACTTTTTATGAATCTTTTATGTGATAAATTTTATTATGTAATGTAATTTGAACTTCTTAGGTAATGGAGCCTGATCCTTCTAATCTTGTACAACTATATCAACAAAATATGCATCGTTCACAATCGGTATAAGATAGTTCTTCTACAATAGTTTTGAGTTTTCGAAGAAGGGAGACATTTGCACAACATACTATCCCATTTGATCAACACATTATTCCCTACGTTGAACAGGTAGGTGGGGTTGCACAAATTGGATTTATCCAGCTTGATTGGCACTTCATTATTGCTCTAGTTGAGCGTTGGAGACCAGAAACCCACACATTTCACCTGCCTCTGTCTCTTATACACATCTAGATGTGTATAAGAGACAGAGGTGGGGTTGCACAAATTGGATTTATCCAGCTTGATTGGCACTTCATTATTGCTCTAGTTGAGCGTTGGAGACCAGAAACCCACACATTTCACCTGCCTTGTGGGGAATGTACAATCATGTTGCAGGATGTTGCCATACAGTTTGGGTCAGAGTGGACGGACAACCATTGACAGTTTCACTACAATATGATTGGAAGAATGTCTGTGAAGAGCTCTTAGGCATTCTACTAGATGATCTGAAAAACTCAAGATTGTATATCCCTTGGTTGGCGTCCCAGTTTCTAGAATTACCTCCCGATGCTGATGACATCAGCGTACGTAGGTTTGCACGAGCATACATTATGTAGTTTATTGGAGGATTTTTGTTCGCTGAAAAGTCAAATACTCTAGTGCATCTCATGTTCCTCCCGTTACTATCTGATTTCGAGCATGCTGGTACGTACTCGTGGGGTGGTGCATGTCTTACATGGTTGTATAGAGAACTTTGTCGGGCTACCAATGTACAAGCGTTGGAAATAGTGGGGCCACTGATACTACTACAGGTATGGGCTTATGATAGATTTCCAATTATAACACCACAAGGCCAGTTACAGGCCCCAGATCCTAGTCCATTTAGTACTAGATATTATTTCATTTATATATTTATTTCGTTATCATTTTATATAAGAATATAAATTAAGTGTATTTTTTATAATTTTAGATGGAGTGGTGTGTTAGCTGCCTCTGAACAGTTAGCAAATATGTTACTCGTGTACCGAAAAATATTTGACAGATTGATGCACAATCAGGTAACAAATGTACATATAAATGAATATTTAAAATATTTTGGATGTATACTTATCTTCTTCTTCTTCTTTTTTTTTTTTTTTTTGTCAAATTAATTGGACGTCATACACATAACAGATTTGGTCATCACTACTTGATTACTGTCGTGATGGTGAAGACATTTGGTTGACCGTTAGCCCTCTTATATGCTTCCATATAGTAGAGTGGCATCATCCATATCGTGTGTTGAGACAGTTCGGTCTACGAAAAATGATACCTTCATTGTCCTATACACTTCCAGCACTACATCAGATTGATTTGAGAGGTAAGTACAACCATGGATGACATGATCGTTGTGTACATAGAGAATCAACAAATGGGCCAGCTGTATCAGATGACTACTTTTCCTGGTACAATTCAATCACGAGGCGATTTATCACACTTGACTGTGCTTACTATTACTGCATGGTAAGAGATTTAAAATCAGACATTTTCCATATATATGATATGAATATTGTTTAATATTTATGTTTTTCATTGTACAGAATAATTTTATCGGAGATGTACAACAATATTTAGTGCGGCACAACTTACCAGAGTTGGGTTCAATGTGTAAGCAAATATTGGTCAACATAGAAGGTATTATTCAACAAATAAGACGACTCATTTTTGTTGATAAAGACGTATTCGTCGTAGACGACAACAACAGCAGGGTGAACCTAATTTAGAGGGATACGAAAACAACCACCATGAGGGGTAAGGGCCAGGGGAGTCGTCTTTAAATTTCAGGTAAACTTTTATTTTCAAATTAAAGAACTAATTGTAAATCTTCTTTAATATCATGATATTTTTTTTAATAAGAGTGCAGAATAATTATGTTTTCATTGTAGATTAAATATATAGTTAAATTTAATAATGAAGGAATTTGTGGACCCGGTCCTAAAGTTTTAATATTGTTGTACATCTCCAATTAAAAAATAATAATAAGTCAATCTATTTATAAAAAATAAAAAATAAATAAAAAAAAAGAAAAAAAAATAAATCGTGGACCCAGTCCACGTGTCTCCATGCGACCGGTCAACCAAGTCAACCGACGTGGTGCTGACTGGATTAAACATTAATCGTATACTTCATACACAATTTTGCCACATGGTAATCGTGTATCCCATACACGATTTCACTACCCTACTTTTATCAATACTTTCCACTCCCACCTATTTTTAAAAATACTTTTCCATATATCCCATTTTTGTCAATAGTTTGAAAAAATATTATATTTTTAACTTCATCTGAAATTAGTTGAAGAAAAAAAAAGCAAATATTGTTTAAAAGTAAAAAGTGGAGCCATGTGAAAATTTAATAAAAAAAAAAAAAAGTATAATGGTGATACATGTCCCTTGATAGGAAAAGATATGGAAGAGCCCATATTGCTAGGACTAGATTTTTTTCCATGATTGTTGGGATATCTCTAATGCCCTCTCCCCAAGGTTGTTTATGAATTTTTTTTAGCTTTAGCCTCTAATTCTCACGTATAATTTTTTTATGAAAAAAAAAAAAAAGAAGAAGAAAAAACTTATAATTTAAAATGAGAAAAATACTTCAAAAAGATGATATTTGTAATCAAATTTCGTTACAAATTTATATTAGAATGGTTAATTAAAGGTATTCATTTCAATAACAAACGTTAAAGTAGAACATAACAATAACTATTTTAGAAGCAACTTGTTGGAATATCTACAATATGACTTTTTTTTAAAGAATCTATAATATGACTTTAAATTGTATAAATTAGACATTTAAATTTACATTGGATATGTAATTAAATAAATATCTCAAAAAAATATAGGAATATAATAGGCTTTCATCAAGCTCTAAGGATAATGGTAATTCAAATAAATATCTAGAATATTTTAGAATTGAAGAAGGGCTTAGAAAAATCCTTTTGCTTAGATTCTAAGAAACTCACATCTATAAATAAGAGGAATGTCCCCACGTATAAGAAAGAAAGAAAAATTACTCAAAGAAACTTGGGATTTTTGTATGCATGACTCAAATTGAGTGAAAAAATGAGATCTGCTTCGTTTTTAAAAAAATGAGGTTTTTTTTTTACCTTCTACTGACGTCGACACCAGGAGAAATTACCAAAATAAACCCTCACACACACGCAAAATTCCCTAATCTCGCTCGTTTGTATCTCGCTCTCGTGATCTCACTCTCGCGTGACCTCGTTTGTCAAAGAAAGATCTTGTAGTCCAAAGAAGAAGAAGAATGAAGAACAAGTACGCGCCAGAGGAAGAGGAGAAGAAGAAGAAGAACAGAGAAGAAGGAGAGCTAGAAGAAAAAAGAACACAGAAAAGAAGAACGAGAGAGACCAAGACAAAAGAAAAAGAAATGAAAAAGAAAAAAAGAAAACACATAAAAGAGGAAGAGAGAGAGAAATAGGGACAATTTTGTAAAATACCTTGAAAATGATGTAAGCTAAGGGATAAAAAATCTTAGATTTTGAAAAGCGGGGTATTTTTCATTTTGGACCTTTCAAATGGGTCAATCATATCGTTTTTCTCAAGGGACTTAGAAAGAGTGAGTGAGTATTGAAAAAGTGAAAATCGTAAGTGTATCTCTATTTCCTTAATCAAAATCTCTTTCTTCTTAGTGCTTATCTCTTTGTTATGCATCAAGTTGATTTTTCACAAAATCAAATTTGTAAAATAATGCTTAGAAGTCTTTTCTTTCCTACTCTTAGGTTTAAAACGCTTGAAAATTTATCCTCTATTCTAGAAGTTTGAAATACTTTACCTGTTTTCCTTTTTCTATTTAAAAGAAAAGAAAAAAAAAAGACTTACATATTAAAATGATATCAATGTTCCTATAGCGATACTTGGAAAAGTACTTGAAATTTCCCTAAACCAATATCTCCTTGTATATAATTTTCTCATTAAATATGCAAAGGGTCAAAATTCATAACTAATTATTATGGGGATATGAATGTTCCAAAACATAATAATACTTGAGAAATCTAAATTCACCCATCAAACAATATGATTGTAAAATATAAATGAGTATGATTTATAAACACCCAATAATAATACTAAATTCCATTGAAAAAAAAAATAATCCAAAAGCCTAAGGAAAATGAGAAGAAATAAATGTCCATTTTTTCCTTTTTTTCAGGTCAATCTCCATCTTGCCCTCCAATTTAGTTAAAAACGTACATAAAGTCTGTTAGAGTAATCTAACATGCAGTGGAAGAAATCGGAATTAATAAACCCTCTAATTACACTTAATTTGAGTTTAAAACATGTATTGAAATAAAATTTCAAGAAGGGTTTCATGAAGTATAACCTTTGATTAATCTCTTCAATTCCTGCTTTCCTCCACGAATTAGATCTTCAAATCAGCTCATAACCACCACAAAAACCTTCTCTAACTCAGATTGAGAGGTGGAATCTTTGAATTTGAGCTGGATTTGAGTGAGTTCAGGAGAGGGTTTGAGCATGAGAGATTTTACATAATTTTTCAGAGAATTGAGTTTGCATGTCTCAATAATCTGAAAAATTGAACATTTTATATAATCAATTCATGCAAGCACTTAACATTAATACAATTTGACACTTCAAATTGCATTAATGTTAATGCTTAGATATTCGATTAAGTTGGATTAATCCACTATATAGTTTTTTAAAAATTAAAAAAAAATCATTTTTAAAATAATAAATCAAAATTGATTTACACAAAATCAATTTTAATTCAATTCTGAATTTCTAATTTTGAAAAATGATTTATTTAAATAATTAATTTAATTAATTAATATAAATAATAATAATTTAATATCAAATATTAAATCAATTAAACACCTAATTAATACCTGAATCATATTCATGTAATTCAATATTTAAATCAATACTTAAATATATTAATTTCTCCAATATCGTTTAATTTCAATTAAATTAAACGTTTTAATTATATCGAATACAGTTAATGAAAACCCTAATTGAATTTAAACATTTCAAATTTAAAACCCTAATTTCGAATCTCATCATTTCAAATCTACTCTATTCACTAATCCAAGATAATTTTACAAGCTAGTAGAGGGATCTCATGAACCTACAGATCACGAGCTGCAACGATTTGAGATTAATTGGCTAAACTCTTTAGGCCAAATTAATCAATATTCGTTAATTACCAAGACATGCCACTATAGTTCGATAGTTGCACTCTCCTCACTGTAGATATATTTCTGTCCATTTTAACCATAATCAGTAAGTCGATCCTTCACATGTCGTTCGTATTTACAACTAGGTCAAAATTACCATTTTACCCTTGTAAATACATCTTACGTCTTAAGCTCCCACTGATCCTCTATTGAACAATTGGTTTGTAGTCCAACTTATAAACCATGTTCCTCTTGATCATGAGAGGGTGGGGCCCCGTTGTTCAAAACCAGGAATCGGTGCTTAAAAGAACAACCTATCTGTTAACCCTAAGTCGGGTAGGAGTGAATTTCATCTTGTAGAACTATGTCCCCAGCTATCTATCCAGTCTTATCCCCAAAATGGGAGGCTTATTGAGCAATGTTGTTAAACTACTCTCACCAATGCAGATCAAAGGATAATCCTGAATAAACAGGAGTTCATAGTTAGCTAAGGATTAAGATTGAGTTACCCTAGCTCATTGAATTTGAAATAGTCAGTTTTAACTGTAAACGGTCATTATAATGAAAAGTGACTATTTCGAGGTTCAGTCTTATGCAAACTCATTGCATAGGATGCCCCCACTCATATGTCTCCACATGAATGATTTTGGAATCACATCATTTGTAACAGTATACAAAATGGGCAGCATCCAACAGTGTCACCAAGATGAGGTACCCAATCTCATCCATATACTTATATACCATTTTGGCTATATACTAAAATTTGATCATCTTTTACGTCGTCACATAAGTTTAAAATATTCATATAATAGCCATGGATTCGTTTATTGTATTTTAATAACATAATGCAATATAAATAACAATTTATTGAATAAAATATTCAATAAATAATACTTTTATTGATAAATAGAATATGTTAACAATATTTACGAACAGTGAGTTTAAGGACATTCCCAACAAAATTTGCACTAATCAACTTCAAAGATTAGAGGTTTGATCTCCTCACCTCACATGTCAAAATAAATGTTGTAGAAAATATGAACAACCATCTTTTTAACTCTAAAAATTCTCTTTTGCAAAATGCACACAAACCCTAATATTAATAAATAGATCACGTATGCAATAGTGTTACAACGCTATATAAAAAATTGATAAGAAGAAAATACTTGTTCGTAGCACCATGACTCTACTTTAGTAGCATTGAGACTTGTTTAAAATTTTTAGTCAATGACATGTCTATACTATATTTAGATTGACAATTTCTTTTCATAAATTGAATAATTAATTATATTAATTCAATAATTTTTGTATAGTAGAGTAGTTATTGAATTTGTATAATATCAGCGAGTAACTATGTAGACCATTTTTTTAATTAATTTTACTAAGTTTTAAACCTAACTCAACTAGTTGGAGATATCGTACTATGGACCACAATATTAGAGTTTGAATCTCCATTTCACGCAATAATAACATGTTTTAAATTATGTGGTTGTTAAAGTTCCAACTAAACACAATTTAGTTAAATGACGTGTATATATATTATTATAAATAATATATATATTATTAATAATAGCATGTTTTAAATTGTGTACTAAATTAAAGTTCCAACTAAACACAGCCGAATTAAAGGTCTACATTTTTGTTAGAATGAGCTTAGTTCAAAGATAATTGTCATGATCTTTTTCGTTAGAGATCAGAAGTTCAATCATTATTTTCACATCTATTGTACTAAAAAATCTCGACCAAAAGTTTAGAAATTCTATTATTCCAATTCTTATTATTTACTCAAATTTTATAATAATTATTAAAAAATGTAGTTATAATTAATAATTGTCTTACTGCATTCTCATATCATCAAACGTGGAAAGTGCCCATTTAGAGTACATATAAAATAAAATAGTGTTTTTTTATGTTAATTAAAAGTGTACTTGGGAGAAGCTGTTTCAAGAATAATAGTGAATTTGAAATTATCTTTTAAGTAAAAGAATTAATTTAAAGTACGAGGATTAAAATATCTGTCGATATGTTCGTCGATATATCTATAAATCATAAGGTCTGACATCAATATCTTTTATAACTTTTATAAATATCCATAAAATATAAACAAATATCATCTAAATATTTGTTCATGATTTTATAAATATTCATTTAAATAATTTTATACATTTTTTATTTATCCTAATATTTGTTGATATCGACATTTGATCAATATATCCATAAAATTGAAATATAGGATATCGATATTAACCTTCATATTTTAATCCTTGGCTACATTTCACTTATAGAAGTACTTGTTGGAAAAAAGAAAATCTTTCACTACTACCGTGGGAATAACAAAAAAAAATAATAACAGAGAAATTAAAGGAAGCAATAAAATTGGGAACATAAAAATTAACATGGAAAAATTCCAAACCATAGAGAAAACCATGGACTAGAACGAATATGTAAAAAATTATTGTAATCACACTGAAATCTCTCCCCCGACCCCAATTACAATAGTAATCTCTCATTTTTACCGTGTTTAGAGTCCATCACTTGTCTTGATCCTTTCAAATGTGGGACAACCGCTTTTTTAATATATTAATATATTGTCAAAAATTCACAGTGCCTTAGGAAAAAAATTACTGAATAAATCATTATAAATGGTAATATATGTATGTTCAAAGTATTCATTAATTTTTCAAATTTTATTTAATGGCTATTTAATATGCTTGCAATTGTAAATTTGTCTCATTTAATTATAAAAGTAGGGGTTTATTTATATGAGTTAGGTGTAAATCATTCAAACTTTAAGGTGAAATAATAACCCTAGAAATTGTTTAAGGTTAAGATTCACAACTTTTTGGCACATATATGCATGTCATTAATAATTAAATAAACAAAAAGTTAGCATAAAGTGGAAAGAAAATGGACCAACTAGTTATTGCTTTGAAGCATATGCTTAGAAGATCCTCTTCTTCCACAACATCAAAACCAACCCCCATCACCTCCCATTTCTCCCAATTTTTTCACAAAAACCTAATCCCCTTTGTTCTCTTGAGATTGATCTTTGTGAAGAAACCATCCATGGCTTCCCCCTTGATGCCTCTTATTCTCTGTTGCAGCTCGATGTTTCGATGGCTTCTCGAACGTGGGATTGATGACTTCAAAGTGAAGAAATGAGAACGTGGATCGTGACCGTTATACGACACGATTATTCGATCACGTGCATCATTTTGGGCAACGAATACTCTTTGGCATATTAGGAAACAATATATATATTAGGATGAGTTAGACGGAAAAAAATAATGAAAATCGACATGTATCGAGAAGTCAAAGTTACGTTTGTAGAAGATCGTGGGAGGAAAGAGTTTGGTATTTTGTTTTCCTTCTTCCTAGATTGGGCTTTTTGTTATTTATTATCTGATCAACAATTTATATGCTATCTCCTTTTAGTGTGTGGAAATTAATTAGGGTTAAAAACTTAGAAATAATCCAAGTCTCATCTTATTATCTATAGCTTTGGAAAAGTCCACAATTTTATTGGACTTGTTTAATTATTATATTGTTTAAATTGATTTTGAGAGAGAGATTCTAATGTTGTGTTATAATACTTATTTGTAGCTTTTTCTCATTTGAAAAGTTCATAAAAGAAACTAAGTATTAGATAAAGATGGGCATGACCATTGTGGAATAATGGTACTTCTAGGAAACACCTTTTATTTTATTTTTTTATTTTTTATTTTTTATTTTTTTTATTTTTTTTGAGAACAGGTACTTCTAAGAAATTTCTGCACAATAACTAATCTAATATTTATGTACTAATTTTTTTTAAGATAGACTAAAAACATTTCAATTTCAAAATGTGTTCACAAAAAATTGATCCAACTTATGGGATTATTAACTATGAAATCGCTTTAGCTCAATTGAAATATTATATATTAGATTCACATTATAAAATTGATAACGTGTGAGGAATTTTTAGTTTAATAATTACATGGTGGAAGATTAAATGGTCGAATTTAATTTAGAGGTGGTAATTGATTTATGCTTGAATTTACTTATTTAGTAAAGATTATATAATATTTTAGGGATTGTTTGGTGGTAAAATTTGAAATCACTTTTTATTTTTTATGAAAATGAACTACGAGATATGTTTTTAAAAAGTAATAAAGAAAAAAAATATCGGATTTAGGTTAAATCAATTAAAACTCTTAATTAATAATTATATTAATTTAAACCATCTTCTTCCCAACTTCTTAGACCTTAAAATTTCCTATTATTTCTTTTTCATATCTCACTCATTTGCATCCTACACCTCAAATAGGATACTTCGGAAAATTTGCCTTTTTTAAGTCCCTAAATATTTAGTTTAGTCACTAATTTTAAAGGACACATTTAAAGAGTCTCACTTCTTATTTTCTAATTTAATTATATATTTTTGTTGTTATTTTAGATATAAAATGAAGTTTTAAAATAGGGCTAACTAGAGAAATAGCATTTTTCAAACTTTCATTTTAGAAAATAGAAATATGTATTTAGGTTAGGAAAAATAGCAAAATGAATTTGAATTTAATTAATTAATAATTATTAGATCATAAAAATATCCGAAATAGTATCTACAATTCATTTGTTCTAAAAACACATTTTTTAAAATCATAATAACCTAAATTTTATTGGCATTTAAAATCTATTTTATTTAAAGAAAATAAGATTTGATTCAACCTTTTAAAAAAAACTAAGATATGATCCAACCACCTAAAAAACTAAAATGTGATGTAAACATTTAAAATAGATAGTTGATCTAACAACACCAAAAGTATCTAAGATTGACATCATAAAAGAATAAATTACAGAGTAATTACAATAAAAGTTGGTGAAAATGTGAGATCTGTTGCACCACAATAAAACTCGGAGAAAGTGATGGTTAACGAGAGAAACAAGAGGGAAAAAGAAACTCGGTGAAGGTAAAGCTAGAAATAAAGATCAGAAGATATGGGATTTTAAAACCGAAACAAAGTTAAAAAATAAAGGAAAACAAATTAAATAAGATAAAGATATGAGATTAAAAAAAAGGGTCAGATTCGATTGGTAGATGAAGATAGGTGATTTTAAAAGATTTTTAGATTCAAAACAACATTGAGTTTAATGATAAAATAAATATTAAAAATACATATGTTTTAAAATAAAATAAAATAAAAATAATAAATATACGATTTTTTTAGTGATAAAATATTAGATTTTGTTATTAAAATATCCTCTAAATAAACCAAAACCTAAAATTACAGAGTAATTGAAAACAAATGAAAATAACAGTAACATAAAAATCATTTTGAATTTAAAAAAAAAAAAAAATCACATATTTTTTAATCGGAACAAAAATAGATCGGATGGTTTTTAAAAATAATCTTCAACGTCAAAAAAGGTTGATCAAAACTGTTGAAAAGTGAAAACATTGTTAGAGGTGAAAATACCAAATGAAGCTTACTTTTACTTTATTTATGTATATGAAAATATTACAAACTAAAAAAAATAGAAGTAGTTGGAAATAATAAAACAACTTAACAATATGCATACACTATAAGACTATGCAACCTATCCAAAATGCATAGGTGTAATTATAGAATTTTAATGTTTAGTCCATGACGCAAATTCGTAATATGATTAATACTGGAGGGAAGATTAACTCGACCATTCTCTTGGCTTGGGTCTTCTGATCTCCGTCTTCATTAGTGTTGCACAAGTTTTTGTTGGACCTACATTTGGTATGTTTCTTGGAGATTTATGGTTATGAATTGTCAATTATGTATTTTTCATCTACTTTCCAACACTAGAAAAGGAATTTGTCGAATAAAATAAAATTATAGATCCTTATTAAACCGGAACAATCAGATAATTTGAGCTTTTTTTAAAAAAAAAAAAAATGAAAATCTAATTATAGTGATGGTATTTTAGGATTTACGAAAATCAAGAGAGGAACCACTTTGCTATAATTCAAATTATTTTTGTGACTTGCTATTTGAAAAGTTTATTTAGTGTTATATGACTAAATTTCCCTTTTAAATATGGATATACATAAGTTAGATTGGGTTGAGTTAGTTTGGTTGGCAACTCAAAAGAACCAAATAAAGTCTCCATTCGAATCCAATCCTTAAAATTTACTTACAATACATGACTAATAACTAAAATCTTATAAAATTCAAATGTTAAATATCAAATATCTATGACATTTATTCCAAACGTCAAACAAAGACTAACATCACAATAATTTTAAAAGAAAAATATTAAAAACTCACGAATCAATCCATACAAGATAATCAGACCCAAACTTTTAGCCACCCTACAACCTGATCCAATCCAACAAAAATAAAAATAAAAATTTAACCCAACTCAAATCTCATTTTAAATTAGATAGTCAAAATTGTTCGGATTTTTAGATCATTTGAACACGCTAGTTAAAAATCAAAAATTATCTACATAAAAAGAAAAAATAGTATCAACTCCCCTCTCTAATCGGAAAAGAAATTTGGGGAAAGCATAGTGGAGCAAGGAAGAGAGAAAAATGGAGGCAGAGATGAGAAATTTTTTTATTTTTTTAATTTAAAATTTCATTCTCATATAAAATCTAAAATATGCTTTAAAAAATAGATTTTTTTTTTATACCTATTCTTCAAAATTGGTGACTAAATTGGCCAAATGCATAGTTTCCCTTAAATCATATTACTTGTTAGAAAACAAAAAAATCCCATACCGAGCTGTTTATTGTACCAAGTATAATTTCGGTGTAAAACCAAAAGTCCATAATAACTATAAGTTACAATCAGCTCATATAGAAACCAGGACTGACACTTTCAAAACTACAAGTGAAAACCTACTGATACTCAAAGATACAAAAATGAATAACTATCTCAGATGCCTCAGGAGTATAATGTCACAAAGAGAATCTTAATTGTGATTACAATATTCTTTTTCCATACACGACATTTCAGACATGTTTAGATTGACCTTCTAAGTACTTAAGAAAGTGCAAGAAATTGCTTAAGAAAGTGTTTCAAAAGTGCAAAACACTTGCAAGAACAATCCAAAAATTGCAATTCATAAACCATCATGGACCATTCAAATCGAAAACAAATAATTACAGCCACAGCTTTTAAAATGGGCCTGCTCAAAGGAAAATTGGTCTCTAAGATAACGATTATTGGACTTAAAAACTCGAGTGACAGAACAAAGTTGGGGTTGTGGGTACCATAGCAAGAAACTTGAGGGAATTAAAAAACACGGGTTCTCTTCCAATATAATTAAAAAAAACCGAAATGTCTTCACGAAAACAATAAAATTTTTCTTGGAATTAACTTAAGAGATGAGAAACTGACAACACAAAATCTAATCATCATTACAGGATAAGGATCTTTCTTTACCGAGAAAATGTAGTACTATTTGAAAGCTATGTCAAAACTCCATAATGGATTGCTCAAAACCATGTTCAGTAGAAGAAACCAAGAACTTTGCCTCCAACATTCTTCCTTCTAGCCTCTTCATGATCCATAATTCCAGCAGATGTTGTCAGCACAATAAATCCGAACTGCAGATATGAATTTTTATCAAACAAATCATTACAATAGATAACAAGACCATGCTAATCAACAAAATCCAAACTGCATATATGAATTTTATCGAACAAATCATTACAATGGATTACAAAACCATGCTACTCAACAAATTTCAATACACCCAGTACCCACAAAGGAAATTATAAGATGATCAAAAACTAAAATAATCCAAACTTTGTGTCTAAACCAATGTTACAAAGCCCTCCAAAGGCATTGGAGCTTTTCCATCATTTTTAAAAATAGTAACAATTAGGCTTTTACTTATTTATTAACTAAAAAAACTCAATTTTACCCAACTTAAATGAAAAATTTCTTGTGTTCGGGCTTTTTTTTCATATTACCAAATGTCTTGCGCTTAAATTATAATAAAAAACTATTGAGCCTTGTTGAGGTCAAAAATACTGAAACAGCTATTTTAGAGCACTGCTTTACGAACTTGTTGTCCAATAGAAAATTACTCATACATGCATCTGCTAAGATACCCAAATAGCCAGATTTAGCATCTAAGATAATCCAAGTGACGAGATGATTAAACAAGCATTGACATCTCTAACTTCAGAATCACATTTTACAAAAGTAAAAGGCATTGAACACAAACCTGTCTGGAAGGGAGCAACCTAGCAGTCCAGCCTTCAATCTCCTTAACACCCACATCAAAACGAGGACTAATAACCCCACATTTGTTCAGCCTACCGTTCAGTTCAACAACAATTTTTCCAGATCTATGATCATCAACAAACTCAAATTCCCCAATATAACCTGGACATTACAAAAAAATAGTTGAAATCAGATAATATAGGGAGAAGAAATTGCTAATATGAAGTCAAATCAAAGAAGAGATTTCAAAAAAAAAAAAAAAAAAAAAAAAAAAAAAAAAAAAAAAAAAAAAAAAAAAGGAAACAAACCATGCTTCTGCATAACCAGAAGAAACTTAATGATCACTTTGGAAGAAGGTCTGATCATGACCTGTCGTTTCCCCCTCTTCTCTGCATTGTACATGCTCTTAAGAGCATCGTTCAAAACACTAACTCTGACCATCCTTCCAAATTAGAGCTTCAAGGGGTTTCTGGCAAAAGGAAGAGAGAAAAAACAAAACCAGAAGAAATCAAACGATATACAACAAGAACTCAAAACAGAAACACGAACATAAACGTAGAGGAATCTGAAAGAGACGAAGAGATGAATAGAGGAGATTTACCTGAATTGCAGAAGGAGGCGTTGGCTAGCTTCAAAGGACTGAGCGTTAGGGTTTGAAGCGTTATAAATGGACGAAAACCCTAGCAATTGGGCCTAAAGGAAAAATGAAATTGGGCCCTTTCTACGACTGGGCCTTCTTTCAATAAGAATGTATCGGGAAAAATTAATAAAAATAAAATTTTAAATTACAAGTTTGACCTAGAAAAAATTAGAATTTAATCTCTAAGAGTAGGGTTTTAATAAGTATGTGTCGGAAAAAAAATAAAAATGTTAAATATTAAATTATAAATTATAAATTTGATCCTGAGAAAACGTTAGAATTTATAGGGTTCGATAAAATCTAAAAAATAGGGTTTTCTCTCACTGAAGATGCATCAAGAAAAAAATTAAAAGGGAAAATTTTTTCAAAAGGTTAAAAGCTTCATTGATAATCACTATCTTATGAACTATTTAGGAGGATTTTATTGGTAGAGACTATTTATAAAGATTTTATCAAATCATAAAAATTACATTCTAATTATAAATCATAGGAACTAAATTTTGGTTTTTTTTCCAACTATAAGGACTAAATTTTCTATTTAACCAAAAAAATAAATTTTTTGTTTTTTTAGTGTTAAATTACAAATTTAGTTTATCAACTTTTAAGTTTGTTTGTGTCAGATGTTTAAATTTTTAAGTCTGTATCTAATAAGTCTTTCAACATTCTATTTTTTTTATAAAAAAAAATTATTTTAATCTTTATACTTTGAATTTTGTTCCATTTCGGTCCACGTAATTCCAATTTTGTAATTCATTTTATTTTGTTTTTCCATACTTTATAAAAGAGTTAGAAGGTGATTCAAAATTGAAGTCATAAAATATTTGTCCAAAATTTAGAAATTTTCTCTTTTAATATTACGCTACTACATGAATGAAAACTGAACATTAATTATTTTTAGGGGAAAATACTTTGTTAGTAATTCGTTTCTGTCTGATTTCCATGTGATCTCATTTAAAATATATATATATATATATATATATATATATATATATATATTAAATGAGATCACATGGAAATTGCAATATTTACCATATTAGGATAAATTATATTAGTTAATTTGTTTTATCTTCAGAGTTTTTTTATATTAATTTAATGATATATAAGTTATAGTTTAATTTGGTTTATCAATTGTGTAACTAATATTTTATATTTTGTATATTAATTGACTGATATACCCGAGTTAGAGAGAATAAAAACATATCAAAGATATTGTTGATAAACCAAATATAAAATATATTATTTAAAATGATACTTAAAGTATAACATTGACATTTTAATTGTATATTAATACCAATTTAAAATGAATTATCAGTAGATCATTAGTATATCAATAGTCATAATGAGCTCAAAATCAACACTGAGTATTTGGTGTATCAATGGTTTATCAACGAACATTCAAATTTTATTTAAATGGTAACGTAGATGTATCAATAGTATATCGATAGTCATTAAGGGTGTGCTTGGGACAAGGACTATCCCAAGATTATAACAATCATCTCTTGCTACATTAAATACTAGTTTGTATTCCCCAATTAGCTACAGTCAACACTCACTACAAGAAAATAGCCCTTTTCCGACGCTTGAATTCGTCGAAAAATGGTGGAAAATGTGTCGGAAGTTTGGTCGGGATATACCCGTCGGGAGACCATTTTCTAATGTCCATATACATATCGTCGGGAGTTAATGATAACTCCTGATACCTCGTGTACTACATCGGGAGTTATCTACTCCCGGCGGATGTATATTTTGCTGTTGAGAGTTCTTTGATCTCTCGACAATTTTTCTGTCGTCGGAAGTTTGATTCGGAAACCCAATTTTCTGAAATCAAATTCTTGACGATTTACCAGTCGTTGAGAGATAGTGGAACTCCCGACGCCGTCGTCAAAAAATCAAACTCTTACCCCCTTTTTCCATTCGTTTGTTATCTTTTTAAAGAAAAATTGTTTTGAATAAACTAATATTTATAACATTGTTAAACAAATCAAACGTATTCACGTAAAACAAATAAACAAACAAAGTTGATAGTATTTTTTATTACACAAAGGAGAGAAAAGTTAGCAAAAATGGTCTACAAAACAAATGTCTTGACGAATACATAGAAGAAAGTTTGATGACATCTCTAACAACATCTCCAACGTCTCTAAGCAACATCTCCAAAACAGTAGTTTACCTACAATTACATTGATTAGAGGACATTATTACATATATCAAGATCAAATATAAGAAGAATTATAAGACATAGTGAGTGAGTACAGAAAAGGTCATGTTAACAAAGTCCAAAGAGAAACTCAGAATCTAAGAGGGTATTAGCCAATTAGATAATAAAGTAATCATACTTAATTCGATGGCCCTTCTCTTTGTGATCGTATCATATCTTCGATCATTTTTTCCATTTATTTCATTTGTCTTGCATGATTCTCTCTCATTTGTTTTTTAATGTCTTCAAGTTCCTTAATCTTCAATTGAGATTGTTCAATATTGGCTTTTAGTTCCCTCACCTCCCTATCATGCATTTCTTTTAACGAACCTTCCACAATTGATGTGGCACATCTCCCTCACCTTCCTATCATGCGTTAAAAGAAGTTGGCAAAATGACAAAATGGCAAAAATGTTCGTCTCTCTTAGGTCCAAGGTTACATGTTCTCAACTTTAAACCTCCCACAAGTTGAACTCCAAAATAAAGATACTAATCTCAACCCACCCCACACAACATTCAAACTTTATAAATCTCTACAAACACACATAAAAACTCTACAAACACATAAAAAAAACTCCCCAAAACATATTAAAATCTAGTTGTTTGACTACCATAACTACAGTAGCCAATAATTCATTGTCATAAAGTTTTGCGAGTGCTAATATATCCTACCTACATATATATCCATCTAAACCAATATATCCTTCCACAATCATCTAAACCAATATGTCCTACCACAATCATCTCAACAGGCACAATCATCTTTTGCCAATATATCCCAATTTGTATATGAAATTCTAAAATATTTATATTCCAATGTTACGTTTGAAAACTTTATAAAGGTCAAGGGTAATTTTACAACTCTTGAAAAATGTAGTAGTTTAATTTTATAACTTTTGAATATGGTCAACTATAAATAGACTATGAACAAATAAGAAATGGAAGCGGAACAAATAATAACAAATAAGGTTATAAATAGATTATGGTCAATTCTTCTTTCTAAAAGCTAACATAAAATTAATCAATTCTTCTTACCTAACATAAAATTACTCAAATTTTAAACAAATTACAGTCTACCCAAGAGAGACGGACTATTCCTTCAATTTAAAAGTATAGAGTCAAAGTTTAATTCACCGAGAGAGACAGACGACGGACAATGAGCAGCTGATGGACGACGGATCTTCGATTTGGAATTTTTGCGTATGCCTTCGATGTGTGTGTTGGGTTGTATGTTCTAAAACTCGTAGTTTGTAATGTTAAACATATTCTATTATCAATAAAAATGTTATTGACGTTTATTCAATAAAATTGTTATTGAATATGTAAATTGCACTTGTAAAATCTAAATCCAATAAACTAAAGATTCATGGCTATTATTTAAATACATGAACTTTATGTGGGGACATAAGAATGGATCAAGTTCAGTAAAAAAACGGTCTATAGTATATGAATAAGGCTGGGTACCTTATTCTGGTAACACTATCAGATGCGACCCACTCTGTAGTTGTTACAATTTGTTGTAAAGTGCTACAAACAAAATGATTCTGATTCGTTCATGTAATGACATGAGGAGTGGGGGCGTCTTATGCAATGAGTTTTCATAAAATCAGACCAAGAATTAAGTCACTCTTACTTTATAACGTTGTTTACTGTTTAAGACTAACTATTTCAAAGCAATGACCTAGGTAACTTAACCTTAATCCTGAGCTAACTATGAACTTCTGTTTATTCGGGATTATCCTTAGATTTGTATGGGTAAAGGTTGACTCAACATCGTTGGCTCAATAAGCCTCCCATTTCAGGGATAAGGCCGAATAGATAGCTGGGGACATAGGGTGCAAGAAAAAATTCAATCCTACCCACTTTTAAGGATAATAGAGAGGTTGATTCCTTAAGTGTTGACTTCGAGTCTTGAACAAGGGGTCTCACCTTCTCATTGGCTCGAGAGGGATTCGGTTTAGTGATTGAAAAACAAACCAATTGTTCATTAAAAGATCCGTAGAACTTAAGGAGCTAGATATAATTTTGGGGGTAAAACAGCTTTTGACCCAGTCGTTAATACAAACGACCTGTGAAGAATTAACTTACTAACCATGTTTATATCGAGTGGACATAATATATCTATAGTGAGGGGAGTGCAACTACTTGGCTTTAGTAGAGTGACCCAATAGTTAACGAATGATGGTTAATTAAGTTAAAGAGTTTTGTCGGTTAATCGTAGATCGTTGGAACCCATAATCTGCATGTCCATGAGGTCCTCCTACTAGTTTATATCGGACTAAACGCTTAGGACAGTGTGACGAACGAATTTTAAGTGTTCAAATTCGATTTTTGGAGCAAAACGTTAAATATATACGATATATTTAACCTAATGTTTAATTGTGAATTAAACATAAAAAGAGAAAATATGAGATATTTAAATAAGATTTAAATATCAAGATTATGAATAGAGATTCATAAAAATTGGGATTTTTGTTGGATTTGATATTAAATAAAATTAATTAATTTTTTAATATAATTTAATTTTAAAATTTATTATTAATTATTATATTTAAATTAAATGGATCGGTCAAAATTGCATTATAAGTCAATTTGTTGACTAGGTAAAAAATGCAATGGAAGTCAAATTGTTGACTTTTGATTTTTGAAAGTCAAAAAGTCAAATTTGTTGACTTTGGACTTTGAGAGTCAAATTTTGACCAAGTTAGTGGAAAGATCCAAAATTTGTGAGTGAGAAATGCCAACTTTTGCATGGCTATGTGTTGTCTTCATATGAAGATACTTGTCCCACTAAATCCCACATTTTGAGTTAGTAAAATTTTGAGTGTCAAATTCTTATCAAACTCAAAGTTGCATGTTTGCATGTAATGGTCTTTAAAACGCGTGTTTAATGCTTTTGAAGACTTCTTGACTATAGTGGGTTTAAATGGGATTATGTGATAATCTCATCATTTTTTTTTCTCAAAGTTTTAGCTTTTTCCTCTCCAAATTAATCACTCACCGAATTCCACCATCCCGTTCTAAGGCTGGAGAATAGTCGGGAAGACTCTCGTGGTGGTCTACGAACCGTTCATGAGGAGATTGGAGCTGATTTGGAGAAGATTCAAAGACTACAAATGTTGTATTTTTTTCCCTTTTACTTGTTTGTTTCCTTGCATGCTTATCTTTATAATTAATCTAATTAGAGTACTTTAGATCTGTTTTTCTTCCGTTGCATATGTGTTCGTTCCATCAGTGTGCTATGGTTAGAAGAAGGGAAGAAATTAATAGCTCTAAAACGATTTGAGGGTTTTATAAAGGAACTCCCGACGGGCTACCGTAACCGTCGGGAGTTCCTACCCAACTCCCAACTAAGGTTGGCAATGGGGTGGGGCGAGGTCGGGGATGTACTCTCGATCCTCATCCCCACCCCATTCTCTGTTTTGAGGAGTCGAGGTCGGGATTGGGGAATCTCCATTCAGGGATCGGGTCCCTGCAGGGAAAAATTCCCCGCCTATTAGTTTTTCTTTTTAATTTTTTATTTAAAATCAATAATCTTTTATATTTCTATTGAAATGATACACTTTTTGGGCAATAAGTTAGTACTATTATTGTCTTATTTATTTAATTTAATAATAAAAAAATATTTTAACATTTCTTTATTTTAAGATTTAATAAAAAGTTAAAGTTAATCATATTATGAAAAAAAATTAAAAGAATTAAAAAAATAAAAATGGTAGTTACATATAATAATAATATGAAACAAAATTTTAAAAAATAAAAATAGTAACTTCTATATACTGTTTCTATTTTTTTTTTATATTCTTTTTAATTTTATTTCATAATACTGTTTTATATATATTCGGGGCAGGGTCGGGGATATGCTCCCCGTCCCCGGTTTGACCCCGTCTCTGATCAAATCAGGGATTCTCCGCTTCGATTGGGGTGGGTACTCGCAAGGACCCGACCCCGAGTGGATATTTACCAACCCTACTCCCGACGAATTGTTCGTGGTGAATGGTCTTCCGTTCTCATCTCTCGATGCCTGCTTTTGACGCGTCGGGAGTTCTTAGTTTTTGACGCGTCGAGAGTTCTTACCAACTCCCAATGCGTAACTTACAGCATCGAAAGTTATTGAGCACTCTCGACATTTCCCTTACGTAGTTGGGAGAGATCCTCTCTCTCGAAGATGTATCTCTCGACAGTCGTTTTAGGAGTCGAGAGAATTTTTTTTCTTGTATTGACTATTTCAAAACCCTCATTTGCTACAGTTTTTACTATTTTACATTCATCATTTTTTTATTCTTTACTATAGTGCTTATTATTTCCTTCTCAAACTAAAATAATTTACATCTCAAACATATACTATTACAAACCAAACTAAAATGATCTACACACCAAACACAAATTATTATAGCCCAACTATAATAACTAACTTCTTGCCTCAAATGTTGTCTAAAAATTCATCTTATATACATTTTTAGCATATCAATAATATATCATTATTGATCTAAATTCATTTGAAGTATTGTATGGGTGTATCAATGTTATATTAATACTTGTTCAAAATTCAATTTCAAGTATATATTATTAGTGCATCAGTAGTTATAGTTAGGCATTTATTCAAAATTTATTTAAAGTATAAATTAGTTTATCAATATTGTATTAATACTCATAGAAAACTAATTCCAAATATATTATTAATGTGTCGGTAATAATTATTAGGTGGTCAATATTAGATATTCCGCGGTTTTCACTATTATTTATTGTTCTATTACTAATCATATTGTGTTTCTAATTATTGATTTATATGTTTAGTTTCATATTTTATTACTTGATTAAGTTTGTTCTAAAATTTCATTTAAAAATTTACAATATTTTTATAAATTTCTGTAATATTCGTGATTTTTCTCGAAATATCCGTCGATATATCAGTAAATCTGAGTTACCGACTTTTATATCGATGACAATATTTTCATCTTTATTTTAATTAAAATTTTACGTATAACATTGGTGCATTTGTATTATATCAACATGAACCCAAAATTCATTTCAAGTATAAAGTGTATCATTAGTATATATGTATCTCTTAAAAATACATTTGTTCAAGTATATAAATAATATATCAACACATGTTCAAAATTCAATTTCAAATGTAACATTAGTGTGCCAATAGTTTATCAGTATATATTCAAAATGGTTATTAACGTAGTGAATTGAACCATTATAAGCTAATTATAATATACTAAAAAAACAATATTATAAATAAAGATTAAAACTGAGTCCATGAATAATAGTAAATAAGCGCTTCTTGACTTATGGTTTGTGAATGATAAATTTGGTATAATATTGTATAACTTATATATTTTATATTTGGTACATCAATTAAAGTCCACAATGATAGTACATGTACAAACACTTGTTGACTGATAAATACGATACATGAATGATATTTTTTATATATCAATTGTATAACTTATATACTTTATGTTTGACACATTAGTCAACTGATGTACCAAATATAAAGTATATCAGATATACTGTTGATATATATGTTAATACACCAATAGGGGTAAACTTGAAATAATAACAAACGAAAATTTGCTTAAATGTTATATATATATATATATATTGCAAAATTTGAAAAATCATTGTTAAATTTGTAAATTTAAGAATCTTTTTGCTACTCTAGCAAGTGTCCATTTCTTTTACTAATTATGATTAGGATTAGTTTCTTTTCCAATTCTCTATAAATAGAAGAACCGTCTTCTTGTATTGATAACTTTTGATTCATAATAAAGACTGATTTTATTTTTAAAGATTTCTCTTAATTTATCCTTTAGGCTATATCCTTTAGCCTTGAATTTTGAGTTTAATTCTCAAATGGTCCCTAATATGCAAAATGTGTTACATTTTTATCATTCAATTTTGTGTTTTCTTTCATTTTGGTTTTAAGATTTAGGATAAATTGTACATTTGGTCCCGTAGGTTTTTAAAGTTTTAAAACGAACACTTTAGCTTCCAATATTTGAGAAATAGTTCTAAATAGTCTTTGAAATTTCTTACACCGTTAATTGACTAACAAAAAAAAAATTATGTGACCGTTAAATGATAAGTTAGCCCGCTAATTTGGCAAAAGAATATCAATTTAATATTGTTTTGTTTTCCCTCTTTCTCCATCCTTTTCCTTCGACCCCTCCGTTGAACCTTCCACCATTTTCCATGCACCTTTCTAACATAAAATGTCATGTTTCTACTTTACAAAAGCCTTGCAAAGCAATGATATCTTTATTTTCTTCGCACGTTGGACATTTGTGATCCTCAACTTCGAGATACATTAGGAAATATAATTCCCTCGATTTTGATTTATATATTTTTCTCATATATATATACTTTGGGGATGTATTTTATCTTTAACCCAAAATTAGGTTATATTACTTAAATGAAAATCTAAGGCCCCGTTTGATAACCATTTTGTTTTTTAAAATTAAGTTTATAGACACTGTTTCCACCTTGAATTTCTTTCTTTATTATCTACTTTTCACCAATAGTTTAAAAAATCAAGGCAAATTTTGAGAACTAAAAAAAGTAATTTTTGTTTTTTGAATTTGGTTAAGAATTCAACCATTGTAATTAAGAAAGATACAAATCAAAATATAGATCATATAAGCTTACTTTTAAAAAAAACAAAAACAAAAAATAAAATGATTACTAAATAGGGTCTAAGAAAACAACTTTTCTAGCAACAACTTCTCTTAACCGACCTTCAAAAACTAAATAAAAAAACCAAATCAACCCACAATGCCAAAAATCCTTTGCATAGCAAAAAAAAAAAAAAAAATCTCTCACGACTAACCCCCACATCCCAAACTGCTAGATCTCAATAGCGATGTATTAAGTTAATAATTTTTGCCATATCAGTTAGCTAACTCATTATTCAACGACTATTAAGAATTATTTTTCAAAACTTAAGATTAAAGTATTCATTTTGAAACTTCAGTAACCAAATAGACATCAACTTCAAGTTTTATAATCAAAAGTGCATTTTGCCCTAAGATTTACACTTTAAACATTGATTTTTCATATAATTAATTAGTCTTCATAAAATTTTTCGTTACTATTAAAATTAATTTTAAAATTTCACTTCGTAATTACTTTAAACTAATTATATAAAAGTGAACTTCAAATACCAAAGTTAGCATTAATGAAACTTGATGGTAAAGTGTAGAATAAAAATATAATATTTTCAAGTTTATTGATCAAATAAAAATTAAAAACAAAATCTAAAGATAAAATCGTAACATTCTCCATAGAGTAAATAAAAACTAACCTGAAAACTTAAACTAAAAACAGAAATTTTCACCAATAGAAAAAATGTCAAACTATTTATAGAAATAATAAAAAAATATTGATAGACACTAACGAAAGTCTATCATTGATAAATGAGGATAGAAATCTAAAATAATTAAATTGTATTATTTTTCTATTTTTGAAAATCTCCAACTATAAATGTAATTTTCATTGAATATTATGGTATTTTCTCTTAAATCTAATCTAATGGATTAAATGATGCAAAATCACGCGTCGGATTTGGAAGGAATGGCTAACCGAGTCGGCTCGCAGCTGTTCATCAGCAGTAGCTTTCTCTCTCACGCACACAAACATTTTATGAGAATGGTTTCTCGTCAAGTTCTCCATTGATGATCATTTTTCTTCTCTCTTTTTTTGCTCAGGACTGTCATCATACACAACAATCGAACGCCTTGAGAGTCTGTTTTCACCCTTTGGTTCAGTCTCTGAAGGTACATATCTCCTCCTTAATCGGTTTTAATTTCTATTTCCTTTCTCATCAATGGAAAAAATTCGATTTTTGCAGCTCGGCTAATTCGTGATCCGAAAACCCAGAGGCCCAAAGGGTTTGGTTTTGTCACATTTCAATCCCCGGTTGAGGCGAAGAAAGCTCTTCAAGCCATGAATGGTCGAGTATGTGTCCTCCCTTGCTTACGCACATAAACTGTTCGACGAAATGTCTGACCGACGTTTATATTCTATTTACATTGAAATTTTTGTACGGAGATCCTTTCAGGGGCGCTTAGTGAAATCTAACATTGAGTGCGGTTTAAGTGACATTGCGATAGGGATGACCCTCCCACCCCGATGTTGGTGTATTCCTAACCCGTTAGGTAGCACAATGTCCCTGTTTCTCTCTCATGTCTTTTCCACTAAGCCCTGCGTTAGGGACGTACCTATGATGCTTTAGGTACATCCCTAAAGTGAGATTGAGTGGGAAAAGTTTGAGAAAAAGGGACATAACACTGATCTAACTCATTGGGTCAGAGATACGCCAACATCGGGCTAGAAGGGTCATTCATATCACGATGTCAATTAAAACCCTATTAGTGTGCTCTGACATGCGTTTGTGGGAGTGGGTCAAGAAACATTAAGGTGTCGGTGAAAGGGTCATCTGCACAAAAATCTCATTTACATTTGTCGCATCCGGAATATGGTTATGTTTGAATTTGTTTATTATTGAGAATTTATTTCAATTGGGTTTTGTGTAAGCAATTCCTGCAATATGCATATCAATTGGGTTTGAGACTTGAGTAATATGAGCTTTCAACCTAGATGTTGATTTTGGTAGCTAATGGATTGTGTTTCAAGTTAGGTCAATCGTCAAGGAGATTATATAAGTTTTGTTTGGATAAACGATGCAGATTGTTGATGGAAGATTGATTTTCGTTGAATTTGCAAAGACTAGGAGACATGGGGTAGATGCTGCATCTAGATAAAGAACGTCATTCACAACAAGACATGGGGATTTGGATATGTGTGCATGCTTCGGAGTTTAATCCATATGTGGTGTCATATTAGCAAGTTAGTTCGTTCTGAAAAAAGGAAGTAAGATAACGATTGTAATGAGTCTAATGTTCTAAACTCTTCTATGATAAATGTGCGACGATTTAACTGTTGCCTTGAAACATAAATCTTTAAATTGGGCCTATTTAACAATTTCATCTCCTAAATTCTTGATGATAATTGTTCGATCAAAATCTACAGCTTAAAAAATCATTTTGATTTTTGTACCTTATTTATGTAACAATTTATAGGGGGTGTAACTCTCTTTGTTGATATTGAAGAGTAATTGCCTGGTGGAAAGGCTCTACGAGTTAGGGATTGGCGGTGTGATAAGACTAAAAGGAACTCTCTGATGGATGAGATCAATAATATAATGCTCAAAGAATGAATAAAAGTAAGTTTGATTGCATAGCTTCAATTGGGAGTTGGTTTCTTTTAGGGCAAAATAATTTTTGATCCCTCACGTTTGAAGTAGGTGTCCATTTGATCTTTGAAGTTTTATAATGGACGCATTTAGTCCTTGAAATTTGAATAATGGTTCTGAATGATCTTTAAACCCATTTGAGACTTAAGGAATTGTTGACCGAGATGTTAAATGTTAAGTAGATTTATTTACTTGTCAATTTTCACTCTAAAATTAAATTAATTAGAAATTTATTGGGTCAATCTTTTATATGCCGCTTCTCATTCCTTCAACAAACCACGACAAACAAGGTCAATCTTGCAAATCCTCCCTTCAACCAAAACGGAACAAAATTTCAACGAATACTTCAACTACTCCACAATTGCGGCACAACTAGGTTCTTAGTTCATTGACCCTAATGATAGTAGAATTTGTTGAAATTTAAGGTCTGTTTGGTAACCATTTTGTTTTTTATTTTTGGTTTTTGAAAATTAGGTTTATTTCCTCTCTATTTTTTACAATGATTTGCATCTTTTTTTTTATTACAATTGTTGAATTCTTAGCCAAGTTCCAAAAAACAAAAACAAATTTTTAAAAGCTTATTTTTTTTAGTTTTCAAATTTTGGTTTAGTAATCATTTTGTTTTTTATTTTTGGTTTTTGAAAATTAGGTTTATTTCCTCCCTATTTCTTACAATGATTTGCATCTTTTTTTTTATTATAATGGTTGAATTCTTAGCCAAGTTCCAAAAAAACAGAAACAAATTTTTAAAAGCTTCTTTTTTTTAGTTTTCAAATTTTGGTTTGGTAATCATTTTGTTTTTTATTTTTGGTTTTTGAAAATTAGGTTTATTTCCTCCCTATTTCTTATAATGATTTGCATCTTTTTTTTATTATAATGGTTGAATTCTTAGCCAAGTTCCAAAAACAAAAACAAATTTTTAAAAGCTTCTTTTTTTTTTTTTTTTTTCAAATTTTGGTTTGGTTTTTTAAACCATTGGTAAAAAGTAGATAATAAAGGAAGAAATTTGGAGGTGAAAATAGTGTCTACAGGCTTAATTTTCAAAAACAAAAAACAAAAAACCAAAGTCCCTTTGATAACCATTTGGTTTTTTATTTTTGTTTTTGAAAATTAAGCCTATAGACATTACTTTCACATCCAAATTTCTTTCGTAGTTATCTATTTTTTACTAATGGTTTAAAAAAACAAGCCAAAAATTGATAACTAATAAAAGTAGCTTTTAATTTGCCTAAGAATTCAACCATTGTATTTGATAAAGATGCAAATCATTGTAAGAAACTTGAAGAAAATAGGTTTAATTTTCAAAAACTAAAAAGGAGGCCCAAATGTTTATCAAATGGGGCCTAAGCCTATAATGACCCTTACATTCCTAAATTTCTTTATTTGTTATCTACTTTTTACTAATATTTTAAAAAACTAAGCCAACTTTTGAAAACTAATATATATATATATATATAGTTTTTAAATACTTGTGTTTTGTTTATGGAATTTGACTAAGAATTCAACTTTTTTACTTAAAACAAGATGCAAGTAGGTAAAGACATACGGACAAGGAGTTTCCCAGTTAGATAACCTTCCAATCTGTAGCTTCTTAGAATTGGCCACGTAAGATTCTGCCAAAGCAAGAAGTTCGACCTATCCATTTTGATGGATGCCACTTAGTTGAGAAGTTGATTTAGGGGAGGACCTATGATGGTTCTACTTCTGGCAGCTCCAGAAAAAATAGGTGAGAAAAAATTGTAGAAGGTTGATTTGCCATCGCTTACCTGGGGCTCTGATACCAAGTCGAGCAGCTGTATAAGCTAAGCTTGAAGAAGAACAGTAAAAAATGTTGCTGCAGAAGATGAAGATCTGGGAGAGCAATTTATCTTCCCTTTTCTGTATATCTAATTTCGTATATTAAATCTTTTCCCCACACATAATACAGGGTAGTGATGTATAGATATATACACTTAGGTTTTAGAATAAGGATAAAAAATAACTAACGGATCTTCTATACAGCTGGTAGAGAATAATTATATGGCAGAGGCTGTTAGGAGAGCATACACATCAGTATCAGCGAGAGTATACACACCAGTGACACCAGCGAGAGCATACACACTAGTGACACCAGCGATAGCATACACACCAGCGATAACACCGAGAGCATACACACCAGCGAGAGCATTCTATCAGCTTCTACATGGCTCCTTGTCATCTGCTGACGAGGCAATTTGTTCTTCCTTTACACTAACGCTCGACAGATCTGGTGGTAGATGTCTCCAATAGCAACATAAAAGTGGTGGACGACTTTGACGATGGCAGATCTAGTGGTGGACGGCTCCAATAATAGCAAATCTAGTGGTGAATGGCTTCAACGACGACTGTTTGGCTCCAATGAGGGCCGAATGAGAATGATTGCACTAACTAGCGAATGTTGAGATGGAGGAAATGAGAAGAAACAATAAGAAAGAAACAGAGAAGCTGACTCATTCAAATTGTCAGCAAGCATTTGAAGGAGAAAGAAGAGGGAACGAAATAAATGGCTAGAGATAAAATGATAACCTAATATATATATATTTATATATATATATATATATAATATATATCATATATTGGTTCGAGTTGAACAAAAACAATTTCCTTTAACCCAAGAACCGAATCAAACCAGATGATTTATGAAAAATACAACCCAACCCAATTCAATCCTTATAATTTGATTTGGGTTGGTATGATTTTTAGGTTATCGGATACTTTGAACAATCCTAATGATAATGAAGGAGTTTATATGAGACAATGAAGTAAATAATGAGATTTTTCTGAGTTGGAGAAACTTTTTGATACTTTAAATCTATAGGATGAGAAAACGTATAAGAAAAGTGTAAAATTGGCATAAATATAAGGGCAAAATTGAATAAAATTTATCTTTGAATGTCTTTATATATACTACAAATATAATTAAGAGAGTTTAAAAAAGATTCTTCAAATAGCAATATTTAAAAGATTATGTTATCATTAGGTTACGGATACGAAATTTTAGAAATACAATGTCATAGAATTCGCTCAAAACTGTTGGGAGGTCTCCTTTTTCTCACACCCCATCGTCGATATAACATCTTAACTCATTTCCTTGCTAAAAAAGCTATAGTGGATAATTGTTCGAAACTTCTCCAGATTTCTTATCCACACTGGTTCGTCTAACTGATGTCGAATTATTTAATCTCATAATAATTTTTTTTAACAGAAAAAAAAAAAAAAGACATTTACATTCGGTTTTAAAATCACAATTTGTAAACCCCTCTTGAAGTTTTTTCTTATACATTTTGAAATCTTATAAAATGTGATGAAAAGCTGGTTTGCTCGCCATTTGGTAATAAAAATTTTATATAACCCCTTATCTCATGAAAAAAAAATATTAGTTAAATTATACCAAATATCCCATAACTTTATATTTTACGTAAAAAATAATTTTCAACTTTTAAAACTTTCAAAGATATCATAGGAATTTAAAATATTTTTACCTTAGTTTTGAATGAATATAATTATTTATTATTATTATTATTATTTTTTTGTAAAAAAATACCCCTTAACTTCAAATGTTTAAAAAATATCTTTGAACTTTAAAAATAAATAAATTACTCTTACGGTTAGTATAAGAATAAAAACCGTTAATACCCTTTTATTTCTCTATTTGCTCTTTTTCTTTTTTCCCTTCAACCGGGTTATTCTATTCCACCTCTATTTGACGTTTGCTTATATAATAAATAAAACTACCCATGTCAGTTAAGGTTTGTAAGCTATAACAAGAATAAATAGAATGAAGGAAACACCAAAGAATCTTAGAACTTAAATAATTGACAAAGTTATTCGTTAGTAATTGAGTGTATGTAATGTATTTAACTATTTATATTTTAGTATGTTTTAAGGGAGATTTTGATTTTGAAATTTTGTGAACATTTTGTGAGATTCTATGTTTTTAACTTAAAGTTTTGATTTTTATTTCGGTTGCTGAGAGGATTGATGTAAAAATTTATAAAAAAAAAAAANACTCAAGAAAACTTTAAACAAATTGATTACTATATTAATAGTAGAAATTTTTTTAAACAAAGTTTAGAGTTATTTTTGCGACAAGGTGTTAACAATTTTTGTTTATATACTAATATTATAAATATTTTTTAAAACTTTTGAAAGTTCAAGGATATTTTTTTATACAAAAATACTAATGGTTTTATCCAAAACTAATAGTAACGGTATTTTTTTTTAAGCTTAAGGTTATTTTTTAAACTTTTGAAAGTTACGGAGTATTTTTTATCCAAGGTACAAAGTTCAGGGACATTTTTTATGATTAGCCAAATATATTTAAACCTAATTTTCATATTAACCTCTTGTGCATTATGTCTAAAAAACACACATACGCTAAATAAACATATATGAGGCTATTTAGGGCACTGAGTTAAGATAGGATGATTGGAGTTCATATGTCTATAGAGTTCATATATCTGCGGAGTTCATATGTTTGTATTTAGCGTGCAGAGTTATTTAGTATGAGTTCATATGTCTGTGTTTGAAGTGCAGAGTTGAGTTTATATGTATGAGGTATCTAGTGCAGTTTTTTAACTCTAAATAATATGCTTTTATTATTTCTATTTTTGTTTTGAAACTTTCTTATTCAATAATTCTACCCATTTTTGTTCGAATAAAATATAGATTGCATTTTTTTCTTTTAATTTTTAAATCTTTTTTTATTTAGTAATGAACAACAATTAATCCACTGTATTTCTTGCGGAAATATGGTAAAATAAAATGAGAAACCAAAGAGAAATAAAAACCTTTGATTCTTAATTTTTTTCTCTATGAATTTTGCCATCATCTTCTTCTTCCTGTTTGTTGCTCTGTATTTTTACTTTGTCATAAATTTTTTTAATTGAATCTCCCTCATCATCTTAGTACCTATTGGAATGCTACCACATTTCTTCAACAATTTCAGTTTCAGTTTCTCCAAATTTAGAGGATCATCAAAGAACAAATCTTTATCTTTCACTAATTCTTTTCAGAAATATTCTAGGGGAAAATCTCCATTTTATGGTTTTTTTGTTATATGTTACATACTTTTCAACTACATAAATATTTTTTCAAATATTATAAACACTCATTTGATATGTGAATCCAATTTTTAAAAATATATTTTACAAATTTCTATGTATAAATATTGCACTTAATGTAGATAAGATACCATTATTTATATAATCAACAGCCCTACAACATACTTTAACAATCATTAGTCTTATAATAGACGGAAGTGGTTGTCGAAGTTGATAATCGAAGATGATTTTCACTGGAGTTTGTCATCAGAGATGGTTGTCAGAGTCTGAAGTTGGTCGCATGAAGGTGGTGTTGGAGTTGGTTGTCAAAGTTTGTCATCGGAGGTGGTTTTGTCGAAGCCCTAAGTTGATCGTCAAAGTTACTCGCTCGAAGGTAGTCATTGAAATTGATCACTGAAGGTGTTTTTGTCGAAGTTTACAGCCGAAGGTGGTTGTCGGAGTTGATCATCGAAGTTTGTTGTCGAAGCCTAAAATTGGTCGTTGGAGTTGGTTGCATGAAGGTGGTTTTCAGAGTTGGGTCACCATAATTGTTATTAGAGGTCGTTGTCGGAGTCCAAAATTGGTCGTCGGAGTTAGTTCGCGTGAAGGTGGTCATCATAGTTATCATTTGAGGTGGTTGTTGGAGCCCGGAGTTGGTGTCGGAGTTGTCATTGGAGGTGATTGTCGAAGCCCCCAGTTGGTTCCCTGAGTGTGATAGCAATAGTCACTTACAGTGACCGATAAGTGAAGTCATTTATAACATTGGAAGAACAGAGAAGTAAGTTGGGGTGGATTGGTAAAATATACCAACTCAACTCTACCGAAATTTAAAGTTTGTGGGCCAAAAATTGAGTTAGTATATTATAAAAACTCAATCCAACTCATGTTGGTGAGCCAAACATCCTCTACCTGAGTTCCTTTTTTTAAAAAAAATAATAATAATAAATTTGTCAGTAAAAGTGAAAATGAGATCATGAGCCTAATAAGCTGATCCCCAAAATTATCAAGCATGAAGTCAATATATGCAAATGCTACAAACTTTAATACTTGGTAGCTAGGAGTTATTGAAGGTTTTAACCACCAAATAAATGTAGTGCCTATCTTAACCTGTAATAGCGGCAATAATAGCTAAATTTGTAGTCCCTTTAATTTGAATGAGTTATGTTTGATTTTGGTCAAACAACAACTCAATTAAGTTAAATTTGATAAATGTTTTAATTTTTGTATTTATTTGATTTTATTTTATATTTTGAGGAGTTACTAAGTTGTTAGCCTATAATTAGCAACTTGGTTCTTTATTTGTAACATCCCATTCAAAATTGAAGAGTTCTCTCTTTTCTTTCTTTCTTTCTTTTCATCTTGAGTTGAGTTAAGAGCAAGTATCAAAGAGTTTTGTTAGATCCGAGTAGTTCAAGGTTGTAGTTCTATCATTGTTTCATGTTAAGAGGATTGTTGTAATTTGGTTGTTGTAGGGATTTGTGTCTTAAAGTCTCATAGTTAAATAGTTATTCACTATACTATTTGATTATTTTATTAAATATGCGATAACGAACTATCCATTACAGTAAAAATTCAATGTGAGTGAGTATAGTATACAAAAAGTTTGTATAAGAATTAATCTCTCTTTGTAACTCCACTAATTGAAGAGATTAATATTTTATAGGATGATCTGATCTCAATTTAAGTGAGTTATGAACTCCGGCCTGTGAGGGCTAGTCTTTTGATTTGCATGGGTGAGAGTGACCCAAGCCACCGACTCAATAAACCTACCATTTTAGGGACTTGACCGAATAGGGAGCTGAGAATGTAATTTCACAAGATGAAATTCACTCCTTCTCGTATAAGGTAAGTAGATGAATAATTCTTTTAAGTGTTGACTCCAAGACTCAAACAATGGGGCCCCACCCTATCATTAGCACAAAAAGAACTTAGTTTATAGTTGGATCATAAACAAATTGTTCATTAGAGGATCAATTGTACTTAAGGATATAGAGGTAATTACAGAGGCAAAACAGACATTTGACACAACTGTAATTACGAGCAACTCATGAAGGGTCGACTTACGTGTAATGATTATATCTGTGGACGCAACATGTCCTACAATGCATAAGAGTGCAACTATAGGTCTATAGTGGATTACCACTTAGTTAATGAATGTTGATTAATTAATTAATCTTGAATCATTGGAGCTTATAATCTGTATGTTCATAAGGTCTCCTTGCTAGCTCACAACGGATTAATAAAGACCAAAATTTTGAAAAAATAATTTGAATTGTTCAATTTAGCTTAGGGAAACAAATATTGATTGCATATGATATAATTAATATAAAATATAATGTATATAGACACATTATTATATATACTTAATTATAAATATGATCTATAACTAAAACTATATATTATGGAATAATTAATGTATTTGAATATGATTTACATATTAAATTAATATAAATAGAATTTATATTAAAATTATATGAATAAGATTCATATTAATATTATAAGTTAAGAGATAAATATTCATTTAAATCTGATTCAATTATATTAAATATAAAATTTTAATAATTTGATTTAATTAATTAATTAATCAAATTTTCCCTTAATGAAGGGGAAGTAGGGATGTGGGGAGTTGGAGTCTCCTCTACGTATAATCCCAGAGTGGAGTTATTCTTCTGGACGTTCTATCTGCCATAACTCTTTCTCTAATGTAATCAACTCTATAGGAGACACAATTCTTAGTGTATTCAGTTTATATATATCATTTTTCCCAACACATAGAAGTCGAACAAGTGTTGAATTCGGTTAATCATATTTAAGTTTAAGTCAAAGTTGCAATTACATGAAAAGTGACATTCTCCAACCAAAGGGTATGTACATATTTGAGTTCCCCCATTAGCATTTGTAAGGATACGCGAGTACCCATTGTGGAAGAGAACGCGTCATAATTTTAATTTTACATAACGCGCAAAGAATATATGTGATGGAAACAGAATACATATGATCAATTAAACATACATATATAGAAATTAAGAAGAAGAAAAGATTCGAAAAACGTACCCTTGAAGAAAAACTTCGAACACGAACAATAAAAAACACAACAACAAGTGTTCAAAACCAACAGACACCACCCCATGGAAACCTCGATATTTGCAGGGTAAAGAACCGTAGAGAGTTTGTGGGCTTCTTTGAATAATTTAGAGAGAGAATGATTTTGTTTTGAGAGAAAAAACACTTTTCAAAAACCTTCAACAACTTCAATATTTTTAACACCTTACAACTCCAACATATTTTGGCGTATTTATAATGATGCAGGTTGAAGATGGAATAATTTTTTTTTTCCATCTTCCAAATAATACTGAGAGAATTTATTAAAGAAAATGAAAGGTTTATAAGTTATTTGAAGAAAATGAAAGATTTATGTAACTAAAAAATACATATAATTAAATAAAACTAATTTTTATTTAATTTATATATACTTAAATTTAATTGTGTGTATATATATACACATATATACACACAATTTTTGTTGGTCATACCCGGGTACACTGACAATTCCAGCCAGATTATAATGACAATTCCAATCATACGTCCACAAGATATGCTAATAATTCCCCAAGTACAATTTTAGTACATACAACCATATACGTATATAGATCCATAGAAACATTAAGAGTAAACCACTCACAGTTCATCAGTCCAGCTCTCAAGTTCCCCTGTCTCGTATACCTTCTGAATTTCGAGCCTGTATTAATCCAGTCATTAATTTAGAATCCTGTGTTTATGGTTAAAAATAATATTAGAACAACTTTTTAACCTTAAACCTAACTTACCAACCTTAAAAAACCCAAACTAACCTTTTGGATGAAGAACAAGAGTCATGGGCACAGTGTTTGGTCTCCTCAGCACAGTTGGGCACAGGGTTGCTTAGATAGCTAAAGTTGGGCGCAGACAATTTCTCCTCAATGCATGGTCAGCACCTTGATTGATGACCCTCCTCAACGCATAGTCACTTCCAACTTCCTCCAATCACTTCCTTTTTTTATTCTTTTCCAAGAGATTTTTTAGTTGTGAGATGAAATGAGATCCTCCAAGGTAATTGCTTCAACAACCCATTCTCATCACCCTCAAAAGAATGTTTCAGCAAACTCGCAAAGGCGCATTGAAAATGAGTGAGTACCTTGCTATGATGAAACATTTTGTTGATGGTCTTGGCCTTGCAGGTTCCCCCATCTCCTCCTCTGATCTGACTTCACAAGTGCTAGCTGGTCTTGATGAAGAGTATAACCCAGTTGTAGTAGCAATCTAAAGCAAAGGAACAACACGTTGGTGAGAAAAGGCTTGAGTATCAACTTACTGTCAAGACAGGAATTACCGGAATAGCTAATGTCTCACTCTCACCGAGCCGACCCTCAGCAAACATTGTGCATAATCAGTCCAATCCTTCAGCAGACACCCCTCGAAACTCTTCTGGATATACACAACCACCAAATTTTAGGGGTGGAGGAGGTCGCAACAGGGGTCGTGGTCGTTGGAATAATGCATCCACAAATAGACCAACCTGCCAAACTTGTGGAAAACTTGGGCATACGGCTGATGTTTGCTACTTCAGATACAACAAGGAGTTCAACAACCCTAGACAAACTCACATCCGTATTGAATCTACTCAACTCCCACCAAACCAAAGTCAAGAACAGAACACCTCTGTTCTTCTTACTCATTCAGCTGTAGCTTCACCTGAGTCAGTTGCTGACTCCAACTGGTATGCAGACAGTGGGGCGTCCTCACACATCACCAGCAATCCAAGCTTCCTCCAATCCTCATCTGCCTACACAGGTAATGACAAAGTAGTGGTTGGAAATGGTAAATCCCTTCCTATATCTCGCTATGGACATACAAATATACCTACTAGTTCTGGTGTTCTGTCGTTATTAAATATTCTTTATGTGTCTGCCATAGCTAAGAACCTGGTAAGTGTATCAAAACTTGCCAAAGACAACAATATAGTGGTTGAATTTCATGCTGACTTTTGTGTGGTCAAGGACAAGGAGTCGGGAGTACCAATCCTGAAAAGCCAACTTAAAGATGGGCTATACCAACTGGAGGATGTCAACCAATCTGTAAATAATGCACCATTTACTTCAAGATTGTCAGATGCTCACTTGACTGCTCCATCCAAAGAGTTCTCACGTCAGTTTGCTTTTCAAACCAGCGGGACAGTAACCACAATGCTTCTCCACAGGCGACTTGGCCATCCATCCCCTAAAGTTTTGTCAGAAGTAATTAGTGGATGTAACTTACAAATTACTGATAATGAGAAGTCATTTTGTGAAGCTTGTCAGTTTATAAAGTCTCATGCCTTACCCTTTTCTGACTCTTTTTCCCATGCAAGCACACTTTTTGAACTAGTGTATACTGATCTATGGGGGTCAGCCCCAATGCTTTCTGCGGATGGATATAGATACTATGTGTTGTTTGTTGATGACTGTAGTCGATTTACTTGGCTATACCCGTTAAAACAGAAAAGTGACACTGCAATTACCTTTAGACACTTTCAAGTCTTTGTTCTTAATCAATTTAACAAATCCATTCACATGTTGCAAATGAATGGTGGGGGTGAGTACAAAGTAGTGGCACATTTATTTGATCAGCTTGGAATTCAAATAAGGGTCTCCTGCCCCTACACTTCAGCATAAAATGGTTGAGCTGAACGTGAACATCGCCATGTTGTTGAAACCGGTCTTACTCTCTTAGCACAAGCTAAGATGCCATTGCACCTATGGTGGTATGCCTTTCAAACTGCCGTTTATCTTATTAACTCTCTTTCCTCTCCTATCCTTCAAGGTCACAGTCTCATGAAAGTGTTACTTGGAAGCAAATTGGACCTGCTATCTCTAAGAGTCTTTGGGTGTGCGTGCTATCCACACCTTTGTCCATACCAACACCATAGTTTGCCTTTCACAGCAACAAATGTGTCTATCTTGGCCCTTCCTCAATACACAAAGGTCATAAATTTCTTACTAAGGATAGGAAGGTCATCATCTCTCGCCATGTCATATTTAATGAAGACGAATTTTCATTCCAAACAGGCTTTGCTAACCTTCAAATCTCTACTCCCACAAATATAGCTCCATCAATCTTCACATGGTTCTCTTCACCTCCTGTCCATCCATCCTCTCCACAACCCTCACCTGAAGCAAATCTCTCTATCCAACCTCAATCTCTTCACATTTTTCCTACACCAGCCACAAGTTCACCTTCCTCATATCTTAGCCCATTACTGTCTCCCTTAACTACTTCTCAATCCCCTATAGTGTCACCCTCAACAACACCTTTACCCTCCCCTCCACAATAATCCCTACAACTTACCACTAAACCTCTCATTGTCACTCATCCAATGATCACCAGAGGGAAGGCTGGTATTTTCAAACCCAAGGCTTAGGTTGCTAAACGTATTGAAGACCTTACTCAGAGTGAACCAACTTCAATCTCTCAGGCTCTTACAGCTCCACAGTGGCAAGAAGCTATGAATGAAGAACTTGCTACACTGCAACATACAAATACTTGGTCATTGGTACCTCCTTCATTTGATCAAACTGTTGTTGGTTGCAAATGGGTCTATCGTATTAAACGTGATGCTCAAGGCCTTGTTCAACGGTATAAGGCACGTCTTGTTGCCAAAGGGTTTCATCAACACCCTGGCTTTGATTATGTTGATACATTCAGTCCTGTTGTCAAGATGTCTACTGTTAGAATTGTGCTTACTTTGGCAGTGTCTCATCACTGGCCACTTCGCCATATTGACTTCAAATGATTTTCTCAATGGAAAGCTGAAGGAAACTGTCTACATATCTCAAACCCCAGGTTTTGAAAGCAAAACTCACCCACATTACGTTTGTAAGCTCAATAGAGCTCTCTATGGTCTCAAGCAGGCTCCTCGTGCGTGGAATGATGAGCTCAAAGCATCTCTTTGTCAACTCGGCTTCAAAGTAAGCTCTTTAGACATTTCTCTATATTATATGCATACCTCATCCTCCATCACTCTGCTGCTAGTCTATGTAGATGATTTGATACTCACTGGAAGTGATCCAACTCACATCGATCATATGTTGCCCGACTGCATACACAGTTCTCTCTCAAAGATCTAGGACAACTCAGCCAATTTCTTGGTGTCCAAATCTCTTATACACCCTCTGGCCTACATCTGCATCAAGCTCAATACATAACTGAGATTCTCTCTAAACTAAACATCAACCATATGAAACCTTGTCCAACCCCTGCAGTACCTGACACCTCTCTGTCCTTGAGCATTGGAACACCTTTCCATGACCTATTTCTATATCGCAGCACGGTTGGTGCTCTTCAATACCTCACTAATACAAGACCGGACATTACCTTCATTGTTAATAAGCTTAGCCAATTCCTCAAAGCTCCTACTGATATTCACTAGTCAGCTGTCAAACGTGTGCTTAGATATCTTGCAGGGACTCTCCACTTTGACCTAACCATCGACTGTGATACTTACCTCAATTTAACAGCCTATTCTGATGCAGATTGAGCCTCGAGTATTGATGATTGAAAATCTACAACTGCTTATTGCCTCTATCTTGGATCGACTCTCATTTCTTGGTCATCTAAGAAACAAATGACAGTGGTTCGCTCCAGTATTGAGTCCGAGTATCGAGCTATTGCTCATGCTGCAACCGAGATCATTTGGGTGAAAAATCTGTTAACCGAGATTGGTTTCTCTCCAAAAGGTATACCTATTCTTTGGTGTGACAACATGGGTGCAGGTGCCTTAGTTGCCAACCCTGTCTTTCACGCACGAACTAAGCATATTGAAATAGATGTGCACTTCATCCGTGACCTTGTCCTTCAAGATCAACTTCATGTTAGATATATACCTTCTGTAGAACAATTGGCGGATTGCCTAACTAAGCCTTTATCCCTTGATATATTTGTCTACCTTCGAAGCAAGCTCGGATCAAAGGACTTACCTTCTCGCTTGAGGGGGGATGTCAAGGAAGAACAAATTGCCTCGTCGGCAGATGATAAGGAGCCATGTAGAAGCTGATATGAATGCTCTCACTAGAGGTATATGCTCTCGCTGGTGTGTATGCTATCACTGGTATGTATGCTCTCGCTGGTGCCGCTGGTGTGTATGCTCTCGCTGATGTCACTGGTGTGTATACTCTCGTTGATGCTGATGTGTATGCTCTCCTAACAGCCTCTGCCATATAATTATTCTCTACCAGTTGTATAGAAGATTCGTTATTTATTTTTTGTCCTTATTCTAAAACCTAAGTGTATAGATCTATACATCACTACCCTGTATTATGTGTGGGGAAAAGATTTAATATACGAAATCAAATATACAAAAAAGGGAAGAGAAATTGCTCTCCCAGATCTTCTTCTTCTGTTGCAACATTTTTTATTTATCTTCTTCAAGCTTAGCTTATACAGCTGCTCGACTGTTAGAACTGCTGCTCGGAGCTTTTATCGAATCTCTGTCTCTTTCTCAATTTAGCACCCAAAGGCTGAAAGATGAACAAGACCGTCAACGTTCACCACCATTCACAACAGTCGTTTGTTCTTCTCTATTCTTTCTTCCGTTCACTAACACAACCACCTAAAGCCCATATCGAGACCCCCTTATCTCTATTAGTTCATCATCCTCAAATTTGAGTTTTTTTTTTCCCATTTGAATATGAGATTTTGAAGCATGCAAATTGTAATCTTTTTCTTTTTCCAATTTTAGTGCTGATTGTTGATATTGAATGTTGGTAAATGTTGATTTAATTAGTGTATTTGCACAAAATAAGGAGAAAAAAAAACACAACACAATGACTCATCCTGACCCAATCCGAGAATATTTGAGGTTGAATTGGGTTGGGTTAACCACATATAAGGTTGATTGGGTTAAGGATTTTGTCAACTCAAATATTCAAATTGGTCCAGAAAATACCCTTAACCCGAGCCAACCCAATCCATGTACATCTCTAATTGTCATAAAGTCAAATTAAACAGACTACAAAATAAAGGTACTAAAGTAGTATTTCAACCTTTATTTTATTATCTCATAGGTCTTCCTTATTGCTATAAAATTTAAAGTAAAGACTAAGTTAAATCAAACCAATCTATAAAATTCAAAGCAAACCTCGTGTTGGTGATTTGGGTTAAGGCCCATTGGTTTCCTTTTGAGAGCCCCTCCTCTTTCTCTGTGATTCCTGGTAGCGACTGGGTATTGAAAGTTGAACACAGACACTACTTGGTTGTTACAGAATGGTAGAGGGGGCTAAGATGGATTATTCGTGATCACGAGAGCAAGACTATTTCTTCGAGCCTGTGGTTTTAACTAGAGGAATGAGGATGTCAATCTGTTGGAAGCTAAAGTGCTATTGGAGGGCTTAGTGCGATTGATTATCGAGAGTGTTATATGGTAACAACCCTGATCCTATTGAAGTGGAATCAAATGCATTGGATATGTTAAACTTCTTAATAGGGGGATTTCTTTAGCTGAGTTAGGATCAAGACATTGTTTTATTTTTTTTATTATTATTATTTTTTTTGTGTGTGTGTGTGTAGCGAATGTTGTTAATATGGTACATTTTTGTCACATCTCCCGCGAGGAGAATAAATACACTCAAGCTGTTGTAACTTCAACCTCCTCTCGAGATTATTCCTTATCTAGAAATATGTTTTCTTAGATAGTGTTCTCCCCCTTCATATTGTTTAGGAGGTTTTGGGAGAGTTTTGTTAAGATGTTGTGTGGTTGTTTGTCTTTTGCCTTGAAAAATAATCTATTACACTATGATTTTCAAAGTAGTTCTCCTTATTATTCCAAACTAATGGTTTTAGTGATTTGAAACCAGTAAAAAAATTAATTATTTATTGGACATTTTTTTAAAGTTCATAACATATTAGACACATGTTTGAAAATTTAAAGACTAAACTTGTAATTTAATTTGTAATTTTTTAAAATCCAAGTAGATCCATTTGGATATCAACGTAATCATTTGATATACATTATTATAGCTTTATAAATTATTAAATATCAATTAATCAGAGTGGCGCAGCGGAAGCGTGGTGGGCCCATAACCCACAGGTCCCAGGATCGTAACCTGGCTCTGATATTAAAATAATATTTCATATAATAATAGTAATTTTACTAATTCTATCTTAAAAAAACCAATTTTCAAATAAACGAGTTAATATTTGTCTTTTTATTTTTCACTTTTTGTCCTTGAAATATTTACAATGCCTATTATAATTTATCTTTATTATACCTCTTCATTAAAACCTTAGGGGTCATCAATTGAAACCTTACATTTCCTTATCAATTGAAACCTTTCCATCAAACTACGCAAAGAGACTCCACCTCTTCTACGGTAACCATCCTAGCTTACTTTTTATTTTATTTAAGTCTTTGCGAGCTTTTTAATTTTGTCAATTGTGCTTAATCAGAATGAAGTAACCATTTAAATTATCAGAGATCGAAGAACCAAAGTGCACATAACTCTAAAATCTATGCCACTATTAATATGATTGGGTGACAATTCTAAACAAAATTAAAAATTCAAAAAGAATGTCGAATTCCAAAATGACAATTTCAGGTTCTTTTTCTTCTCTCTTTTTATTTTTGTTTGAATTACGTCTAGATAAAAATAACTTTTTTGAAAAAAAGGCCAATCTTAATTTGATTGAAGAATAATATGAAATCCCTAATTTTTTTTTAAAAAATTATTTAAATTATTTTTATTGTGTGTGTGTGTTGGGTAAAAGAAATCCCTAGTTTTACATTTATGTTGTTTGTTTTATGATTAAACCTAAAATATTATAAATGTCCTCTCTTGTGATTGGTCCATGTTGAATACACACGGATCGCTCTACAGTTATCCACATCCGTCGATTGAACTGTATCGTACGGTCAAACGTTCACCCATTTCTGAATCCGCCTCCATCCCTAAATCCCCGTTGTTTTACGCCGCTATAAAATCATTCCCGCAACTCCAATCCTTCCCATCGTCATATCCACTGAGCCCAATTCTCTTTTCTAGTAATTCCCGCAACTTCCCTTTGATTTTCCGGCGACTAAGTCAAGTTCCGATGGAGACCGGCGGCAAGTTGAAGAAGGGAGCTGGTGGAAGAAAGGGTGGCGGCCCGAAGAAGAAGCCGGTTTCTCGCTCCGTCAAAGCCGGCCTCCAGTTCCCCGTCGGTAGGATCGGTCGGTACTTGAAGCATGGCCGGTATGCTCGACGTGTCGGTACTGGAGCTCCGGTCTACATGGCCGCCGTTCTTGAGTATCTCGCCGCTGAGGTACCTGCTGAACTACCTTTGCTCTCTTAGATCTGGGTTTCATTCTGTTTGGTTTAGATTTGGTTTTCATGTCTGATAGTTAAGGATTTGAGTTTACATCAAAGAACTGATGAATTTGAAGTGATAGATCTTCTAATTTTGAGCTGGGGTTTTCTAATTTTTGCTTTTCGATGAAAGATTGCTGTTGTTTGTAACTCAATTATTGTTGGGAATGTTGAATTCAACTTGATTCACTTGTTTGATTGAGTGGGCATGATTCATGAACGTGATTGAAACCTAGGGTTTTATGATCTGGAATTTCAAATCCGCTACAAATTGGTATATTTTCGATCTCTAATTTGTCTAAATGGGGGAAATTTAGGTGTTGGAATTGGCTGGAAATGCTGCTAGAGACAACAAGAAGAACAGAATAATTCCTAGGCATGTATTGTTGGCCATAAGGAACGATGAAGAGCTTGGGAAATTGCTTGCTGGTGTAACAATTGCACATGGTGGTGTTCTTCCAAACATAAACCCAGTTCTTTTGCCAAAGAAAAGTGAGAAAGCAGCCGCTAAAGAACCAAAATCTCCATCAAAGGCCTCCAAAGCAACCAAATCTCCAAAGAAGGCTTAGTTATTTTTCTGTTTCTCTTTTTCTTCTGAAGAACTTTGACTTGTTCTTTCCCCATTTGTATGTAGCTGGTTGGCTTTTTAGGGTCTTCTTCTGTGTTGTTTATCAATGTAAGCTCTAAACTGATGAATTTGGAGACTGTATCAATCCCCATCATCTCGATGATCAAACTCTGTAATGGTTATGATTGTTTAGCCATCAATTTGCTTTCTACATTCTGCTAATCTTCGTTTGGTTAAATGTATGAGGCTGGAAGAATGGAAAAATTTGATCAATTGAGCTCATAAATGTGACCTTCGAAGTCATTTTCAATATTTGATATTTGAGAGGAATCTGATTTTCTCATGTTTATGTTCGGTATTTCATGGGTGAGATTGATCACCAAGATTTAGTTAAGAAATTTAGAGGTTGTTTGTCCTTTTGGGCTTGTCTTGGTACATCTCATAGAGATTAAACTACAAGATTTTAGTAATTTCTTCAAATATTAGATATTAAATTTTGATATGGAAAATATATAAACTTTTGGTATTAATTTGTTTGAGAATTCACTCATTTTAAACAAATTAATACCAAAAGTTTATATATTTTCCATATTTTATCTTTTTTTTTTTGAAAATTTAATATTTTCAAAAATTTAAAAATTAAAATCAATTATTAGAGATACGTCTAAAAAGATTCATTTGGGTAAATTTGACTCATTTGGGTAAATTAAATTTGAAATATATATAAAATTTGATATAAGATTTAGGAAGATTATATAATATTTTGAAAAAAAATATCAGAATCTTCAAGATGTAATGGATAAGTTAAGGAAAGGCTATATTTCGATGGTCAACCTAAGAGAAAGTATATGAACTAGTTTTTTTAAGGTATAAGTATTATTCCTATCCATTTCCCATATTTCATCCCTTGATTTTAAATCTGCAGTACTTATTGGGAGGTAAATGTTCTTAGTTCGAAATCATTTTGAATAAAGTTCAGATTTTGGAATAGGCTTAAATTTGTTATTCAATTCAAAATTTGGTATAGATTTGGAATAGGATTGACTTTGTATTATTTGATTTTGAATAAAATATGATTATGCCAAATTCAATTTGATTTAATTGGAGTTGATGGGTGGAGTTGAGTTATTTAAGTTTGTGTTGTGATGGTAGAATCAATATTGTATTGTGAAGTATTATGTTTCAATAAATAAGGACTCAAATAGGTGAATCAAATGTTAGAATCAAATGTCAATCATTATGTTCTTGAAGATTCATTGTCTTGAAAGAAAAATTGGACAAATTTGATACTAAATTGTGTATGTTGGTTGTCTTCAAGGTTAACACAATCTTCTAACTCAAGTGCGCATGCATGGGATAAAGGTATGAAATTGATCAAAAAATGTTTAGAACACAGAGATCAAACCGAGAGAAGAATTTATTCTATGCAAAAACCAAAGATTGTGAAGAAAAAGACGAGAGAAAAGTAATAAAAAGTTAATTCTTTTTCGTACGTATGAGGAAAGTTTTTATATCCATCACAACCACAAATCGAAAACTCTATTGCAAGTTTTGCTTTAGGATTGGCAATGGGTGGGGTGGGGTTGGGATGTAGCTCTGTCCCCACCACTACCCCATTCCCCGTTTTAGGGGTCAGTCGGTTTGGGATCGGGTTCCTGCGAGGAAAAATTTCCATTTATATTTTATATTTTTCAATAATTTATTTATTTAAAATCAATTAAAATTTAATCTCTATATTGAAATTCTAAATATTTTAGAAAATAAATTAATATTATTATTATTTTATTTATTTAAATACTAATTAAAATAGTTTTTTTAATTGTAATTTAATATAAAGTTAATTATATTATAAAATAAAAATTAAAAAATGTAAAAAAAAAAGGAGAAACCATAGCTATAATATATTATATATATATAAGTTAATTAAAAAGTAATGTTTATATATATTTAAAATTACCAATAAAATATATTCAGAGCGGGGTTGGGGATGGGATGGGGATACTCTCCCCGTCCCCGATCGAAAACCCGATTTGTATCTCCGGTTTGACTCTCATCCCCAATCAAATCAAGGATTTACCACCTGATCGGGACGAGTATTCACGAGGATCCAACCCTCGGGGATTTTTTTCCAACCCTAGCTTTGCCAAATCAAATTCTTCAATCTAGGACAAGCTACCATCTATCTCTTTTTTCATTTTGTTTTTTGTTATGGGCTAAATGTTTAAAGTCATTTCCAACATTCTCCTATGAATGATTGATTTAGCCAACAAAATAATAAGATAATTTTAAAATTTGTTTTTTGAGCAAAGATAGAAGAATGAATTTAAGCATAAATGGTTAGTGAAGTAGGGCAATAACTTTATTTAAGAGGGTGAGTTACCTCTTGAACTTTCAACAATTGCAGTTGAGACCCTCGCAACACAAGTTTTATTGATTTTTTGATACAATATGTATTTAAGGCCATGCACATAAACCTTGTGTCAACATGAAAGTTCTAGAAAAAGATCCTTATGACGACTTCAAGATCTAGTATGTACAAGGATTAATTTCATCTAGTTCATCAAAGACAAACCACTAAAAAACAGAGCTATGCAAATTTCACAAGTATTCATTAAGTCCATACTAAGACCACCCGTAAGAAGGGCTATGAAAATTTTAAAGGTTTTAGTTCTATCTATCAAGTCAATACTAGGACCACACAAATAAAGGGCTATGGAGAATTGATGGGTTTAAGTCCAATGCTCACTGGATTCTAAAATTATTCTCCTTGTTAGGCCTTTGGTTAGAGGATCTGCTAAGTTCCTCTTAGACCTCACAAACTCCAAGGAGATAATTCCTCCTTTCAACAACTGTTTCATAGATCCATATCTGAGGCGTATATGTCTTCTTTTACCATTATACACACTATTCTTGGCAATTTCTATGGTAGCCCGTGAATTATAGTGCAAAGAGAGTACATCTCTCAGTAGGCTTCTAGACCACAAAGCCTCTTGTCCTACTAATTCTAGAGCAATAAAGTCATACTCCATAGTGGACCTTGCTATACAAGCTTGTTTTCTAGACTTCCATGAAATAATTCTTTCTAGACTTTCATGAAATAATTCACTCGCTTAGTAAACACGTATCCACTAGTGAAGTTTACTTCACCATTGTCTGTTACCCAGTTTACCCTTCTAATACGATAAAAAAAATTATTAAAATACAAATAATAGTCTATTGTACCATTGAGATACCTTAGTAAACAACAAAGAGCAATCCACTGTTTTTTATCAAGATTATGTGTATATCTACTCAATCTATTTACAACATATGAGATATTAGGTCTAGTGTAGTTCATAAAAAACCTAACACTTCCTGTAATCTTTGCATATTCAGATTGAGAAACACTATCTCATTTATTTTTCTTAAGGCTCATACTAGCATCATAAGGTGTTCTTATAGGAGCATCATCATAACTATCAGATCTCTTTAACAGTTCAGTGTTATGCGATTGACACAAAGAAAATCCGTTCTTAGTTTTTCTAATCTTAGTACCAAATATTACATCAGGTTCTCCTAAATCTCTCATCTTATAGTGTGATAATAATAATAACTTGGTATTATTAATGGCATCTATGTTTATTCTAAAGATAAGCATGTCATCAATGTACAAACATATAATCACACACTCGGTTCCAAATAATTATGAGTAAACACATGTATCACAACAGTTCACTTTAAATATTGTTTCCTAAAGTGTTAAAATTTTATATCATTGTTTAGGAACTTGTTTAAGATTGTAAAGAGATTTTGTGAGTTTACATACCTTGTTTTCTTAACTAGCAACGATAAAACCTTCGGGTTGTATTATATATATTTCCTCTTTCAAATTACCATTGAGGAATGTTGTCTTACATCTACTGATGTAATGCTATCACAACTCAATAGCAACTATTTCAGTCATACAAGAATATGATAATAGGCAAAATAACGTTATAAGACCAACAAAAGATGATAGATTTTTCATATTTTCATAATACCAACAATAATATGCAAAATAACGTTATAAGACCAAACAAATTAAAAGTAATAATAGTTCTTCTCAATTTTTAAAAGAAACATAATATGGTAATTTATGACATGAATGATATATAAACTTTGTTCAACTTCTTCTAAGCTTAAATCAACCCTTAGTATATGCAACACAACACAAAATCAAAATTCCAAGCCAATCATTTAACTTCAGTAAAAAACCCTTCCATCAAACAACACTTGGTGTGTTAATCAGAATGAAGTAGATTTAAAGGAGACATACCAATAGATGGAATTGCATCTCCTTAAGTCTTGAAGTTGTGGTGTTTATTAGAATGAAGTGCCATTTCCAACCGGCCATCATTTTTCCAAAAATCCTCCTTGGAATGGTGGAGTAGAGCACTGTCCTTTGGCCTCGGCAGCAGGACATACCATCGATAAAATCACTCCAGAAATCGTAGCATCCGCCCCTTGTTTCGATTTTGATTTTTGCTTTCAATTGTTGTGTCATGTAAGATTTACTGTCCTGAAAGGAAAGTTCGACATGACTTCAATGCTAAATCGCATATGCCGATTGTTCCTCAAGGTTTATAGAACCTTTTAATTCAAGCGGGCACTCGGCGGAGAAAGGAATGAAATTGATGGAAAAATGCTCAGAAAACAAAGATCAAACAGATAAAAGAGAAAGGTAATAAAATGTTAATTCTTTTTCGCACATCTGAGAAAAGTTTCTACTTCCACCACAACCATAATTTGTAAGCTCTATGATAACCCTTAAGCTAATATCTTTTTCTTTCTCTATTTCGTTTTTTTTGTTAGGGGCCATCTTGTCCAATAGAACCTTTAGATTCACCATTTATTAGAAAACATAATAGCAATAGGACAATGATCCAAGAAAAGTCAATCCAAGTGATCTATATTTTTGTAAAGAAAGGCTTACTCAAAAGAAATATTACAAAGAAATCTATCTAATCTTTCCCAGATTTGAATACCATGTCTTGTTCCATGCAAAGTAAAATTTCTACCTCTATATCATAGCTCTTTTAGTTCACAATCATCAAGAGCTATACGAAAAGCCGTCAACAAAGTAGTTTCATGGCTTTTCTCAGGGTTGGCAACCAGCCTCTACCAATTGTATTAATGTTTGAGAAAATTTGCCGTCAACAGCTTCTTCTCGACGTAATCTGTTTGTATTTTTAATTATGATTGGTACATACTTCCTTTCCAAAAATCTGGAGAGTTCAAAGTTGAATCTGCGTAGTTGTCTGAATCTCCTTTCCTTTTCCAAGTTTTAAGCTTTTTAGAGGATGACACAACCCGGGAATTTTCAAGCTAATCTTCTGTTAGAACATTGTCCGACTGCATTACCTCCTGATCTTTTTTAGAGGGGTCTGCTTTGATTGCTTCGGATTTATTTATGCCATTAGACGAAGGAACAATAGGTGTTTCCTCCACCGACTTATTGAGATCTACAGAAGAGTTGGGAATATTTTGTTCATTGAAAATGATAGTTTGATTGTCTGAGTTGGTATTGCCTTTAGAAAAAGTCTCCCAAGCAAAAGCCTTTATTGGTCACAATCGATTTCAATCGTTTCCCCTATCTGCATCGCCAATTTTGGTTGCAATCATTTTATTTTGAAAGCATAGTGGTAAGTTCAAACATTTATTAGCTCAAAATTTGAAAGCCTTCTTGAATTCCAAACCCATTATCTGTTAGAATTATTGAAAAATTCGAATAAATAGGTATTCTTGCCCAGATTTTCAATTTCAAAATTTTGTTTGGGTTTCCTAATAGCATCTTGTGGAGATAGAATTTTTCCTAACAAACAATGTTCAAGATGGCCATTGATTGTTGCTTCAGTTGAGGGTTTAAGATTCAAGATTGTTTCTTTTTCATCTTCTTTCAGGTGAATTCTTCTCAGTTCTTCAGACAATGAACCCGGCTCCATCTTCAACAATCTTCTTTTGCAGGTTTGGAAAATTATCAATGTTCTGATGAAACTCCGATGAAAGAGACAAGAAAGTACATTCCACAAAACTTCTTGAAAACCAAGGAGGACATAGACTGGATCTTGGAGACCCTATTTTCCCTCACGATGGAGGAAGACGTAAATAGTTTGGATAATTGGGGAACATCACCTATTGAAAGTGTATTTTTTACCCATTTTTGAATAACAAGTTTTTTTTGACACGTAAATGACGTAAGTGTAAATATTGGTCATATAATTACTCTTACCCTTATTAAATTCTCATCTTCAATTTGAACTACCAAACTACCAAATTAATTCACATTTTTCACCTAAACTTATTTACAAAAAAATTAATTTATCCAAAAACCATTAAAAAAAATTTATTCACACAGAAAAATTTCAATTACTTATGCCCCTTATTAAATTCCCAATTCCAATTTCAACAACCAACCTACTAAATTAATTCATAAAAAATTAATTTATCTTTACACAAAAAATTCTCCACCACCAAATTTGATTCGTTTACAACCCCACAAAAAGTTCTCATTCACCAAATTATTAACAAAATTCGTCGTCCAAAACTTGTATTTCACGAAATTGTAATTTTGTACACTTCGTAAGAAGGTATGTACTTCATTTTATATGTATTCAATAGTTCGATAATTTCGGAAAAAATTGACAAAAATAAAATACCTATTTGTTGATTGTTTCTTTTTTCTTTTTTCTTTTTTTTTTTTTTTTGATTTTTCGCATTTGATATTTATAAATTAAAAAAATAAAAAAAAGATAGCAAATTTTTTTGAAGATACCCAGTCAGGCTTCACCGAGTAGAAGCAAATGAGTTGAAATTACCTGACTGGGCTTCACTGCTATAAGTAATTGTTGGAATAAGTTTGATTTCCGGACGCATCGGGTCTTCATCGAGTATGAAATTAATTGATTGGCCCAATCTTCCCGGGTATGGGATAGGAACCGAGCTGGGACTGGTTCGGGGCCCGGTAGAGTTAACTCTAGCCCGGTCGGGCGTACAAAAACTAAGCATTTTGTTTTTGGCCTAGTGTTGTACCCGATCGGGTGGACGATCGGGCCAATTTTTTTTAGTTTATTTTTTTATTTTTTATTTTGCTTTTTCTTTAACTACATCATATTAATACATTTTGTTATAAATTGTAAGAAAGTGCCTCGTGTTTGGATTTGTTTCGGTTGCGTATGGAATGAAAAGGAAAAGGATTATGATGGAAGAGAGTTGCGGGGGGTGTGACATTGAGGTTCTATAATGAATTCCTGATCGAAGTTTATAGGATAAGTGGTATATTGTCAGATAAGTATAATCTTGTTATAAGATACTTCAATTGAGATCCAAAGCCCCTGTATTTGTAATTCAGAATGATGAAAATCTACACACATTCCTCACATGGGAAGAGGTCTTAATAATACCTTTTTATATATCCACGTTTCCAAAGTGTTTAAGTAATCAAGGATTTCATCCAAAAAAATTCACATATCCGATGAACTGAAGAAATCCCTTCAACATCTAAGCCAGTACATTGCAAGATGGAATCGGATAGTCCATTTTCCCCCACATATTTTAACCCATCACTTACTTCGTCGCCTAGTAATTTGACGACTTAGAATTTACGGGATGATGTAGGCCAAGGTCAATATTTCAATGATTGGTCTTGGAGGGAGAAGGATGATGGAGATAGAACACATTTAAAAGGTAAGTATAGTGGTAAACTCCTACTTGCGATTGGAGTCGATGGAAATAATCAAATATACCCAGTCGCGTTTGGTATATCTGGTGGAGAAACTGATAAATCTTGGGTGCGGTTTTTTCAGCAACTAAGATGTGTAATTGGGCAAGTTCGTGATGTGGTTATTGTATCAAATAGACACCCAAGCATAAAAAAGGCAATTATCACGGTCTTTCCAGAAGCATTTCATGGTATCTACATCCATCACTTGAAAGCTAATTTATTAACTAATTTTTTTAAAAAGGCAATTATCATTTCGTTGTCATTCAATTTGTTTGTAACGCGTCCGGATAGTGATGAAATTGTTTCGTATGTCCATATCTATATGAAATGTAGGTGTGTATTAGTGGTATAATTCAATGAATATTCATTAAATCAAATTAACTAAATTACCTGAAAAGTATGGGGAAACCCGTAAAGACTGTATATTTGTTGTTTTCCATCTGCATTGCCCTTATACGCCAATGCTTTATCTTTCAGTCCTTGTTTAAATCGTTTGATTGTATTTCCAAAATTTTTCTTGCTCTAGTCCCCATTATAAAATTTATTCCAGTCATCTATGATCACTAAATTTTCAACATCCATTTGTTTTTTTTTCTCTCTCTACCGTCATAGCAAACTCAATAAAATAAAACAATGGAATTTTCACTGCATCAACATTGTTTTCAAACTCAAGTGTTGGAAAAATATAGTCCAACTCATATGCCTTCATACCCTCATTGTCATTTAGATACTTAGCTCTTAGTCTCACAAAAGAATTTTCTCCTCTCATAGTTCTAGTTTAATGTTTTAGTCTTGTAATAAGGTCAAACTCTATTTGGCTAGATGATACCTTATTCTCCATAATATTAAAACTAATAACATCTCTCCTAGGTTCCTCTACCTCTCGAAGAAAAATATAATGGACAAGTGGTCCATTGAAGATTATGTTTGTATCAAGGAGATGACCAAAACATGTTTGTCTAAACATGGCTAATTATGTGGGAGTTAGTTTTTTCTTAATTTTAGGGATAACCTTTCCTATATGGGAACAACATGAAAGGGCTGTAGAAAATGTTTATTAGGTTGAACCTTTATTTCTAGTTCCATTATAACCTATATTTTTCATCAAATAGAAAAATTAGAAGTCAACACAACACAACAATGCGTCAGAATATTTAAAAATTTAAAAAAAAGCTACTGGTTTTTGGCCCGACCCAATACCCGGTCTTATAGATGCATTTCTTAATGGGTTGGAACCTGTAATCTAAGCTGAAGTAATCAACAGACATTCAGTGGGCTTAGAGGAAAGTATGAGAGAAGCCCAACTCGTTAAAGACCGCAATCTGGCCCTTAAACTTACTTTAAATGACCTTGGCCTTATTGGGCCCAAAAAGAGTTAAGCCCAGACGAAAAATAAAAATAGCCTCGTCAAAGTCAACCCTAAAACAGCGAAATACAACACGTCCGATTACTATTTCGGTTAAGGGAGGATCGACGATGAGGAAGGAGCCTCCGATAAAATGTCTCTCTGACAGCGAATACTGGGAAAGGTTGGAGAAGGGCCTTTGTTTCTGTTGCAACGATAAATATTCCCAATGACACCGCTGTAAGGTAAGGGAACATAGCTATTCTTATTCATTTCTAACGATGATGCAGGGGAAGAGGATAAGGAAGAAGAGGAAAGCAAAGAGGCAACAGAAATAGCTTCGCTGGAAGTGATCGAAAAAGCTAAGATTTTCTTATGCTCGATGATAGGTTTTCCGAGGCGTGGCACGATGAAGCTGAAGGGGACCGTTGAATGAGTGGAAGTTGTTGTACTGATAGATTGTAGAGCAATCCACAACTTTATACATCAGCGTTTGATCTGAAGGTTGAGCATACCGATGACCACAACCACAAAATATGGAGTAGTAATCTGTAATGGGGAGGTCATCATGGGAAACGATGTCTGCAAGTCTGTTTTGTTGAAATTTCAAGACTTAGAGGTCAGTGCTGACTTCCTTCCTATGGATTTAGGCAAGATGGATGTGATTCTGAGGATGCAGTGGCTATTCACAACCGGATTCATGGGGGTCCACTGGTCTTCCTTAACCATGTGCTTTACAAAGAAAGATCGAATAATCATGTTAAGGGGAGATCCTTCCTTAACTCGGGCAGAAATCTCGTTGAAAGTTTTATCCAAGGAATGGGAAGGGGACGACCAAGGATTCCTGATTGAGTTCCAAAACGTGGAGATTTTCGACAGTCATGTATTTGTGTTTGATGAAGTAGTCCTGGAGGAAGAGAAAGTTCCAGTAATGATCCAAGCTCTACTTAGTGAAAGTGAAGATATCTTTAATACTCCAACCCAATTGCCTCCAAAGAGAGAGATCGATCATTAAATCCTCACTCATAAAGGGGAACCACCGGTCAATGTGAGACCTTACAAGTACGAGCATCATAAAAAAGAAGAGATTGAGAAATTGGTTGGGGAAATGTTAGTAGTAGGAATCATAAGGCTCAGCAAAAGCCCCTTCTTAAGCCTAGTGCTTTTGGTCAGAAAAAAAAGATGAGGGCTGGAGACTTTGTGTTGATTATAGGAGGTTGAATCAGATAACGGTGGCTGATAAGTTTCCTATACCAGCGATAGAAGAATTGTTGGATGAACTCCATGGCTCAATAGTTTTCTCTAAATTGGACCTTCGTTCAGGCTATCATCAAATTCGGATGAAAGAAGAAGACATTGAGAAGACTACGTTTAGGACGCACGAGGGGCACTATGAATTTGTAGTAATGCCATTCAGATTAACCAATGCACCAGCCATGTTCCAGTTGTTGATGAATCAAATATTCAAGCCATTCTTGAGAAGGTTCATACTGGTATTTTTTGACGACATCTTGGTCTATAGTTTGGACATCTCCATTCATGAAACACACTTAGCCGTGGTATTCAACATCTTAAAGGATCACAAACTATTCGCCAACAAGATTTTTTCTGTCAGTCAAGAATCCAATATTTGGGGCATTGGGTCTCGCAAAAAGGGGTTGAAGCCGACAGGGAAAAAAATCAAGGCAATGGTAAACTGGCCTACACCAAAAAACTTTTCAGAACTGAGGGGGTTCCTAGGCCTTACAGGCTATTATAGGAGGTTTGTAAAAAGGTATGGTTAGATCACAACCCCACTCACACAACTGTCTTAAAATAATGTCTTCACCTGGACTCAACAAGCTCAAGAGGCATTTGATGAATTGAAGAAAACTATGATGACTGTATCAACCCTTACACTTCCAGACTTTTCACTCCTTTATATTATTGAAACGGATGCGTCTGGTTTTGGCTTAGGGGTAGTACTCATACAGAACTCAAGATCCATTGCATATTTCGGTAAGAAATTATCTCCTTGGGCCCAAAAGAAGTCTATATACGAGAAGGAGCTAATGGGTGTGGTACTAGCAGTCCAAAAATGAGGCCATTACTTGATAGGGGCAAAGTTCACAGTCATTTACGACCAAAAGGCTTTAAGATTCTTGAGTGAGCAAAGGGAAGTACAAACCCAATTTTAGAAATGGTTGACCAAGCTCATGGGGTATGATTTTGAGATCTTATATCAACCTGGCCTTCAGAATAAGGCAGCTGAGGCCTTGTCAAGACTGCCACCAACAATCGAAATGTATTCTTTATTTACATCGTCGATGATAGATGTGGAGTTGGTGCTTAAAGAAGTCAATGAAGATGAGGAATTACAGAAAATTATAGCAATTCTTAAAGAAAATCAGGCAGGAAACCCAAAATATCAATGGGAACGAGGGAGGTTATTATACAAAAGAAGGTTCATGATTTCCAAAACTTTGACTTTAATTCCAGCATTACACTATACTTTTCATAATTCAATTTTGGGAGGTCACTTCGGATTCCTGAAGACTTATAAGAGGATGTCAAGGAAGATTTTCTAGCAGGGCATAAAGGCTGATGTGAAAAGATATGTCGAGAATGTGAAGTGTGTCAGCGCAATAAAATAGAGCCTTAAAGCCACCAGGGCTGCTACAACCCCTTCCTATCCCAGAACAAATTTGGGACGACCTAGCAATGGACTTTGTGGAAAGACTTCCAAAATCAGAAGGCTTCAACTTTACCATGGTTATTGTGGACAAATTAAGCAAATACACTCATTTTGTAAAGTTGAAACACCCATATTCGGAAAAACAAGTCGCAGAACTTTTCAATCAAGAGGTAATCAGGCACCATGGAGTCCCAAAATCTATTGTGACAGATAGAGACCAGATCTTCCTGAGTCATTTTTGGAAAGAGTTATTTTCTATGATGGGAACGATGATGAAGTGGAGTACTTCCTTCCATCCACAAATGGATGGACGAACTGAGAGGGTCAATAGATGCTTGGAAACCTACCTGAGGTGTTTTCATAACGAACAACCTAATAAGTGGAGTAAGTGGATTCCATGGGCGGAAATTTGGTACAACATCACCTTTCATACTTCCATTAAGACTACTCTTTATCAAGCCATCTTTGGAAGGCAACCACCAGCACCGATTTCTTATGGAGAAAAGAAGACCACAAATGACTTAGTTGAGCAACAATTGATGGCAAGGGATGCAACATTGAACGTATTAAAGGAATGAGCAACAATTGATGGAAAGCGATGTGACATTGAACGCATTAAAGGAACACTTGGCGGTAGCTCAAAATAGAATAAAGAAACGGGCGAACCAACAAAGAAGGGAACTGAATTTCAAAGTGGAAGATGAAGTCTACCTCAAACTCCGACCATATATACAGAGGTCATTAGCACGAAAACGATATGAGAAACTAGCTCCAAAATACTATGGCCCCTATGAATCCAAGAGAGAATCGGAGAAATGGTTTAAAAGTTGGAATTGCCTTCGGGAGCAAATATCCACAACACCTTCTATATATCATAGTTAAAAAAGAAATTGGGGCATGCACATCAGATTCAATAACATCCACCGATACTGACGGAAGAATTTGAGCTGCAATTGGTACTAGATAGCATCTGAGGCATCCGTTGGAACAGGAAACTTGCGGCCAATGAATGGTTAGTGAAGTGGAAGGGTCTGCTTGACAGTGAAGCAACTTGAGAGTTAGTTTACTTGATGAATGAACAATTTTCTGATTTCCACCTTGAGGACAAGGTGAGTTTCAAGGCGAGCGGTATTGTTAGATCTCTAATTATTCACTCATATAGAAGGAGGGGTAAAAAGGGAAAAGCATTGAAAATTACTAAGGTGGAAGGAGAAGATTCAAATAGTGGGAAATAAATGGAAAGGGTGATTTTGGGACCACCATTTAGCTATTTTGGGGAGGAAGGAGGGACCACCGAGCTGTTATATAAGAAAGGCATGGGAGAGGCTTTTAGGCAGGGAATGTTTTAGCTGAGGGAGAGGAAACCAACCCTTTCGAAATGGCTGGAGAGTCAGTGCAGTGTCTCTTAGTATTGTTTCTTTTCTATTTCTGTTATTTGTTATCTCCAAGCTGTTTTTCTGTAATATTTCCCAAGAAAGTTCGTAAATAATATAATCACAGAGTATACTTTGTTTTATGGGAAAGTTGCCATTGTTGGGTATTAGTTTTAAGGGTTGGATACTTAACACAAACACACATTTTTTTTTAAATGTAGATCTAAATGAAAAATCAATGATTGAACCAACAAAAGTATGAACAAAAAGAAAAAAAAACAAATGAGTAAAAAACACGAACCATATTTAGAAAATCGAAAAAAAAGAAGAAAAAAACCCTAACACACAACAGATCTAACATGGATTTTCATTGATGAACTCAACATAGGAGTCAAACACTATATATCATAGTAAATCAAAAACAGAAAAAAAAATCAAGAAAATCGTGCTTAAACTTATACCATACGATTTCTAAAAAAGAAAAAACTAACATGCGATGAATGTATAACAAATATAGAAGACAAATCCAAACATACATTTTTTTAATATGTGGATCTAAATTAAAAGCAAGAGTGAAAGAAATATTTGGATCTCTAAAAAAAAACTACCATAAATCGACCAAAAAAAAAAAAAACACTGCAACCATGTAGAAGCAAACAATGAAGAAAAAAAAAGATAGATTCTCCATGGAAAACCACAAAAAAAAATGTAACTAAACACCCCAACGAAACAAAGAAAAAGAGGAAATCTGAGAAAAAAAACCCAGAGAAAAGAGTAAATCTGAGGAAAATAAACTAGAGAACACAAACTAGAAGGTGAGAGAGATGGAGAAGGTGAGAGAAGTAATGTGAAGACACGTGTGGGAAAGAAGTGACAGACTTAAGTGAGAGAGTAAATAAGGAGAGTTGGAAAATTAATTGGCAAATTTCGTCGCTTAAATTAGGACCAAATGATTTTAAATTGTTTCCATTAAAAACTAATATAATAATAGTAGCACGGGTCGAAAACATGTGCCCTTGAATTTCTAAATCAATTAATTTACAGCTTGAGGGTAACTGATGGGGGATTTGAAATTTTTTTTGGTGCAAGGAAATTTAAGTAGCAAAAAATACAAGCACAAATTAAAGGTTTAATAAATTATGAGAATGCGTAGCTTAAGTTGTATGGAATTTTTCCTGTTCAAAATTTTTTATTATTGAATTCTTATTACCAAAATTAATTAATTGCTTACACCTTACCAATTCAATTAGAAAAGCTAATTAAATTGTCCTAAACAACTGACTAGCCCAATTCGAGTAGATGAAAAGCATGCATATTCAAGTTATTCTAATTGCATTAAGATTTAAGGAACGTTAGGTGGAATATTTAACTTTTAGATGCCTAGTTAAATATTCGTTTGGTTCAATTCTAAGTTGGTTAGAATAATACTAATCTTAATTGATTCGCAAGCCAACCTAACCTATCGCTTTTCATGGATCAACATAAAATCAAGTGTCACGAATTGAACGATAATCAAAAGTAATATCATATAATCCCCAAGCGTACAACGATATGATCGTATTTCATTAAACACAAAATTGAATCCAACAAATACAAGAATTTGGTTTGAAAACTCTCAAATACGAGAACATCAGGAAAACTTTTAAGAATCCAAGCTAAAAAGGATCACCTTATCCCATAATGGACATGCCGAACAACGGGTTTGAGTTTGAATATATCTACTGAACATAAAGAAGAGGAAAATAGAGAGAAATCGAGTTCCAATTTGCAAAAATCGGAGCATCTCTGACCTGGGAACCTAAAAGTAGTATTTATAACATTATGAAGGCGCTGCGATGCTTGGGTATAGCGCCACTTGGGATTGGTGTCCTAATTCTCCCGAAGTCTCGTAGTTTGTAAATTGTACACGTTGTTATGAATAACTAAGAGTTATTTTATTTTGCATTTACTCATATCCAATAAACAAAGCTCCATGGTGATTGTATGTAAACTTAAGCATGTATATGAGATATACAAGTGGATCATGCCTTAAGTGATAACATAAAGAGGTTTGTAGTATAAGGATTAAGGAGGGATACCTGATCCTGGTGACACTACGGATATGATCTGCTTTGTAGAGGTTTGCAAGTATTATGAACTACTACAGATAGTTGATCCTGATCATTCATGTGGAGACATGAGAGCGAGGGTGTCGTATACAAAGTGTTTGTATAAGACCGGACCACGAGATAATTCGTCTCTTCATATAACGTCGTTGATACTTGAGACTTACATCTCATTTAAACGACCATAGGTGACATGACCTTAATCCTGAGTGTTTTGGGAACTCCTGCCTTTGAAGGCGGTCCTTTAATTAGTATAGGTGAGAGTGGCCATATTACCAACTCAACATGCCTACCTTTTTTGGGGATTTGTCTGATTGGGGAGCTGGGAACTCAGTTACATAAGATGGAATTCACTCCTTCCCGAAGCAGAGGTAAGTAGATAGATTTCTCCCTTAAGGACTGATTTTGGGTCTTGAACATAGTGGCCACAACTTCTCTTTGGAAGAGAGGACTCAGTCATAGTAGAACTATGACTTATGTTCATTAGAGGGATCAATGATACTTAAAGAATTAGATGTAACTACTAGAGTAAAACGGTAAATTGGCCCAACTATACTTACGAGCGATCTGTGAAGGGTTATCACACTGTTGATTGGTTGATATGGACATAAAACATATCTGTAGTAAGGAGAGTGCAACTGTTGGTCTTTAGTGAAGTGCCCGATAGTTAACAGATGGTGGATCCCGTGACTAAAGAGTTTAGTCAGTTATTCACGTACCGTTGGAGCTTCAAGCTATAGTTCCATAAGGTCCCTTTGGTAGCTCAATGGATTCAAGTTGAGAATCGGTTCTTGGTGTTAGTTTGAAGTTTTCAAATTGACAAGATGAAACTCAATTATATATGATATAATTTGTGTGATGTATGAGATACATCAAGTGGAGGATTAATGTAAATGTGATTTACATTAAGTACCATAAAATAGAAAAAGGACTATAGTTTATATGTTTCATGTGATGAAATATTAAAACTATATGTTATAAATATAATATGGTAAGTTGGTTATCATATTTATTTATAATAATATTAATTATTTGATAATTATCTCTTTTTCTTAATAACCAATTGAGTGAGAGGTTATTGGTGGTTTTATGGTAACCACACAAAAGGAAAATTGTTTTCCTAAATTTAGAAGAGTTGCGGAAAAAAACTCACGGAATGCTATCAAGTGAAAGTGTTTCACTAAACGATAGCCAGTAGAGAGACTAAACGATCGTAGAGTATCACTATACGATAGTTCACTTAGCTGGTCATAGCTAAACAATCGCAGGGTATTATCTATATGATAGGTTGCCTTCTTCTACACGATTGAGCATTCGTCTATACGATAGACATTTCTCATCTCCCACTTGCTCAATCGTTTACACGATTGTTGTTCCTCCAATCCTTTCCTCTAACCATGTCCATACAGAGCCCACTACTCCTGGATTCTCACACTGAGAATACCAAGGTAACCATTGTGGTGGTTTCCTCACTCAACTTGACTGAGTTCGAGGTTTTGGAGGCCATTCATTGGGCTCGTGATCTTTGAGATCTTTGGGTTCGTGTTCGTTGTTGATCGTGTTGTGTTGTGGTCGTTATATTCGAGCGTTCGTGTATTGCTGTCTTGGACGCTTGGAGAGTGATCGAGGGAGTTTGAAGAATGAGTCTTCAAAGGTATGTATTTGTTATCCCTTGATTATCTTAAAGCATGCTGTGATTTCTAATTGTGCATGACCTGTTAGTTTCCATTTCTTGTACTGTAATTGTTTATGTTCAATTTCAAATGGAATTTGGAACGATCCTTCCGCTGCTCATGGAAATCCTCATGTCTGATTTCCTTTAGTTGACGAAAACTTGCGTGCATCTAGACTTCGAAGTGCCCGTAGTGTTGTGTGTTTTTCATGAAATCGAGCATTCTGCCTTTTCAGTGTCGAACTCAGTGCCATAGAGCATTGTGGCACCGTGAAACTAGGGGCAAAATTGTAATTCTTCATTCTTCCTTTTCGGTTGAAGCAATTTGGCTTTGTTTTATCCTGTTTTAGCTCCATTCCGTCACTAATGCATGGTTTTACTCTTAATGCGCTCGAAACCTACAATATAGTCAAATAGACACGTAAAATCCTAGAACAATCCCGAATTAAGCGAGACAAGATAATACATTTTTAGTACTATAAAAAATGTGTGAGTCAAATTAGGAGGAGTAAATGGGATGATAAATCCGTAGGTTTAGAACCCACTTATTTTTATTATTGGTGGGTCAAATGGTGGGTGGATAAAAAAAGCCCGGCCAACTCAACTCAACCTGAGTTGCCAAGCAAGCCCTGAATGTTAAGTGTAAGGTGTAGAAAAAAAGAGAGTTTGTTTTTTCTTTTCTTTTTTACGAGGCACATTATATATAAAAGTATTACCTAAAGAAGAAAAAAATATAGTTGAAATGGAAGAAACGTGAGAAAAGACTCCATCCATAGAATTTTTTAAATTCAGCTTTGTAAATTTGATTTTTTAGTCATAAAAGAAGGAAATCTTAATTATTACTATTTTAATAAAATAATGAAAAAGTTCCAAGGTCCAAGGTTTTGAATTTTGGGATTTCATGGAAGATGTGCCTTATTTTGTGGGTTTTTGCCTTTTTAAGGTGAGGTGGTAGACTGTGCCTTGAACCTAAGCACATGTTCGAGAGGATTTTTTAAAACACTAATTTGGTCTCAATAGTTAACTTGCAAGATATATAGATAAATTTTAGCATTTGAAAAGTTAATTTGGGAGCATGTAGGCTCATGTTAGCGATAATTCTTGAAATTTATTAAAGGTACTTATTTAGATTTTTTTTATTATGTATTCTTTATTTTTAAACATTGGGTAGATAGAAAAATTAGTAGAATCTTGGCTGGGGCATTGTTTTTAATAAGAATTTCAATCGACCAAAATTCTCTTTGTTTTTAGACTTTTTTTTTTTCACAATTTGTTGCACTATTTGTCCTATGTACACCCGAATTTAGAAAAAGATTTTGATTATTTTACTTGTAACTGTGTATATACATATGCGTTCGCAAAGGATTGAGATAAGATTTTGTTTGTGAGTTTATCCGAAGGTTAATTCAAGAGATATGTAGACACATAATTAGCTATAGTTGAAAAAAATTAGGGAAAAAAATACTTTCTTAGTTCATGAGTTTTGAATAATAGGTGTATTTAGTTTTAAATTGGCCATTTTCTTCCTTCAGTTTTCAAGAATAGACTTAAAAGGTCCATCTCTAAGAAAAATCCTTTAAATTTTATATTAAAAAATTGTAGATACTCTCGTGGCATGTTTCCCTTTCTCTCTTTCTCCCGTTCTCCTCTCTCTCGTTCTTTCTCCTCCCCATCTCCTTTAAGTTTAATTTGATAGTAACTAACTTAATTTGACTGTTACGAATAGATCCAAGAAGATGTAGTTTGCATAATATACAACACTTGGTGATAATTTGTCTAGGCTCTACCTCCTTAAATTTAGTGATCAACCATATGGGTTGACCTCCATATTTAGACATTATTTTTCTCTTATGATTGGCCCTATGAATTGACCTTCATGAAGTTTATAGAGTCAGGCTTCACAACCTCCTTAACTTTTATGGCCAACTCTAGGAGTCGATCTTCATGGTTTTATTGATCTTATGATGAAAATTGATCTCTTTAACTTTAATGATTAAGTCTGAGTCAATCACTATACTTAGCCAAATAAAACATTTTTCTTGGAATGATTAACTGGATCAATGCTTAGACAAGTTGCGTCATTTGACTTGTCAACTTCCATGTCTTTTATTTTAATTTGAACACACATGTAAATTTGTAATCCTCAAATTTATCAATCATTCATTTAGATTAATGACGTGACAATTTATGCTTCGACAGAATTTCTCATTTAATAGAATCTATAGTACTTAAATAAAATTGAATGTCTTATTGTGGTGAATTATTGATGTAACCCCACTTTATAATAGTTACAAATGATTTTATCTCAATCCTTCACGTGAAGATATTTGAGTGTTGTTATCTAATATAATGAGTTTGTATAGGACTTGACTATGAAATATTTAATATTTCTTTATAAATTTATTAATTTAGAAGATCAACATTTCATAAGATGATCACATGACACTCGATCTTAATTCCAACTGAGTTATGAACTCCTTCTTATGAGGACTTATCCTTTGATTAACATGGGTAAGAGTGACCTTTGTGGTTGATTCAATAAGTTTACCATTTTGAATACTCGACCAAAGGGACTTGAGAACATAACTTTCACAATATGAAATCCACTCTCTCAGTAGCCCAAAGTACGGTTTATGATTGGATCATATACAAATTGCGCACAGGAAAAAGAAAAGGGAAAGAAGAAAAAGAGAAGAAAATAATGGGAAGACAAAACACTTGAATGAGTTTACAAAAAAGAAGTTAGCTAGGGTAAATATCAATTTATACTGTAAAGTTTGAGGGTTTTTTTTGAAGCCCCTGAAGTTTGAGATTGTATTGATTAAAACCCTAAGTTAATAATTATATCAGTTTAAATATTCAATTTTAATAAGTGTATCAATTTACATCCTCTTCCAAATTTCATTTGACCAATATAGTGTGAAACTTATAATTTAAGTCAATTAAATTCTTAATTTTTCATAAGTTAATAAATTTAGAACTTTCATTACGATTACCTTTGAAAATTATCCATGCATTTAATCTCAAATATGTCTAGACTTTTTCAAATGCCAGTTTTATAAGATAGACAATTAGAGTTAATGCATTGAAAAGTTTTAAAAAAATTATTTGCCTAAAAGTCTACATTGATTCATTTATGAAAGTGTAGAAATTTAATTCATACAACTTTAAGTTTCACACAAGATTTTTCCAAATGGAACATAATGAAAGATATAAATTGATATACTCACAAAAGTTCAGAGTATAAATTGATACTTGTAATAGTTGTGTTTAAATGGTTACAACTCCTCAAATGTAGAGTATAAATTGTTATTTAATTTTTCCAAAAAGTTACAATAGGAAGACAAAAGTTATAGTTGTTGGATATATATAGTGAAAAAAAGTGAAAGTTTGATGAAGATTTGAAACATAAAATGAATTTAATTGTGTAGATTAAATTCCTTGTTTAGAAACTTTCAAATTGAATTGAAACTTCAAATTAAAATGATGTTTCATGTACAAATTTAATATGTATGAAAGTTAAATTTGTAGTTTTTTCAAATTGAATGAGTTATGTTTAATTTTTGTTAAGTAACAACTCAATTGAGTTAAACTTGGCAGATGTTTCAATTTTTTTGTATTTATTTGATCTTATTTTTTAATTTGGATAGTTACTAAGTTGCTAGCCTATAAATAACAACTTGATTCTTCATTTATAGCACCACATTCCAAATTGAAGAGTTCTCTTCTTTCTTTTTTTTTTTTTCTTTTGTTCTTGAGTTGAGTTGAGAGCTAGTATCTAATAGTTCTGCCAGATCCAAGTAGTTTGAGGTTGCAGTTCTACCAGAGTTAGTCGTTTTATCCTGCTGAGATGATCGATGTAGTATACTTGTAGCCTATATAGAGCGAATAATTGTCTTCAAAACAACGTTTACCAAAAGCGTGCCTTGATTACGTTTTGAGTCTTCAAAGGTTTTGAAGTTCTTTCAAGTATTTGGTTATTTTCATATCTAAGGCTTGTTACACCATCTGACTTTCATTTGAGTTTGAATATCGTATATTGAGTGTATTATTTCTAGTGATTGAAGTGTAACCAGTTTGCTATTGTATTCAGTTATATATATACCATTTCCCCCCAACAATCTGAAGACAATTATTATATTTGAACTGATGGCTACAAACTCCTTCACCAATGTCGCTATTTCTACCATCATTGGATCGCCCATTGTCAAACCTCATGCTGAAAAACCAGGGAAGTTCAAGGGAGACAATTTCAAGAGATAGCAACAGAAGATGATCTTCTATCTCACCACACTGAATCTTGCTCATATTTTGAAGGAAGATTTCCCAATTACCCCACAAGAAGCCGTAACTCCTGAAACAGAAGTTGCAAAGCAAGCATGCATGCGTTTGGACTTTCTGTGCTGTAATTATATACTTAGTGGTCTTGAGGACACTTTGTATAATGTCTAGCCTACAATACATCAAAATTATTGTGGGGGGGCATTAGACAAGAAGTATAAGCAAGAAGATGTCGGTACTAAGAAATTGCTTGTGGGAAGATCGATACCAAGTTTCTAGTCAATCAGATGAAAGAATTGCAATTTATCGTTAGTGATTTGTAAAGTGAAGGATAAGACATTAGTGAGTCATTCTAAGTTATTGCTGTGATAAAGAAGTTGTCTCCTTCTTAGAAGGACTCCAAATGCTATCTTAAATCTAAGCGAAAAGAGTTATCTAAGGAGAACCTCGTGGTAAAACTTCGTATAGAAGAGGATAACAAAAAAGGAGATAAAACTCTGCCAGAAGTTGAAGCCAAGGCTCACATTGCTGAAGCTTCAAAACATAAACCCAAGAACCAGAATTTCAAGAAGAAAAATGTGAATATTGGGTCAATGAATAATGCTAGCAAGCGCATTTGAGGCAATTGTTGAGTTTGTGGTAAGAATGACCATACTGCTACAATGTGTAAGCACAAGAAGGGACAAAGTTCCAACAATCAAGCCAATGTCATGAAAAATGACGATTTGGCTGTCGTCATTTATGAGGTAAATATGGATTTAGACATAAAAGGTTGGTGGATTGATACTGTGCTACTAGGCACATTTGTAAAGACAAGTCATTATTAATTACATATGAGAAGCTAGATGGCAACGATAAGCTATACATGGGAAATGCTTCAACTGGCTCAATGGAATGCAAGGGAAAGGTCTTGCTAAAATGGACTTCTGGAAAGATACTCTTAATGACGTATGACATGTGCTAGAGATTCAAAAGAATCTAGTGTCAAGAACTCTGCTTAACAAAAAAGGGTTCAAGCTTATATTTGAGTCAGATAAATTTATTTTGATAAAAGGGGGAATATATGTGGGAAAATGCTATCTGAGTGATGGCATATTCAAATTGAACGTACTGGCACAAATGCCAAAGAATAATAATAATATCAACTTTTATGCTTATATTGTTGAGTTGTGTGATGTATGACATTCTAGATTAGGAAATGTCAATTATCATTCTTTAAATAGAATGGTAAACTTAAAACTATTGTCGAATTTTAACATTGATAATAGACACAAATTCGAAGTTTTTGTTGAAACAAAGTTTACTGGAAAGTCATTTTCATCTGTGGAAAGAAGTAATGAGTTACTTGATTTAATCCACAGTGATGTATGTAACATGAAAAGTACTCCCTCACGAGGTTTTAAGAGATACTTTGTCGCATTCATTGATGATTGCAGTAAATATTGCTATGTATATTAATTGCATAACAAAGATGAAACCTTTAATGTTTTAAAAACATATAAGACAGAAGTTGAAAATCAACTTGAGAAGAAAGTAAAGTGTAGGAATGATATATCATGCAACGGAAGATTATAGAATCAATAAGCACTTAAACTACATTGAATTTGAGTTTTAAGCATGTTGTTCATAGATATTCATAAGTGGGTTTGAAATACATATTACCTTTGAAGATTCTCCACGAATTCAACTAAAAAACACCAAGATAGAGCTTGAATCACCAAGAGGACTACCACCGAAATCTTCTCTATTATGCTCAAGCTGGAACGTATGGTGGAAACACTTAAATCAAGTTGAATTGATGAAGAACAAGTGAGGGAGGTATGTAGAATTTTTTGGTTATCACTTCAGCAAGTATAACACCGAATTGCTTAATGTTCTTCATGCATGGAGCTTCTATATATAGGAAGAATTCATGCAAATGTATAGGGTTGCATGAAGAACAACTTCAACTTGAAGATCATTAAATCTAGAAATGGAATTTGGTGATTATCCAACAAATGTGTAGTGGGTTTTTCCCAAAAATGGAAAAACCCATTAACCTGAAATGATTTCAAATCATTTTATTTAAATTAATTTTATAAAATTAATTCAAAATAATTAATTTAAATAAAACTAATTTTAATTGATTTTTAATAATATTAATTTAATATCTAAATATGAAATTAACAAAATATTAATATCACCAATGAATCAATTTTATATTTAAATCATAATTTAAATGTTAATTGATTTTCCAATTTTGTTTAATTTCAATTAAATTAAACGTTTATAATTGTATCATATACAATCAATCGAAAAACCCTAAAAATTGAATTTGAACATTTCAAATTCATAACCTTAGTTTCATACATCAATATTCAATTTTTTATTCCAATTTAATGAGTTAGTAGAGGGATCTAATGGACCTACAGATCATGAGCTCCAACGATCTTTAATTAATTCGTTAAAACTCTTTAATCGAATTAATTACTATATCGAATTAATTACTATTCGTTAACTATCAAGACACACCACTATAGCTTGATAGTTGCACTCTCCTCACTGTTGATATATTTCTATCCATATAAACTATAATCAGTAAGTCGATCCTTCACAGGTCGTTTGTAATTACAGCTGGATCAAAATTACCGTTTTACCCTTGTAAATACATCTCGTGCTTTAAGTTCCTACTGACCCTCTAATGAACAATTCGATTCATAATTCTACTTATGAATCATGACCTTCTCTATCATGAGAAGATGGGACCCCAATTGTTCAAGACCTGGAATGAACACTTAAGAGGACAACCTATCTGCTAACCCTAAAAATGGGTAGGAGTGAATCCCATCTTGCAGAGCTATGTCCCTAGTTATCTATTCGGTCTTTTCTCCAAATTGGAAGGCTTATTAAGCAGTGTTGTTGGACTACTCTCACCCTTGTAGATCAAAAGATAATCCCAAATAAACAAGAGTTCATAGCTAGCTCAGGATTAAGATCGAGTTATCCTAGGTTACTTTAAATATGAAAAAGTCAGTTTTAACAGTAAACGGTCGTTATAAAGAAAAGTGACTATTTCGTGGTCCAACCTATATGCAAACTCATTGCATAGGATGCCCCCACTCACAGGTCTCTACATGAATGATCTGTGGATCACATCATTTGTATTACCTATACAAAATAGGCCGCATCCAATAGTGTTACCAGGATGAGGTACCCGATTTCATCCATATACTTATAGACCATTTAGGCTATATACTATTAACTTGATCCTATTTATATCACTACATAAAGTTAAAGTATTCATACTATAGCTATGGATATATTTATTGGATTTTCAGATTTTCATAATAGAATGCAAAATCAACAACTTATTGAATGAGATACTCAATAATATTTTATTGATAAATAGAATGTTTAGCATAAAATTTACGAACTGCGAGTTCTAGGACATTCCCAACATAAAGGTGCTCAGAGCAGATAAAGGTGGTGAAATGAATCATCATCACTTTATGAATTATGTGAAGTTAATGGTATAATCCATCAAACTACAACACTTGATACACCACAACAAAATGGTGTAGCTGAAAGAAAGAACCGAACTTTAAAGGACATGATTAATTGTATGTTATATAGTTCATGTTTACCTCATAATTTGTGGGGGGGAAGTTTTGCTAATAGAAAATTTTATACTAAATAGAATTCCACATAAGAAGACTAATAAGTCGCTGATGGAGATTTGGGTTGTTGGCTTTATAATTTTCTCAAAAGCAGTGGTTTTGCAGATGTTTTAATTAAAGCCTTAACATTTAGTTGTGATATTTTCCTTATCTAGAATTATTTGACTGTGATATTTAATCTGATATATTACTTCTTTTTTAAACGCAACATTTTATTCCAGGACTTATTTATTTTATTGGATTCGATTATTTAAAGTGAGTTTTGCATACCTTTTAGGGTTGTTGCATTTTGTTAATTGAGTAAGACGTTTTCTGTACTTTTGCCAAACTGTGCTACAACGTGTTTTGCTTGTTTGCTCACTATTCCACTATGCATGTTCTTCATCCGTTGAGTACAACACCTCGAAGAGTTTCACGGTCTTAAGGGGAGCCTAAGCCATTATTGCCAGAGAATGGACTTTCAGTCTTAAGGGAAGCCTAAGACTCAGTTTCAGAGCAAGAGTTCTCTATCTTAGAAGGACATAAGATTTGTCCATGAAGGGAGTTCGCTGATTCTAGAGGAAGAAAATCAAGTTGAGAAGAGTCTCACACATTGTCTGGAGTTGAAATGTTAGACACTAATATTAACATACTTAAGGGGAGCCTAAGTTCAGTTAAGAGAGCGTCTCACATCTTGGAGGAGCCTAGGTGATGTATGAGTTAAGCTTTACGTGAGCCACTGTAGTAGTTGGTGTACTATAGATAAGTACTACGTTGTGAACTGTTGAACTCTTTAATATTAATGAGTTATCTTTTCTGGACACTTTGCCCTCTAGATGTAGGTGTTTATCACCAAACTGGGTTACCAGCTGCTGTGTGCCTTTACTCGTTTACTTGTTGGTATTTTTGTTGTTATAGTTGTTGTCAGTACTTTCTTTTTCACATCCACATATCAAGTGACAAGTCATCCTATCGCTTTTTTCATTTGGTATCAGAGCGGGTCACGTTTATCTCAAGTGCTTCAATTATGGATGAAATCAAGGAGGGAGGCTCTACCACTCGTCCATCTGTTCTTAATGGAACATACTATTTGTACTGGAAAGCTCGAATGATTGCCTTTTTGAAGTTGATTAATAGAAAAACTTGGAAGGCTGTTGTATCTAGATGGATACATCCTACCATCAAAACTGATGACAAAAAGGAAATCTTGAAGCCAGAGGTTCAGTGGTATGGAGATGAAGATGAAACTTCTTTGGGAAATTCACGTACCTTGAATGCCATACTCAATGGTATAGATCGTAACATATTCAGATTAATTAATACTTGCGTCTTAGCTAAGAAGGCATGAGATATCTTGCATTTTGTTCATAAGGGAACGTCTAAAGTAAAAATGTCCAAGCTGCAATTGGTGACATCGAAGTTTGAGCATCTTAGAATGCAAGATGAAGAATCCATTGCTGAATTCAATATACAGTTGCTAGATATCGCAAATGAGTTGTTTGCTCTCGGAGAGAATATTTCAAAAGAATAACTTGTCCAAAAGGTACTTAGATCTCTATCTAAGAGATTTGACATGAAAGTCACTGCTATTGAGAAAACTCAAGACATAACAAAGTTTAGAGTAGACGAATTATTTGGCTTCTTACTCACTTTTGAAATGTCCCTAGATGGAAAAATCGAAAAGAAAAATAAGGGAATTACTCATCCGCTGTTAAAGAAGAGTTGATTGATGACGAAAAAGAATCAAAAGACTCTCTTGTTGAATCGATTGCATTACTTTCAAAACAGTTTAACTGTGTGCTCAAACATTTTGGTAAGTGTTTTGGCTCTTATAGTAACAACAAGTCTAGAGGCTCTACTCCTCGCAATCAATTCAGATCTTAGAACAGTGAAAAGAAAACTAACAAGTCAAGTAATCTACTCCCTTACAAGGAAAAGAACTTTAAATGTAGAGAGTGTGGTGGATTTGGTCATATTTAGGCTAAATATATTAACTTTGTTTGATACTGAATCTGAAGATAGGAGTAACTCAGAGGATGATGTCAAAGTGCTTGTTAGTAACATCTATTTTGACACCTCATCATGTGATATTTTTGAATATGATGTGTATACAAAAAATGTCATGATATTGTAGGACTTGAGTCTACAGATCCTTCTTATCATGTTTTTTTTTCTCAAATGGAAAAATGATCAAAAAACCCTTGATATACAAAAAGTAAGAATTGAGATTTTAATAGCTGACAATCATAGACGCATACCTACTATTGCAGATTTGAAGCATGAACGCTTTTAAGTTAAAGCTGAAAAAGATTTAGTATGCAAGAATGTTAGAATGTTGAACACTGGTACTGAGTCTCTGGAAAAAATTTTGACAGAAGGAAAAACTGCTGGTTATAACTCTGGGCTTGGCTTTTCTAAAAGAGGAAGTCAACATTATAATCAGTCTAAACTAAAAGGGAAACAAAAGAGTGAGTTTGTTAGAGCTGAAGATCCAGAGTCTTATGGCTTCACAGGCACATCTACCAACAACGTTATATTGAAAGATAATCACTTGACTAAACTAAGATGAATTTGTCACTATTGTGGAAAGGTGGGGCACAAACATCCTTCTTACTATCAATTACTGAAGATTCTCTGTAGACCCACCTATTCTAGAAGTGCTCCTACTTCTCACATAACCATTTTAAAAAACAGATAAGAGCCAATTAGGTATGAAGAGAGAAAAATGTTCAAAACAAATGTAATGTCGTTTTGACTTTGCTCAGATTCTCTGCTAAATGTGACTGGTATTTTGATAGTGAAAGCTCTAAGCACATGACTGGTGAAAAGAGCTATTTGTCTAATCTCATATCTGCCATTTTTAGAAAGGTCACATTTGGTATGGTGCTTGTGGAAAAATCATTGGGAAAGGAAAACTGAATTATCCGGTTCCTTCTCCATTGAAAGATGTAATGTTAGTTGAAGGATTTACTACCAATCTTATTAGCATTAGCCAGCTGCGTGATTAAGGACTGGATGTGAGCTTTACCAAAGACAAACGTGTTGTCACAAACGATATTAAAGCTCTCATTATGACACGTTTGCATTCTTCTGATAATTGTTATCTATAGAGTCCTAATCTTACTTTGTAGGTTTTTTATCTCTCTAAACAAGATGAAGCAAGCCTATGGCATAAACGTCTTGGGTGTGTAAGCATGAAGACTATTCAGAAGGCTCTTGCAACCAGTGCTATAACTGGTCTTTCCTTTTTATCATCCTTTCTTTGAATTATATGTGAAGATTGTCTATCTGGTGAAAAAACTCATACTTCTCACAAGCAATCAGGCCAGTCAAGCTATTCTCGTGTTCTAGAACTTTCTCATATAGATCTGATGGAACCCATGCATTTTGAGAGTCTGGGAGGCAAACGATATGATTTAGTTGTTATTGATAACTTCTCCAAATACACCTGGGTGCGTTTCTTTTGTGAAAAATCAGATACCTTTTCTATTTTTCGTGCTCTCTGTCTTCAACTACAACATGAGAAAGACTTGAATGTGATACATATTCGAAGTAATTATGGTAGGGAGTTTGAAAACTCTTAATTTATTGAGTTCTATCAGCCTGTTGTAATTCACCATGAATTTTGAACTCATATTACACCACAACAGAATGGAATTGTGGAAAGGAAAAACAGAAATCTTCAGAAGATGACTCATGCAATGATACATGCAAAGCATCTATCGTTTCACTTATAGGCAGAAGCACTGAACACGACTTGTCGTATACATATCGGAGTTGTCTTACGGCTAAGAACCTCAAGGACTATTTATGAAATATGGAGAGGTAGAAAACCTAATGTGAATTACTTTCATATGTTTTGAAATGTCGGTTACATTCTTATTAATAGAGAGGCTAGAAGAAAATAGGATTCCAAGTCCGATGAAGGGATATTTCTTGGATATTCCACAAATAGTCGAGCTTACCATGTCTACAATAAACGAACTTGTACTGTAATATAGTCTATTGACGTTGTAATTAATGATGATGCTACATCCATCGGTTCTTCTTCTATTGAAGAAGAATATTTCAATACACTCTAGTTGTTAATACTAATGTGCTCAACATCTCGTCTGACATGTCGTTATACATGATTAAGGTCAAGTCAACTATGATCATCCTAGTGAAAAGTGAGTTTCTTCTAGTAATGGTGTTATGAAGAGAGACTCAATATTTCGTGTGTTGGGTTTGGTGTCCTAATTCTCCCGGTGGTCTCGTAGTTTGTAAACATTTTGTACACATTGTTATTAATAAAATAAATGTGATTTTATTTGCATTTACTCATATCTAATAAACTAAGATTCATGGTTATTTCATGTAAACTTAAGCATGTATGTGAGACATATAAGTGGATCATGCCTTAAGTAATAACCTGAATTGTCTGTAGTATAAGGATAAAGGAGGGATACCTTATCCTAGTGACAGTACGGATACGACCTGCTTTGTAGATATTTACAAGTGTTGTAAAGTGCTATAAATGGTCTGATCCTGACCATTCATCTGAAGACATGCGAGCGGGGGTGTTCTATACAAAGAGTTTGTATAAGACCAGACCACGAGATGATTAGTCTCTTTATATAACGCCATTGATAGTTAAGACTTACATTTCACTAAAATTACCATAGATGACATGACCTTAATCCTGAGTGTTTTGGGAACTCTTGCCTATGAGGGCGGTTCTTTGATTAGTACGGGTGAGAGTAGACAGATTGCCAACTCAACAAGCCTACCTTTTTGGGGATTCGTCTGATTGAGAAGTTGAAACTCAGTTACACAAGATGGAATTCACTCATTCCCTGAAGTAGGGGTAAATAGATAAATTGCTCCCTTAAGGGCTGATTTCGGGTCTTTAACATAGTGGCCACACCCTCTCTTTGGTAGAGAGGACTCAGTTATAATATGACTATGACTTATTGTTTATTAAAGAAGTCAATGGTACTTAAGGAGTTAGATGTAACTACAAGGGCAAAATGGTAAATTGGTCCAGCTGTACATACGAGCGATCTGTGAAGGATTATCACACCGTTAATTGGTTATATAGACATAAAAATATATCTGTAATGAGAAGAGTACAGCTGTCGATCTTTAGTGGAATGCCCGACAGTTAACAGATGGTGGATCTCGTGACTAAAGAGTTTAGTTAATTATTCACGTAACGTTGGAGCTTCAAGCTATAGGTCCATAAGATCCCCTTGGTAGCTCAATAGGTTCAAGTTGAGAATCAGATTTTGGGTTAATTTGAAGTTCAAATTAACAAGAGGAAATTCAATTATATATGATATAATTGGTGTAATTATGAAATACATTAATTGGAGGAAGTAATATAAATATGATTCATATCAAGTACCATAAAATAGAAAAAGAACTATGGTTGTTTCATATGATGAAATATTAAAACTATAAGTTATAAATATAATATGATAAGTTGGTTATCATATTTATTTATGATATATTAATTATATGATAATTAATTCTTTTTCTCTAATAACCGATTGAGTGGGAGGTTATTGGAAGTTTTATGGTAATCGTGAGATAAAAGAAAAAATGTTTTCCAAATTTAGTAGTTGTTCCATTCGAAAATTTCTCACGGAAAAAGACTATCTAGTAAAAATAGTTTTACTAAGCGATAGTTGTTGAGAGCTTAAACGATCGGTTAGAGTTGATTATACGATAGTTAGTCTTTTGATTGTTGCTACACGATCGAGTAGCAAAGTCTATCCGATAGGCTTCATTTACTAAACGATCGAGTACATCGTCTAGCGATAGACAGTGTTCTTATCTCCCACTTACGCGACCGTCTACTCGATCACATACCTTCAGTCTTCGTCAAGCCAAGATCATACAGAGTCCACAACTCTTGGATTCTCACACTGAGAATACCAAGGTAACACTTGTGGTGGTGTTCTACATCCGTTCATGAATCGAGTTGGACTCGATTGGGTTTGAGGAGCATTCAGATGTTTGTGGAGGCTGTGTTCATGTTCGTGTTGTGGACTGTTCCAGTCGTTGCATTCGAGTGTTGTTCTGGATGCATTGGAAACCGGTCGAAGGATACTTGAAGAATGGTTCTTGAAAGGTACGCATCCGCTATCCCTTGTATCATCTTATAGCATGTTGTAATTTTTGTTGATGCATAATCTGTATGTTTCTGTTTAAGACTATAATTGTTGTATTCATTCTGAATGGAATTTGGAACGATCCACTTCCGCTGCTCATGGAGATCTCTGTTTAGATTTTCTTCATCGTGGTCCGATCTTATACAAACTATTTATATAGGATACTCTCGCTCACATGTCTCCACATGAATAATTAGGATCAGAACATTTCTAAGACTTTACAACAATTGTAACATTTACGAAGCGGGTCGTATCAGTAGTGTTACCAGGATAAGGCACCCAATCTTATCCATGTACTACAAACCATTCAGGTTATCACTTAAATATGATTCACCTGTATATCTCCACATACATGTTTAAGTTACATTTAGATAACCTTGGATCTTAGTTTAATAGATTATTGTATAAGTTGCATAGAACTAATCAACCATTGATTCGATGACATATAACTACGAGGCTTTAGGGCATACATCCCAACAATCTTCCACTTGCACTAAAGCCAAGGAAATATAAGCCAATGAAACATGTATCCTAGGGCATACTTTATACCCTACATGATTAATTTAGAAAAATACGGCTACTTATTTTTACTAAGTGTTTATTAACTTTGCCCAATGATGCATGGTAATGTTATTTATGGATATAATCCTAGGGCATACTCAATACATTCTAACTATACAGTATAACATTTATAACATAAATGATACATGGTAATGTTATTTATGCATGCAATCATATATTATAATTCTTATACTATATGATGCATGAACATGCTCAAATAATTCATGCAACTATATATTATAACATTTATAATAAATATTATGCATGAATAATGTTTATCCAGAGGTGGGATTTTACTATATGGCAACAATATGACATATATAAAAACAAAATCATACATCACATGTATAATTAAATAAAATAGCAATTTTGGACTGAAATTGGCATCCCTAAACTTTAATTAAATTAATATTACATTTATATTAATTTAATTAACAAAAATTAATTAATTATTACAAATTAATATTTAATAAATAAAAACAAAATTGTTTCTGAATTAGCTTGGCTACCTCGAACTCATGATCGCTCGAACGGCTTTCATGCACACGTAGTTGTCAGAGCGCAACAACACTTAGAGAGAACATTACTGTTCTCTAGTTCCATTTGCCGGAGTGTAGCAGTGTTGCGGCCATAGTGTAGGCGTGCTTGACAAAAAAACCATGCAGCACCATTGGGCTCTACATGTATTTCCCCAAGTGTTGCTACATTACGCAAAGACGCCGCTCCGCTCTGGGATAGAATGCTATTGCCTAGTTTTGTGTTCATCCAATTTTGCTCTTAAAGCCTCCAAAACGAAGCTGGAACCACGACCCGATCGATACAGACATGAATACAGACTCGATTGCAATATTAAATGCCTAAAAAAAATACAAAGGGCTCTTACAAATCGAATAATTTAAAGCAATAAATAGTTTAAATGCCAATTTCAAAATATCCAAATTGCAAACCACATAAAATCTATCCATTATGCAGATCTAATGCACCCACCTCATAATTTAATGTTCGAAAATGAAATTAAGAGACTCAACATGGCTCTGATCCCAATTGAAGGTTTTCAAAATCGAAGCGGAAGAGTGAAAGGCTATCGTATCTCTGAATTTATTTTACAGAACAGTACCAAATTAGAGATGACTTATGATAAATATTCATACATACAACATGCTATTTACACAGTATGAAAGAGATAAACACAGAGATAATGAGAACTAACTCTTGATGCCACAAGTCTTCTTGCTTCCTCTCCAACAAACTGCACAAACAACAATGACACAATTTCCTTCGAAAACCACAAACTATGCAATTAAGCACCACCTTGGGTTACCTCGGTATTATTGGAGGGAGAGAATCAACGAGAGTGTGTGGGCTTCACTTTAATTTTGGAAAATAAGAAGACTTTTTGGTTTGAGAGAGGAAAATTCACAGGGAGTTCACTGAAAGTGTGAGATTGAGATGCTGACTAGAATGAGATGAATCTCTGATCTTCTTATCCTGCAACCAACTCTCACGTTGGTTATGTGAGAGAGTGGGTTGAGGGAGTTACAATAACTCCCACCCCACTATTTAACTTAAATTAAAAAAGAATGTATATATATATATATGTATGTATGTATGTATGTATGTATGTATGTATGTATGTAACAAACCTTATGTTATATTAAATATAACACATAACCTATTGATTATTAATCTCTCATATGACTTATAGTTTTTATATAAATCATATTCATATAATTAATATTTGAATCATATTCAAATATTTATTTTCTCTCAAATAAAATTTTATATTATAATGTACCATATATATTATATTAATTATATCTTATATAATTAATTTCCTTCATAATTTGAATGATTTAAATTAACCTAAAATTAATTTGATTCTCATTAATCTCAATTGAACTACCAAGGGGATCTTATGGACCTACAGATAGAAGCTTCAATGGTAATTGATTAAGTGATTAAACTTTTTAACTAAATTAACCAATTTCCATTAACTGTCGGTCACTCCACTAAAGACCGCAATTGCACTCTTCGTACTACTGATATATTTCTGTGTCCATTGGATATAACCAATCAACGATGCGTTCACCATTCACAAATTGCTTGTAAGTACAGTTGGGTCAAAATTGCCGTTTTGCCCCGATCTCTCCAATGAACAATAAGTTATAGTCCAACTATAACCGAATCCCTTTTAGACCAGGAGAGAGTGTGGCACCACATTGTTCAAGCCTCAAAATCAGCTCTTAAGGGAGCAACTTCTCTATTCTAACTATAGAGAATGATTGAATTCTTTCTTATGTAGTTATGTTCCCAGCTCCCTAATCAGATGAATCCCTAAAATGGTAGGCATATTGAGTCGGCGAATCTGGCAACTCTCATCCATGAAGATCAAATAACCGCCTTCATAGGCAGAAGTTCACAATTCACTCGGAATTCAGGTTAAGCCATCTATGGTCATCCTAGTGAAATGTAAGTCTCTTCTAGTAATGGTGTTATGTAGATTGACTATTCATTTCGCAGTTCGGTCTAATACAAATTCTTTGTATAGAATATCCTACTCACATGTCTCCATAAGAATGATCAGGATCAGATCATTTGTTGGGTTTTAGACTCGCTGTGAAGAAGAAATCTTCAACTGGTATGGTCTTTTGATCTCTTTAGCATTATGAATGTATATTAGTATGTTTGAATGTATATGTGGTAATTTTGTCACAATGAATTGGAAAGATCCGCTTCTACTCGTAGATACTCTTGAATAAGAGTTCCTTCAATTGGTATCAGAGCCAGGTTTCTGATATTTCAATTCATTGCTGCAAAGGAATTGCATTTACATTCACGGTGGGTGCAACATGTTTACTCTCTGTTTTAAGTGTTAATTTGTTTTTGGATGTGTGGATTAATGGAAATTTCTAGGTTCCCAGGTAGGGGTGTTTCGTTGCCGTCACCTTAAATACTCTAGCCTAGACATAACTCACCTCAGACAAAAGATCTATTATAGATAGATTTGCTACATATTAATCTTTTACTAATTATTTTAGTTCTAATTTCATTTTATAACCATTTATAAAATAAACAACTAAAACAGTCATGCCACATAACGAAGTATTTATAATGCTTATAAATATTACGTTAAATAAATAAAGCATACATAAATATAACCCTTATATTATATGATGCATGAGCATGCACTTATGTAAATTAAATCATGCTTCACTAAATCATAACACATATAATAAAGAGAATACGCTGAACCACCGGGCGAAGTGTGTTCATAGTAAGTTGGAGCGAGAAGTGCGACAACATATCCCTCGGACTCCCTCGTTGGATTGAATAAAGTTACTGCACATCGCCTTGTGGCACCCTGGGTGTGTCCCCTTATAGGATGACTGTTTTGCACGTTTCTTTATATGATCTTCTGTAAAAGGATATGGTTACTTAGTCTCTTGTCATAATATGCTTTTTCCCTACGGTGGGCGCATTAGGGCGAAACTCTGAGGCCGAAAACGAGGGTTTACACTTACGCGGGATTGTTAAGGGTTAACTGTTCTGGACNTTACACTTACGCGGGATTGTTAAGGGTTAACTGTTCTGGACTGTTCAAATGGTGGCTATTGGGTTTAGTTTCAAGAGTTGGTTCTGCCTAATGGTTGAGAATGTCTCATCCCAGAAAAGGGACATCTGATCACCCCACCGGTGACGTTTGTCCTGCCTTGCTGGGGCATTATTACAAAATAGAAGTCTTTTCACTTAGGGTACTTGGAATATGTTTTTCTAAAACTAATTGGTTAAGAAAATGTGGATTTTGTAAAGTCTTATAAAAGGTTATTCGTTTTTCAGCAACGGTTTTTAATGGCTGTAGCCATTATCAGTTTACTTAGTGCCGAAAACCTGAATGGCCAAAACTATTCAAGTTGGAAACATATGCTCATGATGATACTCATCATCGAGGATCTGAAGTTTGTCCTTATGAAGGAATGTCCTCCTATTCCACCTCAGGACGCTACTCAAAATGTTCGGGCGGCGTACGAGCGTTGAACACGGGCAAACAAGAAGGGCCGAGCCTATATCCTGGGCAGTCTTAGTGATGTGTTGGCCAAGAAACACGAGTCCATGGTCTCAGCTCGTGAGATCATGGAGTTTCTGCGGGGAATGTTCGGACAGCCTTCTGGACAGCTCAAGCATGAGGCTCTAAAACACATCTTCAGCTCCAAAATGAAGGAAGGCACCTCTGTTCGTGAACACATGCTGAATATGATGGTCCACTTTAACGTGGCAGAGATGAATGGGTCTAAAATCGATGAGGGCAGTCAGGTTAGTATTATCCTGCATTCATTGTCGAAGAGCTTCCTCCACTTTGTTAGCAATATGATTCTAACAAAGTGGACTACTCCCTTACCACTCTCCTCAACGAGTTGCAGACTTACCAATCCTTGCTGAAAAGTAAGGAGAAAAAGGGAGGTGAGGCAAATGTTGTCTCGTCCTCTAAAAGGTTCTATCGAGGTTCGACCTCAAGAACAAAGTTTGCATCTTTAACTTCTGACTCAAGAAATAGGAAGAAGAAGAAGGGTGGTAAAGGAAAAAAGAATGCACCTGCTAACCCGCCACCTGTAGCCCAGAAGAAGCATCCACCACAGGTTGAAAAAGGAAAATGTTTCCACTGTAACTAGGACAGACACTGGAAGAAAAATTGTCCTCGTTATCTGAAGGAAAAGAAGGCAACCAAGGCTAAGGCCAAGGCAGACAAAGGTAAATATGTTTTCCTTGTATTAGAAACTTGTTTAGTGGAGAATGATGATTTTGCTTGATAGTAGATTTGGACGCCACTAATCATATATGTTCTTCTTTTCAGAGGATTAGATCCTAGCGATAGTTGAAGGCTGGTGAGATGACATTGCGAGTAGGCACCGGGCACGTCTTCTCAGCTATGGCAGTGGGAGGCATCCAGTTAACTTTATAGAATAGGTTTCTTATATTAAAAGATGTCTTTGTAGTTCCTGAACTAAAAAGGAACATTATTTCTGTAAAGTGTCTATTACAATAAAATTACACTATTTCTTTTAAATTGAATAAAGTGTTTATTCATAAGGATGGTGTTGAAATTTTTACAGCTAAACTGGAAAATAACTTGTATGTGCTAAGACCGTTAGCTTTAAGTTTCCTCCATAACATAGCGATGTTGAAATCTGTCGTAAGTCAATCTAAACGTCAACGAGTTTCTCTAAAAGAAAATGCCCAACTTTGGCACCTTTGATTAGGGCACATCAATCTCAATAGGATTGAGAGATTGGTGAAGAAGGACCTTTTAAGTGAGTTAGAGGAAAATTCTTTAGCAGTATGTGAATCTTGCCTTGAAGGTAAGATGACCTTTTACTGGAAAAGTTTATTGAGCCAAAGAGCCTCTTGAATTAGTACATTCTGACCTTTGTGATCCTATGAATGTACGAGCTCGAGGAGGCTATGAGTACTTTATCAGTTTTACTGATGATTACTCGAGATATGGGTATGTCTATCTGATGTAACGAAAGTCTGAATCTTTTGAAAAGTTCAAATTATTTAAGGCCGAAGTTGAGAATGCTTTAGATAGACAAATAAAAACACTTCGATCAGATCGAGGTGGAGAGTTTTTAGATTCTGTGTTCTAGGACTATTTATTAGAATGTGGAATCATTTCCTAACTCTTAGCACCGGGTACACCTCAAGAAAATGGTGTAGCAGAGAGGAGAGACAGAACCTTGTTGGTTATGGTTCGTTCGATGATAAGTTACGTTTCCTTACCAAACTCGTTTTGGGGTTTCGCGGTGGAGATTTTGGTATACATTCTTAACTGTGTTCCTTCTAAGAGTGTGCAAGAACACCTCTGGAGTTGTGGAACGGGCGTAAAGCTAGTTTACGTCACTTTTGCATATAAGGTTGCCCAACACATGTGCTTGGGGCAAATCCCAAGAAGTTGGAATCACGATTGAGGTTGTGCCTCTTTGTAGGCTACCCCAAAGGTACACGAGAAGGTTGTTTGTATGATCCGTCCAAAAACAAGGTGTTTGTTTCCATGAATGCTACTTTTCTATGGAAGGATCATATTAGGGAGCACAATCCACATAGTAAAGTTGTGTTAAGTGAGTTTTCCAAAGAAACTACTGAAACTTTAACAAGAGTTGTTGAAGGATCTGCTTCATCAATCAGAGTTGTTGATGATAGCTCATCTAGTATGTCGGTTCCAACTCAAGAGTTGAGGGAACCTCGACATAGTGGGAGGGTTACGAACCCGCCTGATCGCTATCTGGGTTTCTGATGCGTTATTTTATGTGATAAAATAATGGAATGAAATGCTTGAGCAACATTCTCAGCAAAATCCAAGTATAAATCCCACTGAGTTCCCTGGTAAGTCCAGGGTCGAATTCAGGGACTAGGGAAAACAATACGCAGTGATAATTTCTAAGAAGACTTTGCGGTAACCAATCTATAAAAGAGTTGTTTTTGGGTTGTTGTTTGTGGTATAAAAAGTATGTGGCGGATTTGAGGAAAGATCGATTATGCGGAGATACACTGAGTATGAGGACGAACAGGTTGAGAAGGTCTTTAGTTAGCGTTTCCTAGGAATGCGTCAGAATATGCGATCATGCTACACTCATGCGACAACAAATCATTTTCCAATGCAAAAGCAGTGCTCCTAGTTCTAGGATGCATGTGTTGAATGAAATAATTTCCATAGAGCTTATTCCTAAGTCTCTACTTTTTTCCTATGCGATGATGCAAGATGCACACAAAGACAATGTGACCGCACACAATCATATCCTATCTCTAGAATACATGCGATGCGTTAATAACAAATAATGCTTATTCCTAAGCTCCTATCTCCTGATTATGCGTTCTAATTTGACTCTCCCGAGCCTAGATTCTAATCTGACTTTTCCAAGTCTAGATTTTGCCCTTAAACTATCCCCTAAGTATCTCTAATGGACGAATGATGCATATATAATACAAGATAATGACATAGAATGACATAGCTAAGTGCTTCTCAACCCATTCGATAGATTTAGCTACTTATGCGTAATAAATAGAGAGTGAACAAATATAAAGAAGTAAATTTCATTTCTATAGATAAGTTTAAATACAAAATGATAATGGAAGATAAGGATAGAGAGCCTCGTAGCAATCCCTTGCTTCCTAAGGCTTCTACACTATCAACTCTATTCTATTCAAAAGATATTCCTGCTTCTGCAGGAGCTGGCCCTCTCTGATCTCGACACTTCCAGAACTCTTCCAAGTTCACGAAACGATCTCTCGGCACAATCTCGCTTCTCTCGCTTCCGCCTTAAATAAAAGAAAATCTAAGAACAAGACTATTCTATCTAAGGAAAAATTCTCTAACTATCCGAACTCATTTACTAAAGGTTGCCTTCGGTATTTATAGAGCTTCGGGGTGAAAGGTTGCTTCTCTTTTATGATTGCACTGATGAGATGACATTAATTCTCTGTCTGATGCGCCGAATATTTATGTAACAACCCAAATTTGTACGCATACACTACAGGAAATTAAATGTCAAATGTTAAACAAGACAAAATTTCTTTAAAGGGGTGGTAAATGTAATACCCTAACCCTAATTTAGAAAGCAGGAAATCAAATAAAATATATAATTAAGAATGAAAAATATATAAGTTTAATAGGAAAATCAGGTGGAAATTTAGAATTGGAAAAAAATAAGAAATTTATTAATTATCCAAAAATAATGAATAAGGGGGCAGAATCATGGAGGATTAATTGAAAGTTGGACGCTAGCTAATTCGAGAGACAAAGGGCAGTAGATAACTTTTTGTTTGGGCACTGCTCATTGAAAGAATTGGAGGTGAATTAATTATACGATTAAAATTTGAAAGAGTTAAAAGAGGAAGTGGAATCCACGTGTCACAAGCGGTGAAGGCAACCCACGCATGAAAACTAGCGAGATTAGTGGAGAGAAATATTGGAGAGAAAACTAGGAGAGAGCAAAGTTGGAGAGAAAAGATGGAGAGAAAGAAGGAGAGAGCCACACTAGCGAGATTGGAGAGAGCGAAAGTGGAGAGAGCGAGATTCTCAACGAGAAAGTGGGAGAGAGCGAGAGCCACGAGAGTAAAACCAGTGAGAGCAAAAGCGAGACTGGAGAGAGCGAGATTCTCAGCGAGAAAGTGGGAGAGAGCGAGAGCCAAACCAGCGAGAAAGCTGGAGAGAGCGAGATTCTGAGAACAGAGAGAGCGAGATTTGGAAAGAAGCATGGATTATGCGTTGAATTTGGCCACGATCTTATAGATTATACATGGAGAACCCTAAAATTGAATACAAACAAAGGTTGAAGATGTAAAGGCAAACGTTAGCCAAAATTAGGTGTCTTATTAAGAGAAATTCTTAAACCTAAGTAATTTTAAAAAAGCCATTCATAGGATGAGTTGTCACATAGAGAAGAGCTAGAAACAATTATAAATTGGAGGCTTTGGACTGGAAGTTAAACTCATTCTCAAACAAAACTCAGTAGTAAAAAAAAAATCGTGTGAAAAGGGTGAAGTAATTCTGTTAGTTAGAAGGAGGAAACGCGAGGGAAATGCTGTTCAAATTTCCTTATGGTTTAAGAGGGAAAGCTCTACTGATTAACCAGAAGGAATAATAAGGAATAACTAGGATCGCAGTCAAGGTAAGTAGTTTATCTCACCCTCTCTTTAAGTGGTTCATAGTAGTGTACCTTTAATATGTTGCATAATTATGTTATTGTTATGTTGCATTACATGTTTAAAATACGTTTATCGACAAGGGACCCCATGCATTATGTTTGTTCACAACGATGAAATAAGATTAAGTTAAAGGTTATGCTTCTAGGGCTAGCAGGGCATGTATGGTTGCACTAGACCCAATTCTATGTCAAGATTATGCTAAGGACTAACAGGGTATGTATGGTTGCACCCCTCTAGTCCAATCTTACATTTATGTTAATGGTTGATATTGGATGCGACTCAGGCCCTACTGATTGCATGACCCGCTAATCATCAGATGGGTTAGTTTTCGCCTAAGTCCTCATCTTCCTATCAGGGCAGAGAAATTTACGTTAGAAGCATAACCGACCACTACATGTTATTATATGTTTTCAGTCCCAATCATATGTTTTCAGAACATGTGGCATGTGATTGTGCATTTGGTCACTACCCTATGTGAGAACTACTTACTGGGTATATTATATACTCATCCTATTTTTACAGACCTTATAGGTAAGGATACAACGTAGGTGGCAGAACTGGACGTCGCTCAAATGGCCAACCATCAAACTCACTATTATAGGCATATGCATTTTTGTATCACTACGCTAGTGTTTTATGGATCTTGGTGTTTTGTAAAATAAACTTTTTATATAGTTTTCTACTTAATTAATAAAATATTAGATATGTTCTTTTGAAATTTTTACCAAAACTCATCTCATAATAGAAAAGTCTAAGTATGCATGTCGTAGCGGTTGGACCATAACATGTAAGGATCCGGTCGTTACAATTTGTCACCAAAAAGTTGAGTGTACTTGCTACAGTAGTTCGTTAGCGGCTTGTCAACTTAATTCGGACTCGACCGTCATCAGCTTTCTGTCCCATCGTGATTTATTATGCTTTTCACCCAGATGCGCCCACCAAGTTACAGTGGTTCTATGTGGCAATCCTTCTTGAGCAGATGTTTATGAGCACAAATCACTGCAAAGCCTTGCGGTCCCGTTGCTTTCTTGTGATCGCATTTTACGCTTTTCGTCAACACATATTTTGCACAAAATACAAAAAACTGTTTTTATGTGATGAACGCATGCGACCGCAATATTACAAACTTAATGCTTTTTGGACGCAATGTTATATATTTTATCAACGCAAACCTACATTGTTTAATAACTTAACATTGTAATAACGTGTATTTCTGCCCGTTATCAGTTTCATGAAATCCTAGCTATGGCGACGTTGAGGATCCATTGTCCTATAAAAAAACAATGGAGGATGTTGACTGGGATGAATGGGTCAAAGCCATGAATCTTGAGATGGAGTTGATGTACTTTAACTCGGTATGGGATCTTGTAGATCATCCTGATGGGGTAAGACCTATAGGTTGTAAATGGATCTACAAGCGCAAACAGGGTGCTGATGGGAAGATGCAAACCTTCAAGGCTCGACTTGTGGCAAAGAATTATACCTAGGTGGAGGGAGTCAACTATGAAGAGACTTTCTCACTTGTTGCCATGTTAAAGTCTATCCGCATCCTCCTGTCCATTGCAGCTTATTATAATTATGAGATTTGGTAAATGGACGTCAAGATTGCTTTTGTGAATGGCAATCTTGAGGAGACCATTTACATGGTGCAACCCAAATGATTCATTACCCAAGGTCAAGAGCAAAAAGTTTGCAAATTGAATCGGTCAATTTATGGGCTGAAGCAGGCGCCTCAATCTTGGAATATTCGGTTTGATTCTACGATCAAATCGTATGGCTTTGACTAAAATGTTGATAAACCTTGTGTTTACAAGAAAATAGTCAACGGTTCAGTAGCTCTCTTAGTATTGTATGTAGACGATATACTACTCATTGGGAATGATGTAGGTCTACTGACTACAGTTAAGAACTGGCTAGCGACCCAATTCCAAATGAAAGATTTGGGAGAGGCTCAGTTTGTTCTAGGTATACAGATCTTTCGGGATCGTAAGAACAAAGTGCTAGCGCTGTCCTAGGCATCGTATATTGACAAAATCTTGCTCATATACTCGATGCAGAAACTCCAAAAGAGGCCTACTACCATTCAGGCATGGAGTCACTTTGTCTAAGGACATGTGTCCTAATGCCTCAAAGGTGAACATGAGACAGGTCCCATAGCATCTGTCTGTTGGCAGTTTAATGTTTGCGATGCTCTGCACTTAACATCTGCTATATTGTGGGAATAGTCAGTAGGTATCAGTCTAACCCAGGCTAGGGTCACTGGACCGCAGTTAAGAACATCCCCAAGTATCTTCGGAGAACAAGGGGCTGCATGCTCGTGTATGGGTCTAGGGATTTGATCCTTACTAGAAACACAGGTTCTGACTTTCAGACTGATAAGGACTCTCGAAAGTCTACTTCAGGGTCAATATTTGCTCTTAATGAAGGAGCTGTAGTGTGTGGCAGAGCACTAAGCAAGGGTTCATCGCTGACTCCACGATAGAGGCCGAGTATGTAGCGGCTTGTGAAACTGCTAAGAGGCCGTCTGGCTTCAAAAGTTTTTGACAGAGCTGGAAGTTGTTCCAGATATGTCTAGGCCCATCACCCTCTATTGTGACAATAATGTTGCTATGGCAAACTCCAAAGAGCTCAAAAGTCATAGGCGCGATAAACACATAGAGCAGAAGTATCATCTGATCCACGAGATAGTGCATCGAGGAGACGTGATCGTCATGAAGATCACCTTGGAGCAAAACGTTGTTGATCCTTTATGAAGGCTCTCACGGAACAACATTTGAGGGTCACTTTCAGAGCATGGGTCTATGGGACCGCCCGTAACTGGACTAGGGCAAGTGGGAGATTTTGTTGCACTAGGTTTTTATGCCCTAGTTTATTATTTTGTACCTGTTTACTTGTACTCCCCACTTCGCTTTAGGACAAGTGGGAGATTATTGGGGTTTGTGCCTTAAAGTCTTGTGTCCTGTAGTTTGTAAATAATTTTGTACGAACATTTGTGATATATAATATATATAATATTTACTTCACTTCTTGAATTTGCACATTTAGATTTTTTTTTTTAAATTTTTACCACAAACCATTAAACTTAATATCCCTGGTTGTCTTTAAGTAACTTAAACATATATGTAGTGACATACAAGTGGATCATTTCTTAAGTGACAACCAAAATAGTCTCTAGTATATAGATATAGGAGGGAAACTTTATCCTAGTAACACTACGGATGCAACCCGCTTTATGGAATTATTACAAATGTTGTGACTTGTCACAGATGGTCTGATACTGATCATTTGTGTAGTGGACATGCGAGCGGGGGCATCCTATACAAAAAGTTTGTATAAGACCTGACCTCGAAGTGTTAATGCCTTGTCATATAACTCCGTTCATGACTGAGACTTCACTTCACTAGGATGACCATAGGTAACATGACCTCAATCCTGAGTGAGTTGGGAACTCCTATCATTGAGGGCGATCCTTTGATTTGCATGGGTGCGAATGGCTAGAGCGCCGACTCAAACCTACCATTTTGGGGGATTTGGGAGTTGGGAACTCAGCTTCACAAGATGGAGTTCACTCCTTCCCCAAAGTAGGGGTAAATAGATAGATTGCTCTCTTAAGGGTTGATCCCAGAGCTTGAACGATGTGGCGCTACACACATTCTCTTGGCCCGAAAGGTGTTCACACATAGTAGGACTATGTTGTATTGTTCATTAGAGGAATCTGTGGTACTTGAGGAGGAAGATGTAACTACTGGGGCAAAACGGCAAATTGGCCTGCTGTAATTACAGCCATTTGTAAAGGGTCATCATATTGATGATTGGTTATATCCAATGGACATAGAAATATCTATGGCAAGAAGAGTTCAATTGTCAGTCTTTAGTGAAATGCTTGGCAGTTAACGGATGGTGGATATCGTGACTAAAGAGTTTAGTCAGCTATTCACGTACCGTTAGAGCTTCGAGCCTTAGGTTCATAAGGTCCCTTTGGTAGCTTAGATACAAGTTGAAAGTCAAGTTTTGGTTCAGTTTAAAATGTTCAAATTGACAAGAGGGAGTTCGATTATATATGATATAATTGAACTAGTTAATTATATATAATATAATTAAATTTGTGTATGAGATACATTAATTTGGAGGAAATTGGATATAAATATGATTTATATCTAGTGGAGGAAAAATACTATAATTAATATATGATATTAATTAATATGTTATGAATATGATGAGATCACATTCATTGGACGGTTAAAAGGGAAATAGGATGGCGTCTCTTCTGTTCTAATAACGGATGAGTGTGTTGAAAGAACACTTTGAGATGCATAAATAGCTCATGATGTGTTATGCATGAGATGCACGGACATTATGTTAAAGAGTGTGCCATCGCTTAGAAAATCAGTGCTTGCACAATTGCTTACCTATACGATATTGCTAAGTGATCGTTTACCGATTACACATTCACGTGCTATTTACTAAATGATCGTTTACCTTTTCCTAAGCAATCGTTTAACTCTCGATATTTACTAAACGATCGAATAGACGATCGCTTAGTTTTTCCTACACGATCTTTTAGACGATCGCTCACCCTTTTCCTACACGATCATTTAGAAGATCGCTTACCCTTTCTTACATGATCATTTAGATGATCGCTTACTTTTTCCTACACGATCGTATACTTCACCTAAACGATCAAGCATCTTGTCTATGCGATAGACGACCTCATCTCCCACTTGCTTGATCGTTGTGTACGGCCTCTCTTCCTCCTCCCCTCTACCAAATCCGAACAAAGCCCACACTTTGGATTCTCACTCCAAGAATACTGAGGGCTCTGAGTGGTGATGTCATCTCCGTTCGGGTGGTGATTGCTCGAGATAGATGGTTAGGTTTTAGACTCGCTGTGAAGAAGAAATCTTCAACTGGTATGGTCTCTTGATCTCTTTAGCATTATGAATGTATATTAATATGTTTGAATGTATATGTGGTAATTTTGTCACAATGTATTGGAAAGATTCGCTTCCGCTCGTAGGTACTCTTGAATAAGAGTTCCTTCAAAGCCACCTATGGTCATCCTGGTGAAATGTAAGTCTCTTCTAGTAATGGTGTTATATAGAGAGACTATTTATTTCACGATCCAGTCTTATACAAATTCTTTGTATAGAATATCTTGCTCACATGTCTCCACAAGAATGATCAGGATCATATTATTTGTAGCACATTACAACAATTATAACAACTATAAAACGGATCGTATTCGTAGTATCACTAGGACAAGGTACCTAGCCTTATCCATCTATTACAGACCATTGATATTATCACTTAACCATGATCCACCTGTATTTCTTCACATACGTGTTTAAGTTACAGAAGATAACCCTGGATCTTAGTGTATTGGTTTTGTAGGTTTATGCAACTAAATGTCGAATAAAATACCTCTTATTTTATTAGATAAATAAATTGTTTGTACAATACAATTAAGAACTACAAGATCATGAGATTTAGGGCATCAACCCCAACACATATATATAGGAAGAATCTTTTTGAGAAACAAAGTTGTATATCTTCAACATTATGCTTTAACATCCTTTTTTACATTGTTATATTGTAGAGTCAAAGTAATACTTAGGAACTCTTTTGAATCTTTATGTGGTTTTTTAGAGTCAAAGTGACTGTTAGACACCTTTTAGGTGATTTTGAGAGTTTGTGTGTCACAATTAGATATTTTTTAGTAACTTTATATGTGATTTAATATTCATAGTCAAAATGACACTTGTGTATTTTTTATATTGTTTTGAGAGTTAAAGTATCACAAGCACTTTATATGTGTTTTTCATAGTCAAAAGGAAACTTTAAATTTGTCCTTTAACAGTTGGAAGCTCTTAATTGTTGATTCAAATTAGTTTTAAATGAATTTGAACACTTCCATCAAAGTTTCAAGTCTGCTCTGGTAAATTTTAGTTAAGAAAGTTTTGTTTAAGCTAATTTTGGTCTCTGATTATTGTAAATTTTTTTATTGTATGTCCGGACTCGTTCCAACAGAGACACAAGCTCTTATGGGTAAGGTTTAAGTGATTAATGATCTTGAGCTTGGAATGCAGTTTGCTCAATATTGTTTGTTGTGTGGTTGAATAATTATATCAAGTGGATATAGTTATGAGCATTAACTTTTGACATATTGGTATGATATTAACTATTGTATCAGTTTGAATTTTCGTTGTTATGATAGTGAACTTATGTGAGTACTCAAATTCTATCTTAAATAAGTTATGATATGTCGCATGGATATCATTTTGAATTGTTGTTTTTCTTGTAATTAATTTCGATTGTAGATCGAGATTTCTAATCAAGTCTTAAACACTTTTTTGTAGTTCTAGATTGTTTCAAAGCATTAGAACTAAGTTTTCATTTTCTTTGAGCATGATGGATGATTTGTCCTATGTATTCTGAGTACTATGTTTTGACTATGTTGCATGGATGAGATTTTTGTTGGATTGTTAGTAGATGAAAAATGTAATGACATGAATATTTTGAACAATTACTTCATTAGAATATATTCTTTCCAAAATAGAGTGATGTGGGTATTCCTACTTTGGGGAAGTGGGTTTTAATATCAGTATTTTGAGTAAAATTGATGTTTAATGAGTTGGGAAGATTGTGAACATTTAGAAGGAATACCTTATAAATATTATTATTATTGTTGACATTAATATATTGAATTGAATCTTAAAATGAATGTTGTGTTTTTTACTAGGCATTTGAAAAAATAATTGAAGCAAGGAAACCATGGTGTACTAGATATAGAAAATTGTTCATATGGAGTACTCAATATATATAATTGTGTAAGTTTTTCATTTGTAATTTTGGAAATGTGTGTATGCTCATATGGGGTACTTGATATATATAGTTGTGCAATTTTTGGAATTGCTTAGATATGAGTTTGATGATTCTTTTGGGACTTTAGTTTATATTGGGGTTGAGTATTCTTTTTTACATTGTTGATATGGAGTTGATAGTCTTCTAACATAGAAATTGACCTTGTTATGAACTTTGTTACCATGAGATTATAAGTATATGACGATATATATGTTCAAGATATATGAACTCTGTTAGGTTGGTGGAAAATTTGGGTTGATGGATACTTAAATTGTTCATATATTTGTATTCTTTGTTTATTTGATTAATAAATGATTATCCTCTTCAATTAAATTATATATTTGTTGGACCTTAAAACATGAGCAATTATAGGCAATTTCTAATAATACATTATTTTTAAAAAAAAACACATACAATGACAAGCAAAATTTATTGAGTACTCATTAAGTTGTCATTTTCTGGGTATCAAGATGAAATTACATTTGACAAGTAAAAATTGTCAAGTTATAAAAGAACCTTGATCCATAATAAATGTCAAGAATTTAAACATTTGACACTTTAAATGAGGACAGATTTCATATACTTGACATTTTTTAATATATCAAGTAAATTACTGTGGCTTTATCCAGTCAAAAATATTCCTCTTATTCTTGACACGGGCTTATTTAACATTTTTAAAAACATTAAGTACATTGGTAGTTGACTTGGAAAAAATGTCAAGTAATACATTTTTTGTAGTAGTGAAAATATTAAAGACCGCAAAATCTTTCTCCATTATATTTTCAGGTATGTATTTGCTTAGTCTTATTTTTAAGGGTTGACAAGATAAACAACAAATTTTAAAGTTTCATTTGGAAAATGGCAAAACTATTTCAAAATTATAAAAAAAGCCAAATGAAATTATATAATAGAAGATGCTAATTAGTAAATGACAAAACTAAACCGGAATAACAAAATTAAGTACAAACAAGAATGCAAAGATATACTATTTTAAAAACAATTAGAATACCACAAATACACTCTACTTAAACATTCTAGAACTACAAATACATAGTATTTAAATATTCTAGAAGCGAAAATTAAAAATCACCTAATATGCGCGAGGGAAGATGGCGACCGAGCAATGGGGGTCGTTAAAAACTTATGAATGTCTCCAATGATGGACTTCCTCCAAGGTGAGAAAGAGCAAAGTTGATTGTACTAGTGAAGCGTTGTAAGTAAGTGAGTATTTGAAGAAATTGCATCTTCATGACAATGTGATAAAAAATATGATTACATTTGATATCAAACCAATTGTAGGGAATTTCATCGTCTTCAGTCCATCCGACCATTTTGTTCCTAGAATCTTGAAAGGCAACTTTAAAACTATCAATTCCAGAACGTCATTGTTGAAAACGATGTTCAAAGTATAAACAAAAGCAGAAAACATGTGTGCAAGCAGAAAAGGTCAGCGACTTGGCAAAGGTGGTCATCAAAAGCTAGCCAAGAAGATGAAAAAGGGGTTGCTGATCCAACGATCGCATACATGAGATTGAGAATGAGAAAAAGAGATTTTGGGGGGCGGCAAATTGAAAAAGATGAATAATATGAGATTTAGGATTTTTTGTTATCTTATTTTTATAATAATATTAATAATATATATATATATATAATATATATATATTTCAAACATTTAAAGTTTAATTCTCATCTATATGTTTCTTTTTAAGTACAACGAGCCATTTCTACGTGTTTCCATATGAAAAATTGAAAAAGTCGAAAATATGAAAAAAAGGGGAAAATATCAAATCAAGTTGATAACAATATGAATGAAATAATGAAAAAATATTTAGATAAATTGAATTTGTAACAAACATTTGAACAAATTGAAAGTTAGTTAGATAAAATCAAATTTGATAATAAAAGATAAATTCAAATATAAATTGGAGAGAAAAATGAGAAAATTTTTGTTTATTGTGACTAATTCGATGAGCGGTTAGATAAAATCTAATTTGATAATAAAATATAAATTCAAATTTATTCCGGGGAAGAAAAATCAGGAAATAAGCTTGTTTATTTATAATTACACTATATTTATAATTCCATTTTCATTTAAATTACAACAATTACACTTATTTATAACTCCATCAACTACAAAGCCCACGAAAGAAACCTAACTCACTGTAGAGGCATAGCAAAAATAGCAAGATTGAAAAAGTGAATACTTATTTGTGTGTCAAAAAGACAAATTAATGGTGTATAATAATATAATAAGACGATAATGAATAAAAGGTGATTAAAAAATATAAAAAATGATAAAATTTAGATGAAATATCCCATTTGTTAGATGATGATATGTATAAAATATTAAGTAAAATCCTAATCAGTTAGGTTAAAGTCTCATAACCGATTATTCCATTTACACTTGATTTTTATTGATAAATTGATACGCGATCTCGTAACAGACGATTCTATTTACACTATATTTCTATTGAGAATTTATACATGGTATAGCAATTACATAGTACTAGAAAGAATTGTTAATCAACCATACCAGGGGCAATTTGGGAATTAAAAAATATATGTCATGTGCACGGTATGCTTTTGCTAAAAATCTTATTATTTTCGTTTTTTGATAAAAATCAAAAGACATCCCAGATTTTGCTATTTTCTCCGATTTTGCTATTTTTAATTTAATCTGATCCAATGTACTATGATTGTTTCAAAATTTTAAAAAAAAATTAGAATGGACCGGTATGCATTTATGCAGGTATGAATACAAAATGGAAGTGTAGGAAAATACATTTTGAAACATAAAAACGGTTTAGGAAGCATATATCAAGTGACATTCTGAACATCATATACCCAAAACCCACTTGTGTTTGGTATTAATTTTCTGTGCTTTCTAGTGGCTACTTTGAATTGATTTAGGTGTATCTCGTTTAACTTTTTAAATGTTTAATTTTAAAAAAAAAAAATTTAAACATTTAGTGGTCACTCAAAATAGTTTATGAAACAATTTCAACGTTTATTTTAAATAGTTTTTATCAAAGAATTTAAATAAAAATGACATTTCTAAAAGACATCTTTTTTTTCCTCTATTTAATCAAAAAATAGGGCTTTTTACACCTTTATTAACGATCGGACAAGAAACGTGCGTATAAAAAATAGTGTTGTTATTGGAAAATTTCTAGTACTATTGTGGTAACAATTTTTCATATCAAAGTAAGCATAGTCCAACCGACATACATAATATAATCTCGATGTTCAATTCCCCTCCTCCTAGCGCAAAAGGAAAAAAAAAAAAAAAATTCAAAATACATCTATTGAATGTCAAAAGAATAACATTTAAGAATTGTGATGGACTATGAAGTAAAATAATATATCATACAATGATGGTCAAATTTTAAATGAGTATGTACTTGGATCTTTCTTTTCACTCTTGTTAGGGTGAAACAGAATGACTAATGCCTTATAAAAGCTCCAAGGACCATAATTGAGTATCATGTTCTTTTCAAACAACAAATGAGATTGGATAACATAGTTAGACATGTCTTGATGCACGAAACCTCAAAAATTATTATGCTATATACTATATAAATAAGAATATTGCTTTCGTTGATTGTCAATGTCACATCAAGATTTTTTTAGAAATAATTGGGGTTCGGTCCAACCATATCACACAATTATTTATAAAAGAGAACTCATAATGTGTGCATTGGAGTATAATGAAGGTACTACAAATTTTCAGTCAAACCTAATATGCTGAAATTTTTTGATAAAAGCATTCCATGTAAGGGAGGAAACCTTATATTTATTGTTTAACAATGGACTTAAATAGCCACACCTAGTAATTTTCTACTTGCCAATTAATAAGACATCGACTTTTTTTTAAGATAAGCAATTCAAAAAACAACATTCCAAACAAACTACCAAGGTAACATCTCAAGTTAAAAGTAGTTTGAACCACTCAAGATAAGAAGTCTAAGAAAGATAGATTCTTGATTCTCCAAAGCTTTATGCGCAACACAGTGAGTTAGCTCATTTTGACAATGTCAAACATGAGATAAGGCAACGTATCATCTCCTTATTCCTTGGCTTTAGTAATATAGAAAGAAATTTAAAAAATATCAACTGCATCATCATTTAACTGATGGACTATCTCCAATCAATCATAATCAATCAAGATATTTAAAATCAAAAGTGAAGAAATAGAGGGGATGAACTTCAAACCAGCAAGACGAACCCGTCGGCTGCCTCAAATGGTCTTAGAATTTGCTTTTGAACCCCTAGCTTGTCTGTTGCCTTAAAAATTTGCCATGTGATAATCATGAACTTAAAATCCATAGAAGAAACATTGTAAAAAATCCAATGTCAATAATCAAGTTGGTAACTTTACTAAGACCTGACATTCCAAATAAAAATGACATTAAAAGATATAAATCTAGATCAAATCTCTTTAGTTACCAAATATTTCCACAAAAGATGTGTTGCATTGATTCCACATCATCTCTACAAAACGAATACAAAAGTTTAGAGTGAATGTCAATTACCATCTCAAAGATCTACCATTAAATTAGTGCCTCATAATTGTTGATGGAAAATAATAATAATAATAATGATAAAGCTAACTCATTTCCAATGAAAATATCAAAATAAGTTACTACTATCAAAATTCTTTAAAAATAAACTAATTGAAAACTTTTAATAAAAAAAGATAAAAGATTGTGTATAATTATGATATTAAATTTTCATCATCATCCTCACATTCCCATGAATATGAAATTGTAAAAAAAAAATAAAAAAATCCATAAAACATGAAAAGAGATTTAAAAGAAAAGTATTACTAAGTAAATAATAATATTAATAATAAACATTTAAACTTGCTTAAACAACATAAAATGTTTATTAATTTAAATTTTTTATAGCTTTTAAAAAATATTCATAAACCCAAGCATGATATGAAATGGTAGACCAAAACCATATTCAAACAAAAAAAAGTTCTGTAAAAATTATTTGTAAAAATAGGGATGAAATTTTGTTTTATTCAATTCAGTATCTTGAGACCAGATCTTTTATTGAAATATTGTAAATTTGAAAAGTAATTAGAGAAATATGGTGGTTTGAAAACTATTTAGAGATTTGTGGTTGTTTTGTAATTTTGAGGCACTTATCGAACGTTGAAGGCTCAACAATGGAGCTTGTCAAGTGTTGAATATTCGACCTATATGCTTGTCGAGTGTTGAACATTCAACCTCCTCTTAGGTCGAAAGTTCAATCCTCGACAAAGCTTCCGTCCCATCGGTCTCCCCTTCCCCATGCCTATGTCGAGATTCTCCTTCCCCGTGCCTCTGCTGAGATTCTTTTGTGGGTGACTTGTATGCTGATCGGATTCTCAGCGCACAGCCACAACTTTCTTGTGGGTCGAGTGTTCAATACTCAACCTATGACTTTTTAAAATCCCCTCCCATTTATTTTCATATCACATTTTACCATACTTCTCTGTTCGATCAGAAACCCCTCTCCTCCCATTTTTTACCTCACTACTTTCTATTTCCATTTCTTTTCTTTCTTTCGTTGATATCAATTGTTCACACACTTCTCCCTTGATCACAAATTATACTGATTTGTTAATTCACTCTACTAGATTTCTATTTTTTTTTTTTTTTAAAGAATCACTATAAGTTCTTATATTATTATTATTTTTTTTTTTTTATAGTTTTTATTGTTGTACGGGAAACAAAGATTCACAAAAAAGATATATATTTGATCAACTAAATTACTGTTTTTTTTATAAGTTATAGATTCTAATATTATTTTATGTTTTGTAGTTGTTATTGTTGGATAACGTTTGAATTTGTGAGTTGAACTTTAACTTTTATTTATTAATAGTTTTTTGTTTTTAATATTTCTTTATGTTAAATATATCATTTTTATTCCTTATATTGATGTTAATAATTTTTTAATATTAATTATATATCTATATTACGCTGAATTTAATAATATTTTAGATATATCATGCTTATGTTAGTTTACCATGTTAATGTTAATTTTTTTTTTAATTGAAGATCAAGAAATAATTTTGTTTATTTGTCGTTTGTTATATGATATTCTATATTTTAGTATTGCTTTTTAGTTAGCAAGTTTAGTATTTTGTTTGTTTTTAATTAAAAAAAAGTTACTACTTTATTGTTTGTTTTTATTTAACTATGATGTTTATAGTTTAAAAGGTTTAATTTATTGTTATGTTTAAAAGGTTGATGTTTATAGTTTAAAAATTTTAGTATTTTTAGTTTAGTACAAAATTATTGTGATTTTTTAAATATATTTCTTATGTTTGTTGATTTGTTTAGTACTAACTTTGAAAAAATAGTTTCAAAAAGTTTAGTTTATTGTTATGTTTAAAAAGTTAATGTTTATAGTTTAAAAATTTTAGTATTTTCAGTTTAATACAAAATTATTGTGATTTTTTTAATATATTTTTTATGTTGGTTGATTTTTTAGTATTAACTTTGAAAAAATAGTTTTAAAAAGTTTAATTCATTGTTATTTAAAAAGTTGGTATTTATAATTTAAAAACTTTAGTATTTTTATTTAATACAAAATTATTATGATTTTTTTAATATATTTCTTATGATATTTTACTTTTTTAGTAAAAAGTTTAGTTTATTGTTATATTTAAAAAGTTGAAGTTTATAGTTTAAAAACTTTAGTATTTTTAGTTTACAAAATTATTGTGAATTTTTTAGTATATTTCTTATGTTTTTTTTTTAAGTTTGATAATTAGTAATATATTGTTTGTTTTTTTTTTTTAGAAAATGGCGGACAAATGCTTGGGATTTATGTTATTTACAAACTGATTGATGGTGTTGATTATGACCAACCACCATGTGGAGGTTTTAACAACTCATTGAAATGGTAGGGATGTCACTTATTATAGATATGAGAACAAATCGATTAGAAATAATATATAGACATCTTAATCTAGCACCATCAGGATCAGTAAGGTTTATATCATTCCCTATTTCGAATGAACAAGCTATGAACTTGATGTTTTCAATCGCGATGTCACTCCCGAATTTAGTGCATTTGTATGTAAATGTAAGTAGGATATGGTTGGATATAAACTTGAATGCACCTTTTAGTCAATTTGAAGATCCAACTCAATGTATTGATCCTGAACTGAAATCAGTTGCATTGCCATATGATGATAAAGATATGGTGATTAACAATCAGTACAGAGATTTTACAATAGAAACGGATAATGAATTTGAAGAGTTGGATTTTGATGGTCGTGAACATAAGTTACCTTCAGATATATTCAACAATTTGGATATAAATGTACTAGATAGCATTCGAGAACATGATCCAATTGTATAAGGGGATGATTTGTCGAGACAAAGAAATGCTACTATACGCGATCAAATGTTTTGCTATTAAATATCACGCACCATATGAGGTTGTGAATTGACACCGACGATTTAGGCAATTCTGTGTAAGAAGTGGGAAGAAGGTTGCAAATGAAGGCTTTGTGCAATAAAGAAAAAGTCGCATGGCTTGTTCGAGATCACTATGTATGTTGAATAGCATACATGTTTTTATTCAGAACTGAGTCAAAATCATGTACATTTAGATTCATCAATGATTGCATTAGAGTTTTGTGATGCTGTAAGAGAAAAACCATCTATCAGCATGGCAGAACTGTAGTCCGACATAAAATCAAAATTTGGATATCATGTTCCTTACCATAGGGTGTGGGAGGGCAAAAGAAAAGCGTAGGTAAAGTGTTCAGTGACTGAGATGAGCCATACAAATTGTTACCCAGGTGATTGTTTATGGTTAAGCAGACCAATCCCAGAACACGTGTAGAGTGGAGAGTGAAAGAAACGCTTATCCAGGTGGTTGTATATGGTTATCCTAACTTCTGTATTTTGGGCATTTTATCCTTGTATAGAAGCTTTAATAAATGTCAGCCGATAATTCAGATAGATGGTGTCACTTGTATGGCAAATATCGAGGAAAGTTGCTCATTGCTACATCAGTTGATTCGAACGGGCATCTTCTTCCACTTGCATTCGTCGTTGCACATGAGGAGTCTTGAGACTCATAGGGATGGTTGCTGAAACACTTGAGAGAAATTATAATACATGAAGAGGTGTGTTTAATTTCAGATCGACATGCTGGCATAATCGCAGCAGTGAACAATCCAACAAATGGTTGGGCAGGATGATGCTTTGGAGCGTCAAGATAAATACACCCGGTAATATTATTTTTTTAATATATATATTATTAATTTGTTTAAAACATATTTATAATAATAAATAGAGTAAAAATTCATGTACACATACGAAAAAAAATAATAAATGGGCTGCAAGATCTAATAAACATGAAGAACAGTCATATGATTGATATGAACGTGTGTTTCATGTGAAGACCGGATGTCAAAGCCTCAATGCTATAGGAGGAAATGTTCAAATATTGAGGCTAAACGAGTCCGAGCGGTACTGTTCATATAACAAATGGTAAGCATTTAGCATTTCATGCTTGCATTTTATGGCAATTTACTCACATTTTAACTTGAACTATGGAGATTTTAATGAGGACTACTATAAAATGTCGATGTATATTGCATGTTACCCTCCTCAATTTCAACCTATACCGCTTTCATAGGTAGGAGTCCACAACTCACTCAGGATTCAAGTCATGTTACCTATGGTCATCTTGGTGAAATGTAAGTCTCCATTATGAACGGTGTTATATAATGAGATTAAATATTTCATGGTCCGATCTTATACAAACTCCTTTGTATAAAATATTCTCGCTCACATGTCTATACATGAATGATCAGGATCAAATCATTTATAGCACTTTACAACAATTGTAACACCTACAAAGCGGGTCATACTCGTAATTTCACCAGGATAAGGTACCCGGCTTTATCCATCTATTACAAACCATTTAGGTTATCACTTAAACATGATCTACCTGTATGTCTCTACATACATGTTTAAGTTACAAGATAACCTTGGATGTTAGTGTATTGATTTGTGTTTAATGCAACAAAAATATGGAATAAAATATCATATATTTTATTAAATAGACAATGAGTTTGTTCAATACATTTACAAACTATAGGACCCTACGAGATTTAAGGCATCAACCCCAACAGGCTCCACAGCTACAACATGTAATTGACACTCAGTTAGTTCGACGGTCCTACAGTTCTCGGTATGTGATTTTAATTCAAGTTAATTTTTATATGACTGATCTAGTTAATTTAGAATCTAAATTATCAATTAATTTTAAAATTTAGGTGGTGAGACAAATTTTGTGTGACTAGGATAGCCACATATGTAGTCAGCCAGATGCATGTTTGATCTGCTTCAACCTGATCGAGTACATTAATACTAAACCAAATTGATTTTTTTATACAGAATTTTATTGTATTTGTCTTTAATATTTTTCAATATAATATTTTATATTTCAGATTAATTGGGAGCTTTACAAACTTGTTATGCACACTTTGCCCAATTTCTGTACAAATGGTCAAAACGTATGGCGGATGATAAGTCCTTTCATATGTCTTCACATTTGTGAGTGGCATCTTCCTGATAGGATAATGAGACAATTTGATTTTCAGCAGGATATCTCATTGCCTTGTAATACTAAACCCCTACTGCATGACATTGACTTAAGAACTGAAGATTGGCCTGAAAAAGTTACACATTTGATAATGCGATGCCACTATAGTGCAAGATTTATTGTAGTGGGAGTTTCTATTGGGCAGTCTGATAGGGATGTCACTCAAAACTACATCAAGTATAATAATATCACAAGGTGCTACGTTACTCGTCTGGGAGCAACTGTGGGTCATCTAGTAAATAAATGAATATTATCTAATTATTTTTAATTTAAATTTATTTTAAATATTGACTAATTGTTTTATAATTCACAGAGATCGAATAACAGTAGACTCTGCGATGTTGCGAATGATCCGAACCAGGTTCTTGCTATATACAATAACAATCAGAACTATATGGAGGAAATACGTTATATGTACGATATACCTATTGTTCCTCCACCAGTTCTTAGACGTAGAGGACCTATTTGAGAAGAAGAAGATGGATTTGATGAGGTTGCCCACAATGTGGAAGAATTGCCCCCTATGATGCAGACGCAGAGCCAAATTGATTATGTTAGTCTAGTGATGATGATGCCAACATTTGGTTCAGGATATTATGACTCATAGGCTGGTTCATGTCTTCATACGTGCATGGACATGGTCGCGGTCGTGGAAAGCATAATGAATATTTATATTATGAAGCGCCGTATCGAAGCAACATCAAGAGAAACCAGAGCAACCTCAAGTTCGAAGTCGACGATGAAAACCAACTCGAAATCGACGACATCCGCCTTGTGGGACACATTTATTTATTTTTAATTATTTTTATATAAATGAGATAATAGTTGTATTAATGTGAAACTTTTAATTTACACTTTATTATTTCTAAATTATAGAAGAAAACGTGAATGAGATATTATTTTCTATGATATTTCTTAGAGTTAAGTTAAGAAGTGGTGATAAAAATAATAACAAAGTGAGAGTGAGGTAGAATATAATAAATAATAAAATGAAAAAGGGAGGAGGTGAAATATTAAAATAATAAGATGGGATTTTTGAAGGAAGTGAGTATTCAAAAATAATATTTTTCCTTAAATCTTTTGAATACTCACTTCCTTTGTAAAAAAACACAACAATAATATTTTTCTAAATTGTTTTGAAACAATAATATTTTTCTAAATACTTTTAAAAACTACAATATTTTTCTAATTTTTTAAGATCACTAAACTCTGTCCAACATTTTTTTTATTTTTTATTTTTTAAATTTTGACTAAGTCAAAAGGGTTATTCCAACTTTCTTTTAATTTTTTTCTTTCTAAATACTTTTAAAAACTACAATATTTTTCTAATTTTTTGAGATCACTAAACTCTGTCCAACATTTTTTTAAATTTATTTTTTTTAAAATTTTGACTAAGTCAAAAGGGTTATTCCCAACTTTCTTTTAATTTTTTTCCTTCTTGTTTTCGTTTTATTTTTATCCTTTTCTTCTTTTTGTTTTTTTCTCTTCGTTTCAATTTAATGTGTGGGCTTCGTTTCAATTTAATGTGTGGGCTTCGCTTCAATTTAATGCTAGTAGTATAAAGATTTAAACTTGTTTAAACAATATAAAAGGTATGTTTGGTGTGTGATAAAAGTAGAGAGTTGAATTGGTAATTATTATCCGAAGAGTTAAATTATCTAAAGAGTTGAATTGCCGTGTTTGTTGTGCAGAGTTGAGTTGGGGATCTGATGCAGTTTTTTTTTTTTGTAAATGAGATTA